>NC_052068.1:2385352-2721602 GCF_015852505.1 Tachyglossus aculeatus
GGCCTTGCCAGGGACAACGGGATCCAGGGGGATCCAGTGGGATCCAGTGTGACCAAAACTCAGGGTTCACAGAGCCGGGTCTTCGGTCGGCATTCTGGGACGGTTCCCTGAATGAACCCGGATCTGGGAACCAGGGGCCTGGGTTCTAATCTTAGCCCTGCCGATTGTCAGCAATGTGACTTTGGGCAAGCCAGTTTATTTCTCTGTTCCTCAGTTACAGAATCAGCGTGGCTTAGTGGCAAGAGCCCGGGCTTGGGCGTCAGAGGTCATGGGTTCTAATCCCGGCTCCACCACTTGTCAGCTGTGTGACTTTGGGCAAGTCACGTAACTTCTCTGTGCCTCAGTTTCCTCATTTGTAAAATGGGGATTAAGACTGTGAGCCCCACGCAGGACAGCCTGATAACCTTGTATCTCCCCCAGCTCTTAGAACAGTGCTTGGCACATAGTAAACGCTTAACAAGTACCATAATTATTATTATTATTACGTCATCATCATCTATAAAATGGGGATTAAGTCTGTGAGCTCCATGTGGGACTGGGACTGTGTCCTGCCTGATTAGCTTGTATCTACCCCAGTGCTTAGTACATTCATTCAATCATATTCATTGTGTGCTTACTGTGTGCAGAGCACTGTACTAAGTGCTTAGAAAGTACAATTCAGCAACAGATAGAGATAATCCCTACCCAACAAAAGGCTCACAGTCTCGAACGGGGAGACAGACAATAAAACAAGTAGACAGCTGTCAATAGCATCAAAATAGATAAATAGAATTATAGATATATACACTATATATATGGATATATACTACAGTTCTTGGCACTGTACCAAATAAATACCACAATTCTTCTTATTTTTATATGTAGGAAGGAAGATCCCCAACTTGGCACATACTTGGTGCTTAATAAATGGCATCATTGTATTGGGAAATGAGAACAGGGAATTTCCAGAGGAAATTAGCAAGTGAATACCCTGCATATCCTCCAACTGGACCGTGGAGAAGATCCCGAGAATGAATAATAATAATGATAATTGTGGTGTTTGTTAAGAGCTTATTGTGTGCCAAGAACTATACTAAACACTGAGGTAGTTACAAGATAATCACGTCCCACATGGGGCTCACAATCCAAGTAGGAGGGAGAACAGGTATTAATCTCCATTTTACAGAGAGGGAACTGAGGCCCAGAGAAGTGAAGTAACTTGCTCAAGGTCATACAGGATCCAGGATTAGAACCAAGGTCCTCTGGCTCCCAGGCCGGTGCTCTTTCCACTAGGCCACACTGCTTCCCCAAACCATCTATCGTATTTATGGAGCACTTACTGTGTGCAGAGTACTGTACTAAGCACTTGGGAGAGGGCAATATAACGAGAGTTGCTAGACACGTTCCCTGCCCACAAGGAGCTTACAGTCTTGTGAGGGAGGCAGACATTAAAGTAAAGAATGGTTATCTCAAGAGGAGTTTTCCTGCCTTCTCTCAAAATCCACCCCCTCCAACCGCGCCTCCAACCCCATCTCTTCCCACCTTATCAATACCCTTGTCCCCTCCCTTCTCTCCCTGACTGCCGTTTTCAGCTGTTCAGTCTCCAATAGCTTCTTCCCCACTGCTTTCAAGCATGTTCTTGTCTTCTCTATCCTAAAAAAACCCTCCTTTGACCCTCAAAGCTCCCTCCAGTTATCACCCCCATCTCCCACCTTCCATTCCTCTCCAAACCCTTTGAGTGAGTGTTCTACGCCCGCTGTCTCCACTTCCTCTCCTCCAAGTTTCTCCTTGACCCCCTCCAATCTGGCTTCCACCCCTTTCACTCCATGGAAACCGCTCTCTCAAAAGCCACCGGTGATCTCTTTTTTTGCCAAATCCATCGTAGTCTTTCTTGACCTCTCAGCTGCCCTGGACACTGTGGCCCACCCCCTTCTCCTGGAAACCTTATCCAACCTCGGCTTCACTGACACTGTCCTCTCCTGGCTCTCCTCGTAGCTCCTTGTCCATCTCTCTCACAGGCTCCTCCCCTGCCTCCCACCCCTTAACTGTGGGAGTCCCTCAAGGTTCAGTTCTGGGTCCCTTTCTAGTCTCCATCATCCACATCTGCTTCCTCCTATTTGCAATTTATTTTAGTATCTTCCTCTCTCTCAAGGCTTTAAGCTCCTTGAGGACAGGGACAGTGTCCATTAACTCTCCCAACGGCTAAATCCAGCATTCTGCACTTAGTAGACTGGAAGCTCCTTGAGGTCGGGGATTGTGTCTACTAACTCTGCTGTCCTTCCCCAAACCCTCAGTTCAGTGCTCTGCGCACAGTATATTAGAAGCTCCTTGAGGACGCTGATCGTATCTCCCCAATGCTAGGTGCAGTGTTCTACTCTCTTCATTCATTACCCTCCCCGCCAAGCCCCACATAATAATAATAATAATAATAATAATAATAATAATAATAATAATAGCATTTATTAAGCGCTTACTATGTGCATAGCACTGTTCTAAGCACTGGGGAGGTTACAAGGTGATCAGGTTGTCCCACAGGGGGCTCACAGTCTTAATCCCCATTTTACAGATGAGGGAACTGAGGCCCAGAGAAGTGAATTGACTTGCCCCAAGTCACACAGCTGACAATTGGCGGAGCAGGGATTTGAACCCATGACTTCTGACTCCAAAGCCCATGCTCTTTCCACTGAGCCACGCTGCTTCTCTATGTATATGTACATATATGTAATTTATGTATTCATTTAAATGTCTGTCTCCCCCTCTAGACTGTAAGCTCATTGTGGGCAGGGAATGTAGCTGTTTATTGTTATATTGTACTCTCCCAAGCACTTAGTACAGTGCTCTACACACTGTAAGCGCTCAGTAAATATGATTGGCTGACCGACTGATGGATAATAGATGCCCAGGCAATACGATCGATTGATGGATTCTGGATTGATCCTGTCCATATTTGCTCCACAGAAAAAGCAAGCCCAGTTTTACGAGAACATCGTCAAGGTGATCAGACCCAAGCCGGACTACTTTGCTGTTGGCTACTATGGCCAGGGCTTCCCGACTTTCCTGCGGGTGAGTGGTCGGGGCTGGGATGCCCCTGAGTGGGGAGCGGAGGGTGGGGGGGATGCCCTGCGGGGCACGGGGCCAGTGGCAAACTGTCACCTGTTTGGTAAATGCAAGGACGATTGACCAGAGCTTCCCAGGTTAACTCGAGTTTCATATCGGGGCTTTGATTCATTCATTCAATCGTATTTATTGAGCGCTTACTGTGTGCAGAGCACTGTACTAAGCTCTTGGGAAGTACAAGTTGGCAACATATAGAGATGGTCCCTACCCAACAGTGGGCTCACAGTCTAGAAGGGGGAGACAAAGAACAAAACAAAACATATTAACAAAATAAAATAAATAGAATAAATATGTACAAATAAAATAAATAAATAAATACAGTAATAGATACATACAAACATATATTCATATATACAGGTGCTGTGGGGAGGGGAAGGAGGTAAGGTGGGGGGGGATGGGGAGAGGGAGGAGGGGGAAGCAGTGTAGCCTAGTAGAAAGAACATGGGCCTGGGAATCTGGGGACCCGGGGGCCTAATCCCGGCACCTCCACTTTGCTGTGTGTGACCTTGGGCAAGTCACTTCACTGCTCTGAGTCTCAGTTACCTCATCTGTAAAATGGGGATCAAGACTGTGAGCCCCATGTGGGACATGGACTATGTCCAGCCTGATTACCTTGCATCTACCCCACCACTTAGAACTTAGAACAGTGCTTGGCACATAATAAACGCTTAACAAATGCCACAATTATTATTATTATCATAAGTGCTGTGGGGCTGGGAGGGGAATGAATGAGGGGAACGAGTCAGGATGACGCATTAGGGAATGGGAGAAGAGGAAAAGAGGATCTGGGCCTCAGCCCTGTGTCCTTTCTTTTGTTTGGCTCTGCTGTGCTTCCTCAGCGCAGAATAAATAGGAGAAAAAAATGTTTTGCTCAAAAGACTAGGCAGAGCAGAGAGGAGGAAGTCAATCCTTCAGACTGCCCAGACCTCTCTTCCAGTTAGTGAAAAGAACCATGTCTCACCTTCTCGGGTGCCAGTCTCCGCGGCTTGATGTTTCCTGAGCATTTCTTTAATCATGGAGTCAGTTGCAGGAAGGCTTGTCTTGCATTTCATCGCAGAAAAGAAACTGGGGTGTGTTTGTGGTTTGTCGGGGAGTGTGTAAACCCAAGGCACAAGGGAGGTGCGGAGAGTTGAATTGTTAAAACAGCATGGCCTGATGGAAGAAGGGCCCGGGGTGGGGAGACTGGAGCCCGGGTTCTACTCCCGGCTGTCCTATGTCCGGTGACCTCAGGACACTCACTTGACCTCTCTGGGCCTCAGTTTCCTCCTGTGTAACATGGGGATAATTACGCCTGCCTCATCCTCAGTAATGGTATTTTCCTGGGTGCCTGCCGAGTGCTAAGCACTGAACTGAGAGCTTGGGAAACACAACAGAAACAAGACATTCTATCTGCCCTAAAAGAAACGATGAAGCCTTAATCACTCAGTCATATGAAGTGCTTACTGTGTGGAGAGCACTGAACTAAGTGCCTGGGAGAGTACAATATCACAGACACATTCCCTTCCCACAACAAGCTGACAGTGTAGAGGGGGACACAGACATTGAGATAAATAGATAAATTACAGATATGTACATAAGTACTGCGGGGCTGGAAGAGGGGATGAATAAGGGAAGTAAGGGAGATGCAGAAGGTAGTGAGAGAAGAGGAAAGGCTGGGGGCTTAGTCAGGCAAGGCTTCTTGGACGAGATATGCCTTCAATAGAGCTTTGAAGACAGGGAGAGTCATTATCAGTCGAAAATGAAGAGGGAGGACATCCCAGGACAGGGGCAGGACATGGGCGAGAGGTTGGTGATGAGATAGGCAAGATGGAGAAATAGTGAGAAGGTTAGCATTAGAGCAGCAAAGTGTGCAGGCTGGGTTATAGCAGGAGAGTAGTGAGGTGAGGTAGGAGGGGCCAAGAGGATTGACTGCTTTAAATCAATCAATCAATAAATCGTGTTTATTAAGCAGAGTGCAGAGTGTGCAGAGTACTGTACTAAGCACTTGGGAAGTACAAGTTGGCAACATATAAAGACGGTCCCCACCCAACAGTGGGCTCACAGTTTAAAGCCAATGGTGAGGAGTTTCTGTTTGATGCAGAGATGGATGGGCAACCACTGGAGGTTCTTGAAGAGTGGGGAAATGTGGCCTGAATGTTTTTTTAGAAAAATGTTCCAGGCAGCAGAATAAAGTGTGGGCTAGAGAGGAGAGAGATAGGAGGCTGGGAGGTCATCGAGGAGGCGCGATAGGATAAGAGCAGTTGGGCGGTTGTTTGAGAAGTCAATTATTATTTATATTTTTTCCTGGAATTTGTTAAGCACTTTCTATGTGCCAGGCATTTTACTAAACCCTGGGGGAGATAAGAGGAAATCAGGTTGGACAGAGCCCACAGTCTAAATCCCCATTTTACAGACAAGGTAAGTAAGGCCCAGAGAAGCGAAGTGACTTGCCTTAAGTCCCGTTCCTAGACAAAGACGGTTGTGTCTTACATTCATCATCCTATTTCTGTTGTTGGATACAAATTTATTTTCTCCCCGCCTGTTTCATGCTTTGCAGGGAGATTAGAAATAAGATTAAACTACAGAATTTTTCTCGTAAGGCTTTAATAGGCATATGCCTTCTCATAGCTTTCTTCTGTCATGGAGCATCGTAAACACTTTCATATCAGGGTCCGACACATTAAATCGTGTTTGCAGCGTTCCTAACTGGCTTAACTCTGTTCAGACTCAAAGATGATGCTACTGCACATTTATCTTTGCAATTTAAAGTGAATTTTGTCCGGTTTGTGGGGTCACACTGGGGCCACAGGCAAGTGATGAGAGCCAAGATAATAATAATAATGACATTTGTTAAGCACTTACTGTGTGCCAAGCACTGGTCTAAATGCTATCAGGTTGGACGCAGTCCCTGTCCCATGTGGGGCTCACAGTCTTAATCCCCGTTTTGCTGATGAAGTGACTGAGGCCCAGAGAAGTGAAGTGACTTTGCCCAAGGTCACACAGCAGATAAGTGGTTGTGCCACGATTAGGAGCTGGGGGAGTCAGGCCTGGGCTTTATCCTCTGTACCATGCGGCTTTCCACATGAAAAGCAAGAATGACGGGGATTAAATGATTGCTGGTGGTTTGGGGAAACTCCATGTTCGTGTCCACAGGCACACCCTCCCAGGGGTGGCCCCATGATGGGTGGACTGGACCTCATTCATTCATTCATTCATTCATTCAATCGTGTTTATTCAGTGCTTCCTGTGTGCGGAGCACTGTACTAAGCGCTTGGGAAGTACAAGTTGGCAACATATAGAGACGGTCCCTACCCGCCAACGGGCTCACAGTCTAGAAGCGGGAGACAACCAAACAAAACATGTAGACAGGTGTCAAAATCGTCAGAAGAAATAAAATTAAAGCTATATGCACTTCCAGCCTCTCTCAGCCCCAGCGCTCTTCCCCGACCCGAGAGTCATTCATTCATTCAATTGTATTTATTAAGCACTTACTATATTATATTACTATATTAAGCACTTACCAGAGAAGCAGCGTGGCTCCGTGGAAAGAGCACGGACTTTGGAGTCAGAGGTCATGGATTCAAATCCTGACTCTGCCACTTGTCAGCTGGGTGACTTTGGGCAAGTCACTTCACTTCTCTGGGCCTCAGTTACCTCATCTGGAAAATGGGGACGAAGACTGTGAGCCCCCGTGGGACAACCTGATCACCTTGTATCCCCCCAGCGCTTAGAACAGTGCCTTGTATATAGTAAGCGCTTAATAAATGCCATTATTATTATTATTATATGCAAAGCCCAGGACTAAGAGCTTAGGAGAGGACAATAGAACAACAAACAGCCTGACATAGTGGGAAACAACCTGGCATAGTGGATAATAACATAATGATAATGATGGCATTTGTTGAGCACTTACAATGTGCCAAGCACTATTCTAAGTGCTGGGGGGGATACAAGGCAATCAAGTTGTCCCACATGGGGCTCACAGTCTTAATTCCCATTTTAAAGATGAGGGAACTGAGGCCCAGAGAAGTGAAGTGACTTGCCCGAAGTCACACAGTTGACAAGTGGCTGAGCTGGGATTAGAACCCATGACCTCTGACTCCCAAGCCCGGGCTCTTTCCACTGAGCCACGCTGCTTCTCTAGAACACAGGCCTGGGGAGTCACAAGGTTATGGGTTCTAGTCCCGGCTCAGCCATTAATCTGCTGTGTGGCCTCAGGCAGGTCACTTTACTTCTTTGTGCCTCAGTTACCTCATCTGTAAAATGGGGATTGAGCCTGTGAGCCTCTCATGGGACAGGGACTGTGTCCAACCCGATTTGCTTGTACCTACCCTAGTGCTTAGTACAGTGCACGGCACATAGTAAGTGCTAAATAAATACCATAATTATGATGGTATTAAGAGAAGCAGCATGGCTCAGTGGAAAGAGCCCGGGTTTGGAAGTCAGAGGTCATGGGTTCTAATCCCGGCTCTGCCACTTGTCAGCTGTGTGACTTTGGGCAAGTCACTTCACTCTTCTGGGCCTCAGTTCCCTCATCTGTAAAATGGGAATTAAGACTGTGAGCCCCATGTGGGACAACCTGATCACCTTGTAGACCCCCCAGCACTTAGAACAGTGCTTGGCACATAGTAAGTTCTTACCAAGTACCATTTTTTTTTTATGGCATTTATTAATCGCTTGCTATGTGCTTTGCACATAGGAGGAAGGAGGAGGAGAAGGGAGAGGAGGTGGAGATAAAGAGGACAAGAAGAGGGAGGACAAGGAGGGAAAGGAAAGGGAGGAGGAGGAGGAAGAGGAAGAGGACAAGAAAGGGGAGGAGGAAGAGGAAGAGTAGGGGAGGATGCGGAGGACAAGGAGGAAGAGGGAGGAGGAGCAGGAGGATGAGGAGGTGGAGGAGAAAGAAGAAGACAGAGAAACTTTGAACCCTCCCCAATGTCTCCGTGTCCAGGGAAAAGTGTTCATTTATCGCGGGAAGGAATACGAGCGGCGGGAAGATTTCGAGGCCAGGCTGCTGACCCAGTTTCCGAACGCGGAGAAGATGAAGACGACGGCCCCTCCCGGCGACGATATTAAAAACTCGTCTGGGCAGTGTATCCTTTCCCGGTCCAGACACCCTCCAGGGGAAGGCAGGGAGGCTGAGGGCGCTGGCGTGGGAGAGGGAAGAGAAAACATTTGGGGGGAGATGCTGGGTTTTTCCTTAGCGCCGTCAACCCGCCCACCAGACATCCAGTGCTTTACCGTGAAGCCCAAACTCGACCTGCCCCCAAAGTTTCACCGGCCGGTTACGGAGCAGATCGTGAGGTGAGCCGGCCCTTCTCCCTGCTGAATGACTGCCCACTGGGCTCTCAATCCATCTATGTATGGGGAGCAGCATGGCCTAGTGGATAGAGCACAGGCTTGGGAGTCAGAAGGACCCGGGTTCTAATCCTGGCTCCGCCACGTGTCTGCTGTGTGACCTTGGGCAAGTCACTTCACTTCCCTGGGCCTCCGTTCCCTCATCTGTAAAATGGGGATTAAGATTAGGAGAAGCAGCGTGGCTCAGCGGAAAGAGCCCGGGCTTTGGAGACAGAGGTCATGGGTTCAAATCCCGGCTCTGCCAATTGTCTGCTGTGTGACTTTGGGCAAGTCACTTCACGTCTCTGGGCCTCAGTTCCCTCATCTGTAAAATGGGGAGGAAGACTGTGAGCCCCCCGTGGGACAACCTGATCACCTTGTAACCTTCCCAGAGCTTAGAACAGTGCTTTGCACATAGTAAGCGCTTAATAAATGTCATTTTTTTTAAAAAAAGACTGTGAGCCCCATGTGGGACAGGTACTGTATGCAACCTAATTATCTTATGTCTACCCCAGTGCTTAGTACAGTGCCTGGCACATAGTAAGTGCTTAACAATTTTCACTTATTATTATTGTTATTATTACTAAGTGTTTACTGTTTGCAGAGCACTGTACTAAGTGCTTGGAAGAGAGCAATACAACAAGAGAGGGTAGACCCATTCCCTGCCCACCAGGAGCTTCCAAGCTAGAGGGAATTCCTCCCAGAGACCTCCTCCTTATCTGGGAATTTCCCTTTTCACCCACCCAAGATATCTTGTCCGCCTATCTCCAGAGTGGCTGCCATTTCTCATGCTCTTGGGCCTTTGGAAAAATTTCCACATTCCCCTTTTTCCTCCGCAGTTTCTACCGAGTGAACGAGGTCCAGAGATTTGAATATTCCCGACCTGTCCGAAGAGGAGAGAAAAACCCAGATAATGAATTTGCGGTAAGAACGTGGGCGAGTCTTATGAATCAACCAATCAATCGTGTTTATTGAGCGCTTGCTGTGTGCAGAGCTCTGCACTACTACTATTAATAACTGTGGCATTTGTTAAGAGCCTACTATGTGCCATGCACTGTACTAAGCACTGAGGTGGACACAAGCAATCGGGTTGGACACAGTCCCTGCCCCCCATGGGGCTCACAGTCTCAAACCCCAGTTTACAGATGAGGTAACCGAGGCGCAGAGAAGCGAAGTGACTCACCCAAGATCACACAGCAGACGAGTGGCGAAGTCGAAATTAGAACCCATGACTGCATGGCTCAGTGGAAAGAGCCCGGGCTTTGGAGTCAGAGGTCATGGGTTCAAATCCTGGCTCCTCCAATTGTCAGCTGTGTGGCTTTGGACAAGTCACTTAACTTCTCTGGGCCTCAGTTCCCTCATCTGTAAAATGGGGATTAAGACTGTGAGCCCTCCATGGGACAACCTGATCACCTTTTCCAGTGCTTAGAACAGTGCTTTGCACATAGTAAGCGCTTAATAAATGCTATCATTATTATTATTATTATTATATAAGATAATCAGTTAGGACACAGGCCCTGTCACATAACCCTAACCCTGTCCCTGTCCCGGAGAAGCAGCATGTCTCAGTGGAAAGAGCCCGGGCTTTGGAGTCAGAGGTCATGGGTTCAAGTCCCAGCTCTGCCAGTTGTCAGCTGTGTGACTTTGGGCAAGTCACTTCACTTCTCTGGGCCTCAGTTCCCTCATCTGAAAAATGGGGATTAAGACTGTGAGCCCCCCCGTGGGACAACCTGATCACCTTGTAACCTCCCCAGCACTTAGAACAGTGCTTTGCACATAGTAAGAGCTTAATAAATGCCATTATTATTATTATTATTATTACATAGGCTCATGGTCAAAGTCTGAAGGAGTTTACTGAGCCCTACTGGCAGGAATGAAAATGCCAATGATAGAAATTGGGTCTTCGGAATGCCAGATATAATAATAATAATAATGATGGCATTTATTAAGTGCTCACTATGTGCAAAGCACTGTTCTAAGTGCTGGGGAGGTTACAAGGTGATCAGGTTGTCCCACGGGGGGCTCGCAGTCTTCATCCCCATTTTACAAATGAGGTCACTGAGGCCCAGAGAAGTTAAGTGACTTTCCCAAAGTCACACAGCTGAC
The DNA here is from genome assembly GCF_015852505.1 of Tachyglossus aculeatus. Taxonomy (NCBI): domain Eukaryota; kingdom Metazoa; phylum Chordata; class Mammalia; order Monotremata; family Tachyglossidae; genus Tachyglossus; species Tachyglossus aculeatus. The sequence continues at coordinate 2,395,868 of NC_052068.1, forward strand.
AATTGGCAGAGCCAGGATTTGAACCCATGACCCCTGACTCCAAAGCCCGGGCTCTTTTCACTGAGCCACACTGCCGGTGACTTCTTCAAGGTCTCACAGCGGAGGAGTGGCAGAGCGGGATTTAGGATCCAGGTCTCCTGATTTCCAGTCCTCTGCCCTTTCCACTGGAGGCTTGGATTCGGAGAACAGAAAATGGATTTTCCAGTGAAAATGTTTGGGAAGATGAACCGTTGGGTTGGGGCTGGGCCGAAGGGACATTTGGTGCCCCCCGTCACAGGGGCTCAGTGGCAAGTCTGTCAATCAACTGATTGATTATGAGTGACTACTGTGTGCAAAGCACTGCACTAAGTTGCTTTTTTTAATTTAATGGTATTTTTAGGCGCTTACTTTATGCACTGTACTAAGCACAGGGGTAGATACAAGCAGCGTGGCTCCGTGGAAAGAGGCCAGGCTTGGGAGTCAGAGGTCATGGGTTCTAATCCTGGCTCCGCCACTTGTCAGCTGTGTGACTTGGGGCAAGTCACTTAGCTTCTCTGTGCCTCAGGGACCTCATCTGTAGAATGGGGATTAAGACTGTGAGCCCCACGTGGGATAATGTGATCACCTTGTATCCCCCCCCCAGCACTTAGAACAGTGCTTGGCATATATTAAGCGCTTAACAAATACCATTATTATTATTATTATAATCAGGTTGGACACAGTCCATGTCCCACATGGGGCTCAGAGTCTTAATCCCCATTTTACTGATGAGGGAACTGAGGCACAGAGAAGTGACTTGCCTAAGGTCATACAGCAGACACGTGGCAGAGCCAAGATTAGAACCCAGGTCCTTCTGACTCCTAGGCCTGTTATCTAACCACTAGACCACACTAGTTGGAGGCATACAATATAGCCTGTAGCCACAATCCCTGCCCTCAAAGAATTTACAGCCTACTGAGTGCTTAGGAGAGTGAAGCAGTGGGAAGAGCACGGGCTTTGGAGTCAGAGGTCATGGGTTCGAATGCCGCCTCTGCCACAAGTCTGCTGTGTGACCTTGGGCAAGTCACTTAACTTCTCTGAGCCTCAGTTACCTCATCTGTAAAAATGGGGATTAAGACTGTGAGCCCATGTGGGACAACTTGATCACATTGTATCCCCCCAGCGCTTAGAACAGTGCTTTGCACATAGTAAGCGCTTAACAAATGCCATCATTATTATATGACCCTTGTACTCAATAAGCTTCCAGTCTACTGGGCGCAGAGCACTGTACTAAGTGCTTAGGAGAGCGCAGTAAACATGGGAAACATTTTGTTGTCTGTCTCCCCACTTCTAGACTGTGAGCCCATTGTTGGGTAGGGATCGCCTCTATCTGTTGCCAAATTGTACTTTCCAAGTGCTCAGTACAGTGCTCTGCACACAGTAAGCGCTCAATAAGTACAATTGAATGATTGAATGAATGAACCCTATCTTCAAGGAACTTTCAGTCCAGTGGCAGAATTAATGGCTCCATGCACTAGGGCATTAATAATAATAATAATGGTGGTATTTGTTAAGTGCTTACTATGTGCCAAGCACTGTTCTAAGCACTGGGGGAGATGCAAGGTGATCAAGGTTGTCCCACGTGGGGCTCACAGTCTTAGTCCCCATTTTACAGATGAGGGAACTGAGGCCCAGAGAAGTTAAGTGACTTGCCCAAGGTCACACAGCTGGCAAGTGGCGGAGCCGGGAATCGAGCCCATGACCTCTGACTCCCAAGCCCGTGCTCTTTCCACGGAGCCACACTGCTTCTCCAGTCATTAGTCTTTAGTCATTAGAAGCGGCGTGGCTCAGTGGAAAGAGCCCAGGCTTTGGAGTCAGAGGTCATGGGTTCAAATTCTGCCACTAGTCAGCTGTGTGACTTTGGGCAAGTCACCTCACTTCTCTGGGCCTCGGTGACCTCATCTGTAAAATGGGGATGAAGACTGTGAGCCCCCCGTGGGACAACCTGATCACCTCGTAACCTCCTCAGTGCTTAGAGCAGTGCATTGCACATAGTAAGCGCTTAATAAATGCCATCATCGTCATTAGTCTGTGCCTTGTCATCCCTCTCTCCGACCTGCGCCTGACCCCTCCCGGGTTTTGCGGGGGGCTTTTCCTGGGGGGGGGCGGGTCTGTGCTGGTTAGACCAGGCGTGACTTAAATCTCCCACAGTTGGGTCCGTCCCCGCATTTTTGAATCGGAGAGTAAAAGCCGTTAAGTGGAACAATTCTCAGTCCAGAGAGTGTTGTCATTTCAAAGAGCTCAGTGCTCCATTTCACGACGGCCTCCCTCCGATTGCACAGTTCAAAGATATAAGGGGTGCAATTAAGAAAATCTCAGTGCAATTTAGAGAAGCGCCGTCTGAGCGTCAAAGAGCAGCCGGAGTCAAGATTCTTCAGTTATTCTTAGTTCTGCCTCTGATTAGTCCTCAGCGATGTCCTTAACTCCATTGTTCCTTTTCCTTCCTCGTTCGGGGAGATAAAAACGGAGAAACACCGTGCCTTAGTGACTAGGGCGCGGGCCTGGGAATGAGAAAAACCTGGTTTCCGATCCCAGCTCTGCCACTTGTCGGCTCTGTGACCTCGAGCGAGTCACTTCCCTTCTCCGTGCCTCAGTGACCTCATCTGTAAAATGAGGATTAAGACTTAATAATAATAATAATAATGATGATGATGGCATTTGTTAAGCGCTTACTATGTGCAGAGCACTGTTCTAAGCGCTGGGGGTGGATACAAGGTGGATACAAGACTTGTGAGTCCCACGTGGGACAGGGACTGCCCAGAATGAGCTTAGTAATGATAACAATAATAATGATAATAATGACATTTATTAAGTGCTTACTATGTGCAAAGCACTGTTCTAAGCTCTGGGGAGGTTACAACGTGATCAGGTTGTCCCACGGGGGGCTCACAGTCTTCATCCCCACTTTACAGATGAGGGAACTGAGGCACAGAGAAGTGAAGTGACTTGCCCAAAATCACACAGGTGACAATTGGTGGAGCTGGAATTTGAACCCATGACCTCTGACTCCAAAGCCCATGCTCTTTCCACTGAGCCACGCTGCTTCTGTAAAAATAATTCTTCTCTTATAATTCTTCTCTGTACTTCCCAAGCACTTAGTACAGTGCTCTGCACACAGTAAGTGCTCAATAAATACGACTGATTGATTGATTGATTCTCTTATAATTCTTCTTCTTCTAATAATAATTCTTCTCAATAATAATTATGGTATTGGTTAAGCACTTACTATGTGCCAGGCACTGTACTAAGCGCTGTGGTGGAGACAAGCAAATTGGGTTGGACGCAGTCCCTGTCCCACGTGGGGCTCACAGTCTCAATCCCCATTTTACTGATGAGGGAACTGGGGCCCAGAGAAGTGAAGTGACTTGCCCAAGGTCTCACAGCAGACAAGCGGCAGAGCCGGGATTCAAACCCGTGACCTTCTAACTCCCGGGCGCGAGTTCTACCCACTATGCCATGCTGCTTCTCATGGTGGCTTCTCTTAGAGGGAGAGGGAAAGATGTAGATCTTTCTAATTAGTAGATACGTTCCCTGCCTATAATGGGCTCAGAGGATTGAGCCTTGAAGGAAGAAGGGTCCCTTGGAAGAGTTTCCGGCCCCTGCCAATCAATCAATCAATCAATCAATCAATCGTATTTATTGAGCGCTTCCTGTGTGCAGAGCACTGTACTACACGCTTGGGAAGTACAAGTTGGCAACATATAGAGTCAGTCCCTACCCAACAGAGGGCTCACAGTCTAGAAGGGGGAGACCGAGAACAAAACCAAACATATTAACAAAATAAAATAGAATAGATATGTACAAGTAAAATAAATAGAGTAATAAATATGTACATCATCATCATCATCATCAATCATATTTATTGAGCGCTTTCTATGTGCAGAGCACTGTACTAAGCGCATGGGAAGTACAAATTGACAACATAAAGAGACAGTCTCTACCCAACAGTGGGCTCACAGTCTAAAAGGGGGAGACAGAGAACAAAACCAAAGATACTAACAAAATAAAATAAATAGAATAGATATGTACAAATAAAATAAATAAATAAATAGAGTAAAAAAATATGTACAAGCATATATACATATATACAGGTGCTGTGGGGAAGGGAGGGAGGTAAGATGGGATGGAGAGGGAGAGGAGGGGGAGAGGAAGGAGGGGCTGAGTGTGGGAAGGCCTTCTGGAGGAGGTGAGCTCTCAGTAGGGCCTTGAAGGGAGGAAGAGAGCGAGTTTGGTGGATGGGCAGAGGGAGGGCATTCCGGGCCAAGGGGAGGACGTGGGCCGGGGGTCGACGGTGGGACAGGCGAGAACGAGGCACGGGGAGGAGATTAGCGGCAGAGGAGTGGAGGGTGCGGGCTGGGCTGGAGAAGGAGAGACAAACTGCGTTTCCCCTCACCTTGTCCATGCAGGCGATGATGGAAGGAACCACTGTAGAAGCAGCGTGGCTCAGTGGAAAGAGCCCGGGCTTTGGAGTCAGAGGTCATGGGTTCAAATCCCGGCTCCGCCAACTGTCAGCTGTGTGACTTTGGGCAAGTCACTTCACTTCTCTGGGCCTCAGTTCCTTCATCTGTAAAATGGGGATGAAGACTGTGAGCCCCCCGTGGGACAACCTGATCACCTTGTTACCTCCCCAGCGCTTAGAACTGAGCCCCCTCCTCCCAGACTGAGCCCCCTTCTTCCTCTCCCCCTCCTTCCCCTCCCCATCCCCCCCGGGTTACCTCCTTCCCCTCCCCACAGCACTTGTATATACGTATATATGTTTGTATACTCTATTTTATTTGTACATATTTATTGTATTTATTTTATTTTCTTAATATGTTTTGTTTTGTTGTCTGTCTCCCCCTTCTAGACTGTGAGCCCGCTGTTGGGTAGGGACCGTCTCTAGATGTTGCCAACTTGTACTTCCCAAGCGCTTAGTACAGTGCTCTGCACACAGTAATCGCTCAATAAATAAGATTGAATGAATGAATGAATGAACAGTGCTCTGCACATAGTAAGCACTTAATAAATGCCATTATTATTATTATTATTATTATTATTATTATTATTATTATTATTCTTGATGACTCAATGGAGAATTCATTCATTCATTCCGTACATGCAACCGTGTTTATTAAACACTACTTCATTGGGAAGCAGCATGGCCTGGTGGAGAGAACACAGAGCTGGAAGTCAGAAGGACCTGGGTTCTAATTCCTACTCTGCCACTTTCATTCATTCATTCAATCATATATATTGAGCGCTTACAGTGTGCAGAGCACCGGACTAAGCGCTTGGGAAGTACAAGTTGGTGACATATAGAGACACGAGAAGCAGCGTGGCTCAGTGGAAAGAGCCCGGGCTTTGGAGTCAGAGGTCATGGGTTCGAATCCCGGCTCCACCAATTGTCAGCTGTGTGACTTTGGGCAAGTCACTTAACTTCTCTGAGCCTCAGTTCCCTCATCTGTAAAATGGGGATTAAGACTGTGAGCCTCACGTGGAACAACCTGATGACCTTGTATCTACCCCAGTGCTTAGAGCAGTGCTTGGCACATCGTAAGCGCATAACAAATACCATCATTATTATTATTATTGCAGTTACTCCAGCACTTAGTACAGTGCTTGGCAATTAGTAAGCACTTGACAAATACCACAATAATTGTCTATGTCTCTAGGTTTGGGGGTGCGGGAGGGTGGATCACAATCGAAGAGACGCTATCCATCTGCAGATGAGCGTGTTTATGTTTCATTTCCAGAACATGTGGATTGAGAGAACCATTTACACCACGGCCTACAAATTCCCCGGGATCTTACGATGGTTTGAAGTCAAAACAGTTTTCATGGTAAGAATGCCTTACAATCCCACCGTTAACTTCTGTGGTTACACAACTTTACGCACCTAGGCAGCTCTTTCTTACCTGAAGAGTACCGTTCCCACAAATCATTCTGTCACTGGGAGGTATTTATCGAGTGCCTGCTCTGTGCAAATTCATTCACTCATTCGATCGCATTTATTGAGAGCTTACTGTGTGCAGAGCACTGTACTAAGCTCTTGGAAAGTACAATTGAGCTACAAATGGAGACAGTCCCTACCCAACAGTGGGCTTACGGTCTAGAAATTGCAGTTCTAAACTCTGGCTTTCTAAAACATCATGCTGCTCACATCCACCTCCCCCACCACTGGTCACTCCTTCCTCTCCGCATCAAACAGAAACCTTTGACTCCAAGGCACTCCACTGGCACTCTTCCTCCTCTCTTCAATCAATCAATCAATCAACCAATCAATCAATCATATTTATTGAGCGCTTACTGTGTGCAGAGCACTGTACTAAGCGCTTGGGAAGTACAAGTTGGCAACATATAGAGACAGTCCCTACCCAACAGTGGGCTCTTCCCATTCTCTTTCCCCTCTCCACTCACACTCTTCCTTCCTCATAAGCTGAGCTGCTCATCGGGCCTCATTCTCATCTCTCCCACCTCTCCTGCCTGGAAAAAAGTTCCAGGTAAGTGGGGAAGTTCTTGAGCAAGGGGCTGAAGACAGAAGAGACCAGCACGAGGCACAGTGAACCTACTGCAAGCACTTATTGAGCACCTCCTGCCTAAAGTCCTGTGCTGAATACCTGTTAATGCCTGGGATTATACTTGTTTTGTTTTGTTGTCTGTTTCCCCCTTCTATGCTGTGAGCCCATTGTTGGGTAGGGATTGTCTCTATCTGTTTCCAAATTGTACTTCCCAAACGCTTAGTACAGTGCTCTGCACACAGTAAGCCCTCAATAAGTGTGATTGAATGAATGAATTGAAGGAATGAATACTACACGCCTCCATCATCTGTTCATTTATTCATTCAGTCGTATTTATCGAGCACTTACAGTGTGCAGAGCACTGTACTAAGTTCTCAGGAGAGTCAGCATAGACTGTGAGCCCACTCTTCGAGACTGTGAGCCCTCTGTTGGGTAGGGACCGTCTCTATATGTTGCCAACTTGTACTTCCCAAGCGCTTAGTACAGTGCTCTGCACACAGTAAGCGCTCAATATATACGATTGAATGAATGAATGAATGAACAGAGACACTGCCTGCCCACAATAGCTGTTGTTTCCGCTATCTGTTGTTTATTTTAATGTCTGTCCCCTCCTTTAACAGTAACAATAATAATATAATGGTATTTGTTAAGCGCTTACTATGTGCCAAGCACTGTTTTAAGCGCTGGGGTAGATACAAGATAATCAGGCTGTACACAGTCCTTGTCCCACATGGGAGAAACAGCGTGGCTCAGTAAGAGCCCGGGCTTTGGAGTCAGTGGTCATGGGTTCAAATCCTGGCTCTGCCAACTGTCAGCTGTGTGACTTTGGGCAGGTCACTTCACTTCTCTGTGCCTCAGTTCCTTCATCTGTAAAATGGGGATTGACTGTGAGCCTTCCGTGGGACAACCTGATTACCTTGTATCCCCCAGCGCTTAGAACAGTGCTTTGCACATAGTAAGCACTTAATAAATGCCGTTATTATTATTATTATGGGGCTCACAATCTTGATCCCCATTTTGCAGATGAGGGAACTGAGGCACAGAGAAGTTAAGTGACTTGCCCAAAGTCGCACAGCAGACATGAGAGAAGCAGTGTGGCCCAGTGGAAAGAGCACGGGCTTATTGAGGGCTTACTGTGTGCAGGGCACTGTACTAAGCATTTGGGAAGTACAATTTGGAAACAGATAGAGACAATCCCTACTTGTATCTACCCCAGCTCCTTCCTATTTAGACTGCGCGCCCCATTCGGAACCTGATTAACTTGTATCTACCCTAGTACTTAATACAGTGCATGGCATACTGTAAGCACTTAAAAAAATACCGCAAGTATTATTCTTATTTTTAGTATTTCTGCTAGGCCATGCTACTTCTCCCTTGCTGCGGGCAACCTTTTTGAGCAGGGCCACGGTTTCGGCGTGAAGCAGCAGGGCTCCGACATCTGATTTGGGGCGCTAGCATTTTCCTGAACCAGACGGATGAATCTATTTGGACTCCTCTGTGGCTCTGTGACACAGCTAGAAAAAGATGATTTCTCGAGCTGTATTAATCAAGCTCAGTGTCACATCGGATCATTTCGCCAGTTGTATCGAGGAAGGGATTGGGGCGTGCTGACCTCCTATGACCATTTTAAACCCCGAAGTGAAAGCATAAGTCTGTTTTTATGGGTTTTTAAATGCCCGTCATACTCTTGAAGAATTCCTGTCACCGTAAAAGAAATACTGTCCAGTGGATAGACGACTCAGCCCCGCGGTTCTTTGACTGATAAGAACCACACAGCCCTTCAGGATTTTGACATGATGGAAATTTCATTTCCAGAGACTGTGTGTTAATAGAGAAGGAGTTTAGACTGTAAGCTTTTTCTACTTCTTCTTGTACTCTCCCAAGCGCTTCGTGTAATGCTCTGTGCACAGCCCTAAATATAATAATAATAATAATGGCATTTATTAAGCACTTATCCAGCACTTAGAACAGTGCTTTGCACATAGTAAGCGCTTAACAAATGCCATCATTATTATTTGCAAAGCACCGTTCTAAGCATGCAATATGTGCCTTTATGGTATTTGTTAAGCGCTTTTTATGTGTCGATTAATCAATGAATCAATCGATGGTATTTACTGAGCACTTACTATGTGCAGAGAGTACTTTTGGGAAAGTATAATACAACGGAATTAGCAGAAACGTTGCCTGCCCGTTATGAGTTTACAGTCTAGAGACGGGCTTACAAACTCTGTATTGAGCCCTGGGTTGGACGTAGATTAATCAGGTTGGACACAGTCCCTGTCAATCAATCAATCAATCAATCAATCGTATTTACTGAGCGCTTACTGTGTGCAGAGCACTGTACTAAGCGCTTGGGAAGTACAAGTTGGCAACATATAGAGACAGTCCCTACCCAACAGTGGGCTCACAGTCTAAAAGGGGGAGACAGAGAACAAAACCAAACATACTAACAAAATAAAATAAATAGAATAGATATGTACAAGTAAAATAAATAAATGAATAAATAGAGTAATGAATATGTACAAACATATATACATATATACAGGTGCTGTGGGGAAGGGAAGGAGGTAAGATGAGGGGGATGGAGAGGGGGACGAGTGAGGCTCGGAGCCGAGTAGGAGGGAGAACAGGTATTGAATCCCCATTTTGCAGATGAGGAAACTAAGGCACAGAGAAGTTAAGCGCCTAACCCAAGGTCACACTGCCAGCAATTGGCAGAGCCGGGATTAGAACCCAGGTCCTTCTGGCTCCCAGGCTCGAGTTCACTCTATAGGCCATGCTGCTTCTGCTTGATTGACTACTATGTGCTAAGCACTGTACTAAGCACTGGGGTGAATACAAGCAAATTGGGGTGGACTCAGTCCCTATCCCACATGGGATTCATCCCCATATGATAGGTGAGGGAACTGAGGCACAGAGAAGTAATAATAATAATAATAATAATAATAATGGCATTTGTTAAGCGCTTAGTATGTGCCAAGCACTGTTCTAAGCACTGGGGGGCATACAAGGTAATCAGATTGTCCCACATAATAATAATGATAATAATAATAATGATGGCATTTGTTAAGCGCTCACTATGTGCCAAGCACTGTTCTAAGGACTGGGGGGCATACAAGGTAATAAGGTTGTCCCACATAATGATAATAATAATAATGATGATGGCATTTGTTAAGCGCTTACTATGTGCAAAGCACTGTTCTAAGCTCTGGGGAGGTTACAAGGTGATGAGGTTGTCCCACGGGGGTTCACAGTCTTCATCCCCATTTGACAGATGAGGTAACTGGGGCCCAGAGAATAATAATAATAATAATAATAATAATAATAATAATAATAATAATGGCATTTGTTAAGCGCTTGCTATGTGCAAAGCACTGTTCTAAGCTCTGGGGAAGTTACAAGGTGATGAGGTTTTCCCACAGGGGCCTCACAGTCTTCATCCCCATTTGACAGATGAGGTAACTGGGGCCCAGAGAATAATAATAATAATGATGGCATTTATTAAGCGCTTACTATGTGCAAAGCACTGTCCTAAGCGCTGGGGAGGTTACAAGGTGATCAGCTTCTAGACTGTGAGCCCACTGTTGGGTAGGGACCGTCTCTATATGTTGCCAACTTGTACTTGTACAGTGCTCTGCACACAGTAAGCGCTCAATAAATACGATTGAATGAATGAATGAATGAATCAGGTTGTCCCCCGGGGGTCTCACAGTCTTAATCCCCATTTTCCAGATGAGGTAACTGAGGCCCAGAGAAGTGAAGTGACTTGCCCAAAGTCACGCAGCTGACAAGTGGCAGAGCCGGGATTAGAACCCATGACCTCCGACTCCCAAGCCCGGGCTCTTTCCACTGAGCCACAGTGCTTCTCCAAGGGAGTGGGTGTAGATGGAGAATGGGAGGGGGCCCAGAAATGAACCTGGAGGGACCCCCACAGTTAGGGGGTGGAAGGTAGAGGAGAAACGCATGAAAGAGACGGAGAATGAGAAGCAAGAGAGGTAAGAGGAGAACCAGGGGAGAAAAGTGTCAGTGAAGCCAAGGTTGGATAAGAGAAGCAATGTGCAAAGCACTGTTCTAAGTGCTGGGGGGGATACAAGGTGATCAGGTTGTCCCACGTGGGGCCCACAGTCTTAATCCCCATTTTACAGATGAAGTCACTGAGGCACAGAGAAGCGAAGTGACTTGCCCAAGGTCACACAGCTAAGTCGCAGAGCCAGGATTCAAACCCATGACCTCTGACTCCCAAGTCCGGGCCCTTTCCACTGAGCCGCGCTGCTTCTCATGACATGGGTTCTAATCCCGCTTCCACTACTTGTCTGCTGTGTGTGACCTTAGGCAAGCCGCTTCTCTGGGCGTCAGTGACCTCATCTGTAAAATGGGGATTAAGACTGTGAGCCCCACGTGGGACAACCTGATTACCTTGTATCTACTCCGGTGCTTAACAATGCTTGGCACATTGTAAGTGCTTAACAAATACCGTAATTATTCTAGAGGAGGAGACTGACTTTAATATAAAAAAAGCAGCTGGCTCAGTGGAAAGAGCCTGGGCTTTGGAGTCAGAGGTCATGGGTTCAAATCCCGGCTCCGCCAACTGTCACTTGTATGACTTTGGGCAAGTCACTTCACTTCTCTGGGCCTCATCTGTAAGATGGGGATTAAGATTGTGAGCCCCCCGTGGGGTAACTGATCACTTTGTAACCTCCCCAGTGCTTTGCACATAGTAAGCGTTTAATAAATGCTATTATTATTATTATTACTGGTCCTCCTCCTCGAATGGGAAAGCGATCCTATGTGTGCTATTCCGACAGGCGGAAATCAGCCCTCTGGAGAACGCCATCGAGACGATGCAGCTGACCAACGACAAGCTGCACGGCATGATCCAGCAGCACGTCAACGACCCCAACCTTCCGATCAACCCCCTGTCCATGCTGCTCAACGGCATCGTGGACCCGGCCGTCATGGGCGGCTTCGCCAACTACGAGAAGGTGTGTCGTTGGGGCCCACTGTCCCACGCGTCTTTCCTCCCTCTGTCCCTCCCGCCCCCTCCAGCCACAACCAGTTCCAGGGGTCTTGGGGGGTCTCTCTGCCAGCTGGGGGACAATATCAGGGCCCTATTCATCCCCAAGAGCGTTAAGAACTTGTCAGCGATGATGAGAATAATTCATTCAGTTCATTCAATGGTATTTATTGAGCGCTTACTGTGTGCAGAGCACTGTACTAAGCACTTGGGAAGGACAAGTTAACAACATCTAGAGACGGTCCCTACCCAAACAGCGGGCTCACATCATCATCATCATCATCAATCGTATTTATTGAGCGCTTACTATGTGCAGAGCACTGTACTAAGCGCTTGGGAGGTACAGATTGGCAACATATAGAGACAGTCCCTACCCAACAGTGGGCTCACGGTCTAAAAGGGGGAGACAGAGAACAAAACCAAACATACTAACAAAATAAAATAAATAGAATAGATATGTACAAATAAAATAAATAAATAGAGTAATAAATATGTACAAACATATATACATATATACAGGTGCTGTGGGGAAGGGAAGGAGGTAAGATGGGGGGATGGAGAGGGGGACGAGGGGGAGAGGAAGGAAGGGGCTCAGTCTGGGAGACAGACAACAAAACAAAACATATTAACAAAATAAAATAAATAGAATAGTAAATATGTACCAGAATAATTGTGTTGGTTGAGTGCTTACTACGTAACCAACACTGCCCTACCTACTGGAGTAGATCCAAGTTAATTAGGTCATAATAATAATAATAATAATAATAATAGTACTATGTGCCAAGCACTGTTTTAAACACTAGGGTAGGTACAAGTTAGGTTGGCTACCGTCCCTGCCCAACATGGGATTCACAGTCTAAGTAGGAGGGAGAATAGGGATTGAATCCCCATTTTACAGATGAGGAAACGGAGGCCCCAAGCTGTGAAGTGACTTGGCCAGGGTCACCCAGCAGACAACTGGCAGAGCCGGGAGGAGAACCCGGGTCTCTGACTCCCAGCCCTGAGTTCTTTCTGGCAGACTTTGCTGTCTCTCAGTCAATCAATCAATCAATCGTATTTATTGAGCGCTTACTGTGTGCAGAGCACTGTACTAAGCGCTTGGGAAGTACAAGTTGGCAACATATAGAGACAGTCCCTACCTAACAGTGGGCTCACAGTCTCTCATAAAAGTACAGTCGGTCAGCAGGAGAGCTTTTCCCTGGAGCCCCCCTCGATTCTGCCCCGTCCTCTTCTCTCTAATATCCTAGGATTTGGGGACCGCTCCCCACCTGGGTAGTCGGCCGGCCAGCTTTAGGGCCCTGGTGATCATGGACTCCTCCAAAAGAAGAGGCCACAGGGAGCTTCTCTTGGGCTGATCGTCCCAGGGCCGGAAAGTCATCAATCATCAATCATATTTATTGAGCGCTTACTGTGTGCAGAGCACTGTACTAAGCGCTTGGGATGTACAAATTGGCAACACATAGAGCCAGTCCCTCCCCAACAGTGGGCTCACAGTCTAAAAGGGGGAGATAGAGAACAAAACCAAACATACTAACAAAATAAAAATAAAATAGAATAGATATGTACAAGTAAAATAAATAAATAGAGTAATAAATATGTACAAACATATATACATATATACAGGTGCTGTGGGGAAGGGAAGGAGGTGTGGCACAACTGGGTGCGTCACTGTGGCCTCTACAGGGCCCAGGGTGGGACAGGTGGGTGTTGAGGCCATTGGGGTGGGAAAGGCAGCATAAAGTGGCTCCCTTGGGGATGAATTACAGTCCTTTGTAGGCCTGGAAACTTTAAAAATCTCTCCTCCATCCCATGCCCATGGTCTGGGGTGGTTACTGGGGAGCTCGGGCCCTGGCTTCTCCCCTGGGGGTGTGAATGTGTGCCCCCACTGGGTTGCCAGGGTGGGCATCATCAGGAAGGGCTTTGTCGGGGCGGGCATCACCGGGGTGTTTCCCGAGCCCCACGCCGGCAGGTTTGCCGACATTTCTGGCACCGTGACATCTCTTTGTCCTTCGTCCCCAGGCATTCTTCACGGAGAGATACCTCCAGGAACAGCCCGACGACCACGAGAAGATTGAGAAGCTCAAGGACCTCATAGCCTGGCAGGTAGGATGTCCACCGAGGATAGGCCGGCCGCGGGGGGGCCGTGCCACGCCGGAGGGGCCGTGCCATGCCGGGGGTCTGGCCTGCTCTCAGAACCCCAACTGTGGGCTTCCAGGGGTGGACTGGACAGGGGGCCAGACCACCAAGGGGGTGTCTGTTCTGCTGTCAGAACGTGGTCATGGGTTCTAATCCCGGCTCTGCCACTCCTTTACTGTGTGGTCACTTTGCTTCTCTGTGCCTCAGTTACCTCGTCTGTAAAATGCGTTAAGACTGTGAGCCCCACGTGGGACAGGGACTGAGTCCAACCCAATTTGCTTCAACCCACCTCAGTGCTTAGTCCAGTGCCTGGCACATTGTAAGGGCTTAACAAATACCGCACTTACTATTATTATTATTACTATTGATAAAACCCCACCGTGTGCTGCCAGGGGTGGGCTGAGGGTGGGGCGGGGGGGTAAGGCCACATTCACTATTCATTCATTCATTCATTCAATCGTATTTATTGAGCACTTATTGTGTGCAGAGCACTGTACTAAGCACTTGGGAAGTACAAGTTGGCAACATCTAGAGACGGTCCCTACCCAACAGTGGGCTCACAGTCTAGAAGGGGGAGACAACTAGGTCACACTACTTCTCTTCTACTTCTCTACTACACAGAGAAGCAGCGTGGCTTAGTGGAAAGAGCCCGGGCTTTGGAGTCAAAGGTCATGGGTTTGAATCCTGGCTCTGCCACTTGTCAGCTGGGTGACTTTGGGCAAGTCACTTCACTTCTCTGTGCCTCAGTTCCCTCATCTGTCAAATGGGGACTACGACTATGAGCCCCACGTGGGACAACCTGATTACCTTGTACCTACCCCAGCACTTAAAACGGTGCTGGGCACATAGTAAGCGCTTAACAAATACCATTATTATTAGTCTCTCTTTGGGCTGTCACTCCCAGCGACAGAGCCTGATTCACATCCACCCACCCCTTTTCTTTTCTTTTTTTTATGGTATTTGTTAAATGCTTACTACGTGCCAAACACTGTTCTAAGCGCTGAGGTAGATACAAGGTAATTGGATTGTCCCATGGGGTGCTCACAGTCTTAATCCCCATTTTACAGATGAGGTAACTGAGGCACAGAGAAGTGAAGTGACTTGCCCAAGGTCACACAGCAGGCAAGTAGCAGAGCTGATTAGAACCCATGTCCTCTGATTCCCAAGCCCGTGCTCTTTCCACTAAGCCACACTTTTCTCCCTCTCTAAGACCACTGGCCTTAATCAACTTCCATCCTCTCTTCAAGGTTCCTCACTCAATCCAATGGTGGCATTTAGCTAGCACTTACTGAGTGTTTGGGAGAATCCAGGACAACAATCAATCAATCAATCAATCAATCATATTTATTGAGCGCTTACTGTGTGCAGA
The DNA here is from genome assembly GCF_015852505.1 of Tachyglossus aculeatus. NCBI lineage: Eukaryota > Metazoa > Chordata > Mammalia > Monotremata > Tachyglossidae > Tachyglossus > Tachyglossus aculeatus. The sequence goes on from NC_052068.1 coordinate 2,410,902, forward strand.
GCACTGTACTAAGTGCTTGGGAAGTACAAGTCGGCAACAGAGTTGGTAGACTTGTTTCCTCCCCACAACAAACTCACATTCTAGACGGGGAGAAAGACATTAATCTAATGAGAAGCAGCATGGCTCAGTGGAAAGAGCCCGGGCTTTGGAGTCAGAGGTCATGGGTTCAAATCCCGGCTCTGCCAATTGTCAGCTGTGTGATTTTGGGCAAGTCACTTCACTTCTCTGTGCTTCAGTTCCCTCATCTGTAAAACAGGGATTAAGACTGGGAGCCCCCCATGAGACAACATGATCACCTTGTAACCGCCCCAGTGCTTAGAACAGTGCTTTGCACATAGTAAGCGCTTAATAAATGTCATTATTATTATAAATGTCATTACTATTATTAAATGAAGAAGCTTTGGATCAGTCCATCAATCAGTCAGTCGTATTTATTGAGTGATTTCCATGTGCAGAGCACTGCACTAAGCACTTGGGAGAGTACAGTAGAACAATGTAACAGACACATTCCCTGCCCACAGTGACCTTACAGCCTAGAGGGGGAAGCAAATACTAATATAAATAAATAAATTACTTATACGGATATAAATGCTGTGGAGATTCATTCATTCATTCAATCGTATTTATTGAGCACTTATTGTGTGCAGAGCACTGTACTAAGCACTTGGGAAGTACAAATTGGCCACATATAGAGGCGGTCCCTACCAAACAATGGGCTCCCAGTCTAGAAGGATTCATTCATTCATTCACTCAGTCGTATTTATTGAGTACTTACTGTGTGCAGAGCACTGGACTAAGCGCTTGGAAAGTACAATCCGGCAACATATACAGTCCCTACCCAACAACGGGCTCACAGTCCAGAAGGATTCATTCATTCATGCATTCATTCAATCGTATTTATTGAGCGTTTACTGAGTGCGGAGCACTGTACTAGACACTTGGGAGAGTACAGTAGAACAATGTATCAGACATATTCCCTGCCTACACCTTCCCTGCCCCCTTTTAATAATAATAATAATGTTGGCATATTTTAAGCGCTTACTTTGTGCAAAGCACTGTTCTAAGCACTGGGGGGGATAAAAAGTGATCAGGTTGTCCCATGTGGGGTTCACAGTCTTAATCCCCATTTTACAGATGAGGTAACTGAGGCTCAGAGAAATTAAGTGACTTGCCCAAGGTCACACAGCAGACATGTGGAGGAGTCGGGATTCGAACCCATGACCTCTGACTCCAAAGCCCGTGCTCTTTCCACTGAGCCATGCTGCTTTTAGACTGTGAGCCCACTGTTGGGTAGGGACTGTCTCTATATGTTGCCAACTTGTACTTCCCAAGCACTTAGTACAGTGCTCTACACACAGTAAGCGCTCAATAATTACGATTGATTGATTGATTAATTGATTACAGTGAACTTATTCATTCATTCATTCATTCATTCAAGCGTACTTATTGAGCGCTTGGGAAGCGCTTATTTATGAAGAGGGAGGGCATTCCAGGCCAGAGGCAGGATGTGGGTGAGAGGTTAGTGGTGAGATAGACGAGATCAAGGGATGGTGAGTAGGTTCATTCATTCAATTCAATTTATTCAATCATATTTATTGAGCGCTTACTGTGTGCAGAGAACTGTACTAAGTGCTTTGGCATTAGAGGAGCGAAGCGTGCAGGCTGGATTGTAGTAAGAGAGTAACGAGGTGAGGTAGGAGGGGGGCAAGGGGATGGACGGCTTTAGAGCCGCCAGTAAGGATATAGACATAAATCATCATCATCATCAATCGTATTTATTGAGCGCTTACTATGTGCAGAGCACTGTACTAAGCGCTTGGGAAGTACAAATTGGCAACATATAGAGACAGTCCCTACCCAACAGTGGGCTCACAGTCTAAAATGGGGAGAGAGAGAACAAAACCAAACGTACTAACAAAATAAAATAAATAGAATAGATATGTACAAGTAAAATAAATAAATAAATGAATACATAAATGCCACTGGGCTGAGGGCAGCTGGAGTTTCCTCTGGCCTATGAGCCACCAACAGATCACCCACATCATTCTCGGGCGTTTGGACAACTGGTCGTACATCCTGTGACCCCCCTCCTGCCCCCTCCTTAGGACATGAGGAAGAAATTCACGATTTGGGGATTTCGCTTTTCCATCGTCAAACCGGACAGAAAATCCAAAATCCCCCCGGAGGCCACGACGCTGTCGCTCTCCCCGGACGGGTTGCGTCCATGCTGGTTCTATTGATTTTCCATTTTCCGCAAGCCAGTGCGGCAAATTGGATTTTTAAAGTTTCCAGGCCCGCCGAGGACTGTAATTCGTCCCCAGGGGAGCCACTTTAAGTCAGCACTATTTCACCGCCCCTAATAACTCTATTAAAAAAATACATTTAAAACTAGCTCGTAGCCAATTTTTAGGGTGCCCTAGTTTTTTTGCTCCTCTTCCACAGCCCTATTAAATTAAAAAGTAATGAAAAAGGGGTAATTTCACAACATCACCTGAAAGTTTGTTTTTAATTGTGGGAATTTTTGGCAGTCTTAATTTGTGCCAAATCAGGAGGAAAAATATGCGGAAATTTTAGATGACTGATTCTTTTTTGGGAAGGCTCCATCACCTAGGGAGAAGAAAATCACACCGGGGAGCAGTCGACGGGTTATTTAGAAGCTTCCAGCAGAAATTCAAAATTAGTTTGTTCAGAGCCTCGCTAAAATCTGCTCAACCTGTGTTAGTCAACACAGAAGCCCACCTTACTCCACTGTCTCTTCCTAGGAATGCTATTTACTGAACCTCTGTGAATTTTCTCGCCAGCACTCAGTACAATAATGACGATGATGATGATGGTGGTGGGCGTTGTTAAGCGCTCTGCTTTGCTATGTACCAGGCATTGTGCCAAGCTCTGGGGAGGATACGAGCATATCGAGTTGGACATAGTCCCTGTCCCATGGTGCTCACAGTCTCCATCCCCATTTTACAGATGAGGTAACTGAGGCTCAGAGAAGAGATCGCTAAATCCCGTCATCACAGTCTCAATCCCCATTTTACAGATGAGGTAACTGAGGCACAGAGAAGAGATCGCTAAATCCTGTCATCACAGTCTCAATCCCCATTTTACAGATGAGGTAACTGAGGCACAGAGAAGAGATAGCTAAATCCTGTCATCACAGTCTCGATTCCCATTTTACAGATGAGGTAACTGAGGCACAGAGAAGAGATCGCTAAATCCTGTCATCACAGTCTCCATCCACATTTTACAGATGAGGTAACTGAGGCTCAGAGAAGAGATCGCTAAATCCCGTCATCACATTCTCAATCCCCATTTTACAGATGAGGTAACTGAGGATCAGAGAAGAGATCGCTAAATCCTGTCATCACAGTCTCCATCCCCATTTTACAGATGAGGTAACTGAGGCCTCAATAAATACGATTGATTGATTGATTGAGGCACAGAGAAGAGATCGCTAAATCCTGTCATCACAGTCTCAATCCCCACTTTACAGATGAGGTAATTGAGGCACAGAGATTGCTAAATCCTGTCATCACAGTCTCAATCCCCAGTTTACAGATGAGGTAACTGAGGCACAGAGAAGAGATCACTAAATCCCGTCATCACAGTCTCAATCCCCATTTTACAGATGAGGTAACTGAGTCTCAGAGAAGAGAGCGCTAAATCCTGTCATCACAGTCTCCATCCCCGTTTTACAGATGAGGTAACTGAGGCTTAGAGAAGAGAGCACTAAATCCTGTCATCACAGTCTCAATCCCCAGTTTACAGATGAGGTAACTGAGGCACAGAGAAGAGATCGCTAAATCCTGTCATCACAGTCTCGATCCCCATTTTACAGATGAGGTAACTGAGGCTCAGAGAAGAGAGCACTGAATCCTGTCATCACAGTCTCAATCCCCATTTAACAGATGAGGTAACTGAGGCACAGAGAAGAGACCGCTAAATCCTGTCATCACAGTCTCGATCCCCATTTTACAGATGAGGTCACTGAGGCTCAGAGAAGAGATCGCTAAATCCCGTCATCACAGTCTCAATCCCCATTTTACAGATGAGGTAACTGAGGCACAGAGAAGAGATCGCTAAATCCTGTCATCACAGTCTCAATCCCCATTTTACAGATGAGGTAACTGAGGCACAGAGAAGAGATCACTAAATCCTGTCATCACAATTTCAATCCCCATTTTACAGATGAGGTAACTGAGGCACAGAGAAGAGATCGCTAAATCCTGTCATCACAGTCTCAATCCCCATTTTACAGATGAGGTAACTGAGGCACAGAGACGAGATCGCTAAATCCCGTCATCACAGTCTCAATCCCCATTTTACAGATGAGGTAACTGAGGCACAGAGAAGAGATAGCTAAATCCGGTCATCACAGTCTCGATCCCCATTTTACAGATGAGGTAACTGAGGCTCAGAGAAGAGAGCGCTAAATCCTGTCATCACAGTCTCAATCCCCAATTTACAGATGAGGTAACTGAGGCACAGAGAAGAGATCGCTAAATCTCGTCATCACAGTCCCAATCCCCTTTTACAGATGAGGTAACTGAGGCACAGAGAAGAGATCGCTAAATTCTGTCATCACAGTCTCCATCCCCATTTTACAGATGAGGTAACTGAGGCTCAGAGAAGAGATCGCTAAATCCTGTCATCACAGTCTCCATCCCCATTTTACAGATGAGGTAACTGAGGCACAGAGATCGCTAAATCCTGTCATCACAGTCTCGATCCCCATTTTACAGATGAGGTAACTGAGGCACAGAGATCGCTAAATCCTGTCATCACAGTCTCGATCCCCATTTTACAGATGAGGTAACTGAGGCACAGAGAAGAGATTGCTAAATGCTGTCATCATAGTCTCAATCCCCAGTTTACAGATGAGGTAACTGAGACACAGAGAAGAGATCGCTAAATCCTGTCATCACAGTCTCAATCCCAATTTACAGATGTGGTAACTGAGGCACAGACAAGAGATCGCTAAGTCCCGTCATCACAGTCCCAATCCCCAGTTTACAGATGAGGTAACTGAGGCACAGAGAAGAGATCGCTAAATCCTGTCATCACAGTCTCGATCCCCATTTTACAGATGAGGTAACTGAGGCACAGAGATCGCTAAATCCTGTCATCACAGTCTCGATCCCCATTTTACAGATGAGGTAACTGAGGCACAGAGAAGAGATCGCTAAATGCTGTCATCATAGTCTCAATCCCCAGTTTACAGATGAGGTAACTGAGACACAGAGAAGAGATCGCTAAATCCTGTCATCACAGTCTCAATCCCAATTTACAGATGAGGTAACTGAGGCACAGACAAGAGATCGCTAAGTCCCGTCATCACAGTCCCAATCCCCAGTTTACAGATGAGGTAACTGAGGCACAGAGAAGAGATCGCTAAATCCTGTCATCACAGTCTCAATCCCCATTTTACAGATGAGGTAAATGAGGCACAGAGAAGAGATCACTAAATCCTGTCATCACAGTCTCGATCCCCATTTTACAGATGAGGTAACTGAGGCACAGAGAAGAGATGGCTAAATCCCATCATCACAGTCCCAATCCCCTTTTACAGATGAGGTAACTGAGGCACAGAGAAGAGATCGCTCAATCCCGTCATCACAGTCCCAATCCCCAGTTTACAGATGAGGTAACTGAGGCATAGAGAAGAGATCGCTAAATCCTGTCATCACAGTCTCAATCCCCATTTTACAGATGAGGTAACGGAGGCACAGAGAAGAGATTGCTAAATCCTGTCAGTTCCACCTACACTACATGGCTAAAATCCTCCCCTTCCTCTCCATCCAAACTACTGACACCTTAATGCAAGCACTTAGCCTATCCCGCCTTGATTATTGTATCAGCGTCCTGGCTGACCTCCCTGCCTCCTGTCTCTCCCCACTCCAGTCCCTACTCCACTCCGCTTCCCAGATCATTTTCCTTCAGAAACGTTCAGACCATGTTTCCCCACTCCTCAAAAACATCCAGTCTATCCACCTCTGCATCCAAGAAATTCCTCACCGTCGGCTTTAAAGCAGTCCGCCACCTTGCCCACTCCTACCTCACCTCCCTGCTTATCCACTATAACCCAACCCGCACACTTTGCTCCTCTGTTTCCTCTCATTACACCTCCGTCTCGTCCATTCATTCAATCGTATTTATTGAGCGCTTACTGTGTGCAGAGCACTGTACTAAGCGCTTGGGGAGTCCAAGTCGGCAACCTCTAGCGACGGCCCCTACCCAACAGTGGGCTCACAGTCTAGAAGGGGGAGACAGAGAACAAAACCAAACATATTAACAAAATAAAATAAATAGAATATGTACAAATAAAATAAATAGAATAATACATCTGTACAAATATATATGCATAGATATATACACATATTCATTCAATCGTATTTATTGAGTGCTTACTGCGTGCAAAGCACTGTACTAAGCGCTTGGGCAGTTCAAGTTGGCAACATCTAGAGACGGTCCCTACCCAACAGCGGGCTCACAGTCTAGAAGGGGGAGACGGGGAACAAAACAAAACATATTAACAAAATAAAATAAATAGAATAAATATGTACAAGTAAGAGTAATAAATCTGTACATATATATATATATATACACACACACATATATATATATACATATTCATTCATTCACTCATTTATATTTATTGAGCACTTACTGTGTGCAGAGCACTGTACTAAGCACTTGGGCAGTTCAAGTTGGCAACATCTAGAGACGGTTCCTACCCAACAGCGGGGTCACAGTCTAGGAGGGGGAGACAGACAACAAAACAAAACATATTAACACAATAAAATAAATAGAATAAATATGTACAAGTAAAATAGAGCAATAAATCTGCATATATATATATATATATATATATACACACATATATATACACATATTCATTCACTCAATTGTATTTATTGAGCACTTACTGTGTGCAGAGCACTGTACTAAGCGCTTGGGAAGTCCAAGTCGGCAACATCTAGAGACGGTCCCTACCCAACAGCGGGCTCACAGTCTAGAAGGAGAACAAAACAAAACATATTAACAAAATAAAATAAATAGAATAAATATGTACAAGTAAAATAAATAGAGTAATAAATCTGATATGTATATATATAGATATATAGATATATACACATATTCATTCATTCATTTAATCGTCTATCTCACCACCAACCTCTCACCCACATCCTACCTCGGGCCTGGAACACGCTCCCTTCCTCATATCAGACAGATAGAACAGTGCCTTGCACATAGTAAGCGCTTAATAAATGCCATCATTATTATTATTATTATTACAGTTGCTCTCCCCCACGTCAAAGCCTTATCGAAGGCGCATCTCCTCCAAGAAGCCTTCCCTGACCAAGTCCTCCCTCTCCTCTTCTCCCACTCCCTTTCCGTCGCCCTGATTCGCCCCCTTCATTCATCCTCCCTCTCGGCCCCACACCACTGAAGTCCAGATCTGTCATTTCATTCATTCATGCAATCGTATTTATTGAGCGCTTACTGTGTGCAGAGCACTGTACTAAGCGCTTGGGAAGTCCAAGTTGGCAACATCTAGAGATGGTCCCTACCCAACAGCGGGCTCACAGTCTAGAAGGGGGAGACAGAGAACGAAACAAGATATATTAACAAAATAAAATAAATAGAATAGTAAATATGTACAAGGGTACGTTTATTTGGGTTGTCTCCCCCTCTTTACGGTGAGCTCGTTGTGGACAGGGACTGTTTCTATTTGTTGTTGTATTGTACTTGCCCAAGTGCTTAGTGCAGTGCTTTGCACACAGTAAGGGCTCAATAAATTCGATTGAATGCTTAGTACAGTGCTCTGCACACAGTAAACGCTCAATAAATACGATTGATTGATTGATTGATTGATTGAATGACTGGATGAATGAAAAAAAGTGATTTGCCCAAAGTCACACAGTAGATAAGTGGTGGAGTCGGGATTAGAACCCATGACCTAGGTTCTCTAGGTTCTCTAGGACCTAGAGAAGCAGCATGGCTAAGAGAAGCAGCGTGGCTCAGTGGAAAGAGCCCGGGCTTTGGAGTCAGAGGTCATGAGTTCAAATCCCAGCTCCGCCAATTGGCAGCTGTGTGACTTGGGGTAAGTCACTTCACTTATCCGGGCCTCAGTTCCCTCATCTGTAAAATGGGGATTAAGACTGGGAGCCCCCTGTGGGACAACCTGATCACCTTGTGACCTCCCCAGCACTTAGAGCAGTGCTTTGCACATAGTAAGCGCTTAATAAATGCCATTTTTAAAAAAGTGACTTGCCCAAGGTCACAGAGTAGATAAGTGGTGGAGTCGGGATTAGAACCTATGACCTTCTGACTCCAGGCCCATGCTCTATCCACAAGGCCGTGCTGCTTCTCTACAGTACTTGACACACAGTATTCACTTAATAAATACTAATACTATTATTTGCTGACTGGGTAGGGTGCACTGTATTCATTCAGTCGTATTTATTGAGCACTTGCTGTGTGCAGAGCACTGTACTAAGCGCTTGGAAAGTACAATTCAGCAACAGAGACAATCCCTACCCAACATCGGGCTCACAGTCTAGAAGTGGGGAGGCAGACAACAAAACAAAACCAAGCAAGTAAACAGGCATCAATAGCATCAATATAAATAGAATTATAGATACAAACACATCATTAATAAAATAAATAGACTAATAAATGCATACATATATACACATTTGGGAAGGATAAGTGCTTAGTACAGCCCTCCGCATACAGTAAGCATTCAGTAAATACTGTGTGCAGGGTACACGGGCTTTGGAGTCAGAGGTCATTGGTTCGAATCCCGGCTCCACCACATGTTTGCTGTGTGACCTCGGGCAAGTCACTTAACTTCTCTGAGCCTCAGTTACCTCATCTGTAAAATGGGGATTAAGACTGTGAGCCCCCCATGGGACAACTTGATCACCTTGCATCCCCCCCCAGCGCTTAGAACAGTGCTTCGCACATAGTAAGCGCTTAACAAATGCCATTATTATTATTATTATTACAGAGCATTTGGGAGAGTAGAGTAGATTAGAGTTAGTCTAGATGATCCTTGCCCTCAAGGAGTTTTCAATTTACTGTGTGCAGTGCTCTGTACTGAGTGATTGGGAGAGTACAATAGAGTCAGAGAAGCAGCATGGCTCAGTGGAAAGAGCCCGGGCTTGGGAGTCAGAGGTCACGGGTTCTAATCCCGGCTCCGCCAATTGTCAGCTGTGTGACTTTGGGCAAGTCGCTTCACTTCTCTGTGCCTCAGTTCCCTCATCTGTAAAATGGGGATTCAAACTGTGAGCCCCATGTGGGACAACCTTGTATCCCCCCCAGTGCTTAGAAAAGTGCTTCGCACATAGTCAGCGCTCAACAAATACCATCATTATTAGTAGTAGTAGTAGTAGACATGATCCCTGCCCTCAAGAACCTTACAGTCTTCTGTGTGCACTGTACTAAGCGCTTTAGACAGCACATAAGAGTTAAAAGATTCAGTCCCTGTGTACCAAGATGTTAGGGTCTGCTGTATGGAGGGCACTGTACTAAGCTCTTGGGAAGTTTGTAACCTATTGAGGGTTTAGTTAATGAAGTGGAGAAAGAAGAGACTGGATAGATGGATCCTTGGGGGTGGGGGGCTTGTGCTGCTAGAGTGGGGTACTTAAATTGCTTCAGGTAAAAATACTATTAATCAATTTTATTTAATTTAATAGTATTTACTATTAGTGGTTGTGAGCGTTTAGTTGTGAAGAAGCAGCATAGCCTGGGAGTCAGTAGGACCTGGGTTCTAATCCCAGTTCTTCCACTTTCCTGTTTTGTGACCTTGGGCAAGTCACCGTTTCTCCGTGCCTCAGTTCCCTCATCAGAAAAATGAGGATTAAGGCCGTGAGCCCCATGTGGGACCTGGACTGTGTCCAACCTGATTACCTTGTATCTGCTCCGGCGCTTAGTACGGTACCTGGCACATAGTAAGTGCGTAACAAATGCCATGAAGAACAAAATAAATAATCAGGTCAGACCCAGTTCCCATCCCATGAGGAATCACAGTCTAAGTGGAAGGGAAAACAGGGATTTAATCTCCATTTTACATATGAGGGAACAGAAGCTCAGAGAAGTGAAGTGATTTCAGCGTGGCTCAGTGGAAAGAGCCTGGGCTTGGGAGTCAGAGGTCATGGGTTCGAATCCCGGCTCTTCCACATGATGATGTTGGCATTTATTAAGCACTTACTATGTGCAAAGCACTGTTTTAAGCACTGGGGAGGTTACAAGGCGATCAGGTTGTCCCACGGAGGGGGGCTCACAGTCTTAATCCCCATTTGACAGATGAGGGAACTGAGGCCCTGAGAAGTGAAGTGACTTGCCCAAAGTCACACAGCTGACAACTGGCAGAGCTGGGGTTTGAACCCACGACCTCTGACTCCAAAGCCCGGGCTCTTTCCACTGAGCCACGCTGCTTCTCATATGTCTGCCACATGTCTGCTGTGTGACCTTGGGTCAACCACTTAACTTCTCTGAGCCTCAGTGACCTCATCTGTAAAATGGGGATTGAGATTGTGAGTTCCACGTGGGACAGCCTGATAATAATACTAATAATGATGGTATTTGTTAGTGCTTACTAAGTGCAAAGCACTGTTCTAAGCGCTGGGGTAGATACAAGGTTATCAGGTTGTCTCATGTGGGGCTCAATAGAAAAAGAAGAAAAAAAAAAAGAAGCAGCGTGACTCAATGGAAAAGAGCCTGGGCTTTGGAGTCAGAGGTCATGGCTTCAAATCCCGGCTCCGCCACTTGTCAGCTGTGTGACTTTGGGCAAGTCACTTCACTTCTCCGGGCCTCAGTTCCCTCATCTGTAAAATGGGGATGAAGACTGTGAGCCCCACGTGGGACAACCTGATTACCTTGTAACCTCCCCAGCGCTTAGAACAGTGCTTTGCACACAGTAAGCGCTTAATAAATGCCATCATCCTTTAATAAATGCCATCATCCTCACAGTCTTAGTCCCCATTTTACAGATGAGGTAACTGAGGCCCAGAGAAGTGAAGTGACTTGCCCAAAGTCACCCAGCTGACAAGCGGCAGAGCCGGGATTTGAACCCACGCCCTCTGATTCCAAAGCCCAGGCTCTTTCCATTTAGCCACACTGCTTCTCCTTGTATCCCCCCCAGCGCTTAGAACAGTGCTTTGCACATAGTGCTTAACAAATGCCATCATTATTATTATTATTTCCCCAAGGTCACACAGCAGACGCATGGTAGAGCCGAGATTAGAACCCAGGTCCTCCGACTCGCAGGCCCGGGCTTTTTCCACGAGGTTGTACTGCTTCCCATTGCTTTGTCTCCGAGCCTTATTCAGTGCTTTGCTCCCATAAGTGTTTAATTAATATGATCGATCGATCCGTCTGTAGGACGACGGAACGATGGAATTGGGGAGAAATGAGGATGAGATTTCCACTGTCCCTTCCTCGGCTCTGATCTGATTATATATCAGATCAGATATATATATGTATATATGTATATATGGTTGTACATATTTATTACTCTGTTTATTTATTTATTTATTTATTTTACTTGTACATTTCTATCCCACTTATTTTATTTTGTTGGTATGTTTGGTTCTGTTCTCTGTCTTCCCCTTTTAGACTGTGAGCCCACTATCGGGTAGGGACTGTCTCTATGTGATGCCAATTTGTACTTCCCAAGCGCTTAGTATAGTACTCTGCACATAGTAAGTGCTCAATAAATACGATTGATTGATTGATTGATTGATTATCCCGTAGCTATACCGACATAGTATCTCAGCCAGCGGAACCCATTGTTCTAGACCGTAATTATTATCCGTCTCGGTAAGGTTCCCGAATTTGCTCGCAGGAAATTCAATTGGGTGCTTGTCCTCTCTGATGATTACTCCGCTCGTTTAAATTTCTCTCTGGTCGTATTAGAAAAATCAGTTATTAATCAGTATTATAGTTTAATGGTGGATTATGAAGAGGAAGCCCTCTCATCCCCATTCAATCAATCAATCAATCAATCAATCAATCATATTTACTGAGCGCTTACTGTGTGCAGAGCACTGTACTAAGCGCTTGGGAAGTACAAGCTGGCAACATATAGAGACAGTCCCTACCCAACAGTGCGCTCAAGACTATCCAACACAAGAAATCAAAGCCCTGCAAATACCTGTATATATGTATATATGTTTGTACATATAATAATAATAATAATGGCATTTATTAAGCGCTTACTATGTGCAAAGCACTGTTCTAAGCGCTGGAGAGGTTACAAGGTGATCAGGTTGTCCCACGGGGGGCTCACAGTCTTCATCCCCATTTTCCAGATGAGGTAACTGAGGCCCAGAGAAGTGAAGTGACTTGCCCAAAGTCACACAGCTGACAATTGGCGGAGCAGGGATTTGAACCCATGACCTCTGACTCCAAAGCCCGGGCTCTATCCACTGAGCCACGCTGCTTCTCAATTATAAGTAATGTAGAGTACTACAATGTAGAGTAATACATATTTATTACTCTATTTTACTTGTACATATTTATTCTATTTATTTTATTTTGTTAATATGTTTCGTTTTGTTGTCGGTCTCCCCCTTCTAGACTGTGAGTCCGCTGTTGGGTAGGGACCGTCTCTAGATGTTGCCGACTTGTACTTCCCAGGCGCTTAGTACAGTGCTTTGCTTTGCACACAGTAAGCACTCACTCACTCAATCAATCAATCAATCGTATTTATTGAGCGCTCAATGAATACGATTGAATGAATGAATGAATGAATGAAAAGTCCCGGGGCGGCAGCAATTGGCGAGGAAGCTTTCTTTTTTTTTATTTGGAAGAAAATAGAAAGTTCTAATGGTACGTTTATGGAGTGTTGGGAATGAAGTTGGCTCTTTCAAGACATTTTTAAAGGTCATCGACGCCTCCACATAACCACACAGAGCTGGCTTGTGACTTCAGTCTTCCCTGAGATGGGATTATTTTTAGGTTGAAGCAACAATGAATTTGACATTCTCAAAATAAGTGACAAAGAACTTGAGAAATGTGAATGCCTTGTGCCGAGACACTGGCAAGGCGAGGCGTCATCTCGGCCCGTACCCTCAAGGTGAGAAGTTCTTACGGTCTCGATGGGGTCTGTAGGAGAGGAGCTGGTGAATTAGGTTGCCAATTTGTACTTCCCAAGCGCTTAGTACAGTGCTCTGCACACACTAAGCGCTCAATAAATACGATTGATGATGATGATGGTGAAACCCAGCATGCGTTTGCTGGTTGTATCAATCCCGGGAGGAAAAATAGTCAACATTTTCTCGATTGCCCTAGAAGCCAGTTCAAAAGACACCGGATTTGGAGCATTTTTGGTGGAGGGGAATTTGAAAAATTCCAAAGAATCTACTTCGTGAAACGCAGTGAGCGAGAAGATGATAGGATTCTAGCCCTGATTTTCTGCGTATTACTTTTCTCCTGTTCATTCATTCATTCAGTCGTATTTATTGAGTGCTGACTGTGTGCAGAGCACTGTACTAAGCGCTCGGGAAGTACCAGTTGGCAACATATAGAGACGGTCCCTTTTGGCAGAGGGGAATTTGAAAAATTCCAAAGAATCTACTTCGTGAAACGCAGTGAGCGAGAAGATGATGGGATTCTAGCACTTCTTTTGTGTGTATTACTTTGCTCCTGTTCATTCATTCATTCAGTCGTATTTATTGAGTGCTGACTGTGTGCAGAGCACTGTACTAAGCGCTCGGGAAGTACCACTTGGCAACATATAGAGACGGTCCCTTTTGGCGGAGGGGAATTTGAAAAATTCCAAAGAATCTACTTCGTGAAACGCAGTGAGCGAGAAGATGATAGGATTCTAGCGCTGATTTTGTGCGTGTTACTTTGCTCCTGTTCATTCATTCATTCAGTCGTATTTATTGGGTGCTCACTGTGTGCAGAGCACTGTACTAAGCGCTTGGGAAGTACCAGATGGCAACATATAGAGACGGTCGCTACCCAACAACGGGCTCACAGTCTAGAAGGGGGAGACGGACAACAAAACAAAACATGTGGACAGGTTTCAAGTCATCAGAATAAATAGCAATATAGCTAGATGCACATCATTGATGAAATAAATAGAATAGTAAATATGCACAAGTAAAATAAATAATCAATCTGTCCAAACATATATACAGGTGCTGTGGGGAGGGGAAGGAGGAGAGGAAAAAGGGGGCTCAGTCTGGGAAGGCCTGGTGGGTTGTGACTGTCTCTATATGTTGCCAACTTGTACTTCCCAAGCGCTTAGTACAGTGCTCTGCACACAGTAAGCGCTCAATGAATCAATCAATCAATCGTATTTATTGAGCGCTTACTATGTGCAGAGCACTGTACTAAGCGCTTGGGAAGTACAAATTGGCAACACATAGAGACAGTCCCTACCCAACAGTGGGCTCACAGTCTAAAAGTCTAATAAATGCGATTGATTGATTGATTGATTGTGATAGGTTTCTTCCATTGGCTGATACACGCAGAGCCCTGAATTAGGTACCTACTGTGTGCACTACGGTGGGAGCCTATTGGGTGCCTAATGTGGGTATTAGCCTCCTGTTCTATGCAGAGCCCTGGTCATCAGCTTCATGTACAGCACACCATCCTAAATGCCTACTAGAAGCAGCGTGGCTCAGTGGAAAGAGCCCGGGCTTGGGAGTCAGAGGTTGTGGGTTCGAATCCCGGCTCCGCCACTTGTCTGCTGTGGGACCTTGCGCAAGTCACTTGACTTCTCTGGGCCTCAGTTACCTAATTCTGGAAAATGGGGATGAAGACTGTGAGCCCCACTTGGGACAACCTGATTATCCTGTCTCTACCCTTGCGCTTAGAGCAGTGCTTGGCACATAATAAGCACTTACCCATAATTATTAATATTACTAAGTGCCTAGCTACTAAGTGGGTAGGGACCGTCTCTACATGTCGCCAGCTTGTAATTCCAAAGTGCTTAGTACAGTGCTCTGCACACAGTAGAGCACGGGCTTTGGAGTCAGAGGTCATGGGTTCGAATGCCGACTCCGCCACCTGTCTGCTGTGTGATCTTGGGCAAGTCACTTAACTTCTCTGGGCCTCAGTTACCTCATCTGTAAAATGGGGATTAAGACTGTGAGCCCCACGTGGGACAACCTGATCACCCTGTATCCTCCCCAGCGCTTAGAACAGTGCTTTGCACCTAGTAAGCACTTAACAAATGCCAATTATTATTATTATTATTATTATAAATACGATTGAATGAATGAATGAATAAGTGCCTAGCACTGTACTGGGCACCTCCTATATACAGAACACTGACCTGGTGGCCTGTTAATAATAATGATGATGGTATTTGTTAAGCGCTTACTATGTGCAAAGCACTGCTCTAAGCACTGGGGAGGTTACAAGGTGATTAGGTTGTCCCACAGGGGGCTCACAGTTTTCATCCCCATTTTACAGATGAGGGCACTGAGGCACAGAGAAGTCAAGTAACTTGCCCAAAGTCACACAGCTGACAGTTGGCGGAGCCGGGATTTGAACCCATGACCTCTGACTCCCAAGCCCGGACTGTTTCCACTGAGCCACGCTGGGACTCCTATTGAATGCGGAGCACTGTACTGGGCACCTGCCGTGGGCAGAGTGCTGTATTAAGCACTTGGGAAAAGTGCAGTGAGGGTCTAAAAGAAGTGGCCCCTGAGCTCCCGGTAGAATGACTTATGGATTTCCTGTGGGCAGGGATTGTGTCTTGGAAGTCAGAAGGTCATGGGTTCGAATCCCGACTCTGCCACTTTTCTGTTGCGTGACTCTGGGCAAGTTCCTTCTCTTCTCTGGGCCTCAGTGACCTCATCTGAAAAATGGGGATGGCGACTGTGAGCCCCACGTGGGACAGGGACTGTGTCCAGCCTGATTCGCTTGTATCCACCCCAGCGCTTAGTACAGTGCCTGGCACGTAATAAGCACTTAATTTATACCATCATTATCATTATTATTACTCTCCCAAGCGCTTAGTCCAATGCTCTGCACGCAGTTAACGCTCAATCAGTCCATCGCTGACTTACTGAATCAGTCACCGATTTACTAGGAGCAGCGTGGCTCAGTGGAAAGAGCACGGGCTTTGGGGTCAGAGGTCATGGGTTCGAATCCCGGCTCCACCACAAGTCTGCTGTGTGACCTTGGGCAAGTCACTTCACTTCTCTGAGCCTCAGTTCCCTCATCTGTAAAAATGGGGATTAAGACTGTGAGCCCTACGTGGGACAACTTGATCACATTGTATCCCCCCCAGCACTTAGAACAGTGCTTTGCACATAGTAAGCGCTTAACAAATGCCATCATTATTATTATTATTACTGGGCACTTACTGTGGGCATAGCACTGTACTGTCAGGACAGTGCTTAGTACAGTGCCAGACACATAGTAGGGGCTCAACAAATACCGTAATTATTACCATACCATTAATAATAATGATATTTGTTGAGTGCTTACTATGTGCCAAGGCACTGTTCTAAGCACTGGGGTAGATACAAACAGATCCGGTTGAATACAGTCCCTGTCGCACGTAGCGTTCACAGTCTTAATCCCCATTTTACAGATGAGGTAACTGAGGCACAGAGAAGTGAAATGACTTTCCCTAAGGTCACACAGCAGACAAGTGGTGGAGCTGGGATTAGAACCCATGACCTTCTGACTTTCAGGCCCGGGCTCTAGCCATTAGGCAACAGTCTTCTTCTTATTCATTTATTCATTCATTCAATCGTATTTATTGAGCGCTTACTGTGTGCAGAGCACTGTACTAAGCGCTTGGGAAGTACAAATTGGCATATAGAGACGGTCCCTGCCCAATAACGATATTATTACTAAGGTCTTGGGAGAGGACAAAATAACAACCTAACGGATATATATATATATACTGTGAGCCCACTGTTGGGTAGGGACTGTCTCTATATGTTGCCAATTTGTACTTCCCAAGCGCTTAGTACAGTGCTCTGCACATAGTAAGCACTCAATAAATACGATTGGTGATGATGATGATACAACAAGAAAACAAGAAAACAGTCACATTCCCTGCCCACAGAGAGCTGTCAGTCTACAGCAGAGACTGAGAAGCAGCGTGGCTCCGTGGAAAGAGCACAGCCTTGGGAGTCAGAGGTCCTGGGTTCTAATTCCGGCCCCGCCACTTTTCAGTTGTGTGACTTCGGGCAAGTCACTTCACTTCTCTGTCCCTCAGTTGCCTCATCTATGAAACGGGGATTAAGACTGTGAGCCCCATGTGGGACAAACTGATTACCTTGGATCTACTGCAGCATTTACTGTTTGGTACATAGTAAGCACTTGACAAATACTGTCAATACTCTTCTTCCCAAGCACTTAGTACAGTGCTCTGCACACAGTAAGTGCTCAATAAATACGATTGAATGAATGAATGAATGGCAGTACTGTCAGAGAAGCAGTCTGGCTCAGTGGAAAGAGCCCGGGCTTTGGAGTCAGAGGTCATGGGTTCAAATTCCGGCTCCACCAATTGTCAGCTGTGTGACTTTGGGCAAGGCACTTAACTTCTCTGTGCCTCAATTCCCTCATCTGTAAAATGAGGATTGACTGTGAGGCCCCTGTGTATCCTCCCCAGTGCTTAGAACAGTGCTTTGCATGTAGTAAGCACTTAATAAATGCCATTACTATTATTATTATTATACTGTCATCATTATAGTCACTTAACTTCTCTGAGCCTCAGTTACCTCATCTGTAAAATGGGGATGAAGACCGTGAGCCCCACGTGGGACAACCTGATCACGTTGTATCCCCCTCAGCGCTTAGAACAGTGCTTTGCACATAGTGCTTAACAAATGCCATCATTATTATTATTATACTGTTGTTATCATTATAATCACTTAACTTCTCTGAGCCTCAGTTCCTTCATCTGTAAAACGGGGATGAAGACCGTGAGCCCCACGTGGGACAACCTGATCATGTTGTATCCCCCCAGTGCTTAGAACAGTGCTTTGCACATACTAAGCGCTTAACAAATGCCATCATTATTATTATTATACTGTCGTTATCATTATAATCACTTAACTTCTCTGAGCGTCAGGTACCTCATCTGTAAAATAGGTATGAAGACTGTGAGCTCCATGTGGGGACAACCTGATCACGTTGTATCCCCCCCAGCACTTAGAACAGTGCTTTGCACATAGTAAGCACTTAACAAACGCCATCATTATTATTATTATGCTGTTGCTATCATTATAATCACTTAACTTCTCTGAGCCTCAGGTACCTCATCTGTAAAATGGAGATTAAGACCGTGAGCCCCACGTGGGACAACCTGATCACGTTGTATCCCCCCCAGCGCTTAGAGCAGTGCTTTGCACATAGTAAGCGCTTAACAAATGCCATCATTATTATTATTATACTGTCGTTATCATTATAGTCACTTAACATCTCTGAGCCTCAGATACCTCATCTGTAAAATGGGGATGAAGACCGTGAGCCCCACGTGGGACAACCTGATCACGGTGTATCCCCCCCAGCGCTTAGAACAGTGCTTTGCGCATAGTAAGTGCTTAACAAACGCCATCATTATTATTATTATACTGTTATCATTATAATCACTTGACTTGAGAAGCAGCATGGCTCAGTGGACAGAGCCCAGGCTTTGGAGTCAGAGGTCTTGGGTTCGAATCCCGGCTCCACCACATGTCTGCTGTGTGACCTTGGGCAAGTCACTTAACTTCTCGGAGTCTCAGTTACCTCACCTGTAAAATGGGGATGATGACTGTGAGCCCCACGCGGGACAACCTGATCACCTTGTATCCCCCCAGCGCTTAGAACAGTGCTTTGCACATAGTAAGCGCTTAACAAATGCCATTATTATTATTTTTTTATTTTTATTTTTTAACTTCTCTGAGCCTCAGGTACCTCATCTGTAAAATGGGGATGAAGACCGTGAGCTCCATAGTGGGGACAACCTGATCACGTTGTATCCCCCCCAGCGCTTAGAACAGTGCTTTGTACATAGTAAGCACTTAACAAATGCCATCATCATTATTATTATACTGTCGTTATCATTATAGTCACTTAATCAATCAATCGTATTTACTCATCATCATCAATCGTATTTATTGAGCGCTTACTGTGTGCAGAGCACTGTACTAAGTGCTTGGGAAGTACAAGTTGGCAACATATAGAGGCGGTCCCTACCCAACAGTGGGCTCACAGTCTAGAAGGGGGAGACAGAGAATAAAACCAAACATATTAACAAAATAAAATAGAATAGATATGTACAAGTAAAATAAATAGAGTAATAAATATGTACAAACATATATACATATATACAGGTGCTGTGGGGAAGGGAAGGGGGTAAGGCGGGGGGATGGAGAGGAGGACGAAGGGGAGAGGAAGGAGGGGGCTCAGTCTGGGAAGGCTTCCTGGAGGAGGTGAGCTCTCAGTAGGGCCTTGAAGGGAGGAAGAGAGCTAGCTTGGAGGATGGGCAGAGGGAGGCCATTCCAGGCCCGGGGGATGACGTGGGCCGGGGGTCGATGGCGGGACAGGCGAGAACGAGGCCTAACGGTGAGGAGATTAGCGGCAGAGGAGCGGAGGGTGCGGGCTGGGCTGGAGAAGGACAGAAGGGAGGGGAGGTAGGAGGGGGCCAGGGGATGGACAGCCTGGAAGCCCAGGGGGAGGAGTTTATTGAGCGCTTACTGTGTGCAGAGCACACTTAACCATCATGATTATTATTATTATTATTGTTAACGGTGCTCAGAGCGCTCCCTAAATCCCACCCCGGGCGGCCGGGGTCCGTGAGGGGAGAGCTGGGGGCCAGGGCCCGTCCCCTCTGTGCTTTTCAGATCCCCTTCTTGGCCGAAGGCATCCGCATCCACGGGGACAAAGTGAGCGAGGCCCTGCGCCCGTTCCACGAGAGGATGGAGGCCTGTTTCCGGCAGCTGAAGGAGAAGGTGGAGAAGCAGTACGGCGCCCGGGTCATGGTGAGCGCTTCGCTCGGGACGCCCAACGGGCACGCGAGGGCCTTCCGTCTTCCCCATCGCCCGCCCGCCCGTGCCAGGGCATCCGAGAAGCGTGTCCGGAGCGGGCGATGGTGATCAATCAATCAATCGATCGTATTTATGGAGCACTTACTGTGTGCAGAGCACTGGACTAAGCGCTTGGGAAGTACAAGTTGGCAACATATGACCTAACAAAGATACCATATCATCATATATGGTGATGATGATGATATTTGTTAAGTACCGGGCACGGGTGGTGCCCGCTGGCAACCCCTGCCACTCTCCTCGCCCCCGCCCGGATGACCTCGTCGGGATTTCGGCCGGAAGAGGGTTTGCCGCCCGAGGTTTCGATCCCGCTTTTCCCGCCGGGTGCCTCCCGAAGCGCCACCGCAGCGTGGCCGAGTGGGTCGAGCCCGGCCCCGGGAGTCACAGGGACCAGGATTCTAAATCCGGCTCCGCCGCCTGCCCGCTGTGTGGCCTGGGGCAACTCACTTCACTTCTCTGGGCCTCAGTTCCCCCACCTGGAAAATGGGGATTGAGACTGTGAGCCCCACGTAGGGCAGGGACTGAGGCCAACCAGATTTGCTCGTATCCACCCCAGCGCTTAGTACAGTGCCTGGCACCTAGTAAGCCCTTCACCAATATCATAATTATCATTATTATTATTATTATTAACTGAGCACCTGCTGTGTGCAGAGCGCTAAGCTGGTCACCAGCTGCATGCGGAGCACACCATTCTGGTCATCATCATCATCATCAATCGTATTTATTGAGCGCTTACTGTGTGCAGAGCACTGTACTAAGCGCTTGGGAAGTACAAGTTGGCAACATATAGAGACAGTCCCTACCCAACAGTGGGCTCACGTCCCTACTAAGTGCCTAGCACTGTACAGGACACCACCTGTATACAGAATACAGGGGTGTCCAGCACACTGCACTAAGAACCTGTTGCGTGCAGAGCACAAAGCTGGTCACCAGCTGCACGCAGAGCACACCTACTAGAGTGCCTACTAGAGTGCGCGGCACTGTACTAGTCACCACCTGTATGGAGAACACTGTCCTGAATGCCTACTAAAGTGCGTAACACTGTACTGGACACCACCTATTTGGAGAGCACTCTACTGGATGCCTACTGGAATGCAGAGGACTGTACCGGACATCACCTGTTCTAGAAGTCTGCTGGAGTGCATGGCACTGTACTGGGCACCACCTGTATGCAGAGCACTATACTAGATGCCTACTGGAGTGCCTAGCACTGTACTGGGCACCACTCACCGGTACGCGAGGCAAAGAAGCAAAGCAGCGGGCTCTTCATCTCTCCCGAGCCATTCAACCCATCGGTCAACCGATCAGTGGTATTTATTGAGCGCTTATTGTGTGTGCTGAGCAACGTACTGAGCACTTGGGAGAGAACAATGTATCAGAGTGGGGCGACATGTTCCCGGGCTGGAGGACCGCCGAGGCGGCCGCCACCATTCATTCATTCATTCATTCATTCATTCATTCAATCGTATTTATTGAGCGCTTACTGTGTGCAGAGCACTGTACTAAGCGCTTGGGAAGTACAAGTTGGCAACATATAGAGACGGTCCCTACCCAACAGAAGGCTCACAGTCTAGAAGGGGGAGACGGACAACAAAACAAAATATATTAACAAAACAAAATAAATAGAATAGTAAATACGTACGAGTAAAATAAATAGAGTAATAAATCTGTACAAACAGCGTGGCTCAGTGGAAAGAGCCCGGGCTTTGGAGTCAGAGGTCATGGGTTCAAATCCCGGCTCTGCCAACTGTCAGCTGTGTGACTTTGGGCGAGTCACTTCACTTCTCTGGGCCTCAGTTCCCTCATCTGTAAAATGGGGATTAAAACTGTGAGCCCCCGTGGGACAACCTAATCACCTTGTAACCTCCCCAGCGCTTAGAACAGTGCTTTGCACATAGTAAGCGCTTAACAAATACCATTATTATTATTATTATTATTATTATTACAGGTGCTGTGGGGAGGGGAAGGAGGTAGGGCCGGGGGGCGTGGAGAGGAAGGAGGGGGCTCAGACTGGGAAGGCCTCCTGGAGGAGGTGAGCGCTCAGTAAGGGAAGGAACCAGCGGAGAGTGAGCGGTTGAATATGGAAGTGAAGGAGGGGAGGAGGGATGGGGTGAGAGATTTCATAAGATGAGAGAGAATGGGGTCAGAAGCACAGGTGGCCGGAGTAGCACTTGAGAGGAGGGAGGAGAGCTCCTCTGAGGATCCTGCTGGGAAAGATGGGAGAGTAGTGGAGAGTATTGAGAGCTGGGGGGTTGGAGAAGGGGGAGGAGTGACTTTAGGGAGCTCCGATCTGATGGAGTTAATTTTACTAATGAAGTAGGAGGCCAGATGGCCTCCACCACTGACCCCCTCCCCCTGGGACCGGCCCCTCTCCCCGCAGGCCTCCGGCCTGGATGACCGCCAGAGCTGCCGCCCGGCCCACCTCCCGTGAACGACCCGTGGGCTTGCAGGCCTCCAGCCTGGAGGCCCACCGAGGCCGCCCTCCGTTGCCCCCTGCCTCGCTCACCCCCTCGTGAGCGGGCCCTGGGCCCATCGGCCTCCACCCAGGAGGACCACTAAAGTCACCGCCCCCACGCCCTCTCTCAATGCCCCCCAGCCTCCTCCCACCACCCCCATCCCCTTCCCACTGCGCCCCTCCCAGCTCTCCCGCCACTCCCCATCATCATCATCATCATCATCAATCGTATTTATTG
Source organism: Tachyglossus aculeatus (assembly GCF_015852505.1). Taxonomy (NCBI): domain Eukaryota; kingdom Metazoa; phylum Chordata; class Mammalia; order Monotremata; family Tachyglossidae; genus Tachyglossus; species Tachyglossus aculeatus. The sequence goes on from NC_052068.1 coordinate 2,433,607, forward strand.
AGCACCTACTGCGTGCAGAGCACTGTACTAAGCGCTTGGGAAGTACAAATTGGCAACATATAGAGACAGTCCCTACCCAACAGTGGGCTCACAGTCTAAAAGGGGGAGACAGAGAACAAAACCAAACATACTAACAAAATAAAATAAATAGAATAGATATGTACAAGTAAAATAAATAAATAAATAGAGTAATAAATATGTACAAACATATATACATATATACAGGTGTTGTGGGGAAGGGAAGGAGGTAAGATGGGGGGATGGAGAGGGGGACGAGGGGGAGAGGAAGGAAGGGGCTCAGTCTGGGAAGGCCTCTTGGAGGAGGTGAGCTCCCAGCTGTCCCACCACTCCCCAGCATGAGCAGCCCCTGTGCCATCTGCCCGCAGGCCTCCAGCCTGGAGGAGCGCCGAGGCCTCCGTCCGCGCTCCATGGTCCGCTCCTTCACCATGCCCTCGTCCTCCTCCTCCTCCTCCCGCCCGCTGTCCGTCGCCTCCGTGTCCTCCGTGTCCTCGGACGGCACCCCATCCCGGCCCGGCTCCGACGGGTGAGTGTGGTCGGAGAGGGCCCGTATCCGCCGTCGGTCCCGGCTCCGTGACGTGGAGGGGAGGCGAGGGGAAGGTCATCCCCACGGCGGGCCGGGCCCTGAATCCGCAGGCTGAGGGTCATCGCGTCATTCATTCATTCAATCGTATTTATTGAGCGCTTACTGTGTGCAGGGCACTGCACTAAGCGCTTGGGAAGTACAAGTTAGCAACATGTAGAGACCCAACAGCGGGCTCACAGTCTAGAAGGGGGAGACAGACAACAAAACAAAACAAATAAACCAAATAAAACCATTTTACCTCATCTGTAAAATGGGGATGAAGACTGTCCCGGGGACTGAATGATCCGCGGAACGTGGGCTTGGGGGCTTTGCCCCACCAGTGGAGAGATGGACAGAGAGAGAGAGAGAAAGGGGGAGAGAGGAGAGAAGGGGGAAGAAAGAGAGAGAGAGAGAGGGAGATGCTGCTTAACAGTGTTTTGCACTTAGTAGTAATGATAAATAATGACATTTGTTAAGCACTTACTATGTGCAAAGAACTGTTCTAAGCACAGGAGGGGAAATACGAGCAGTGTGGCTCAGTGGATAGAGCCCAGGCTTTGGAGTCAGAGTTCATGGGTTCAAATCCCAGCTCCACCAATTGTCAGCTGTGTGACTTTGGGCAAGTCACTTAACTTCTCTGTGCCTCAGTTACCTCATCTGTAAAATGGGGATGAAGACTGTGAGCCCCCCGTGGGACAACCTTATCACCTTGTAACCTCCCCAGTGCTTAGAACAGTGCTTTGCACATAATAAGTGATTAATAAATGCCATCATTATTATTATTATCATACAAGGTGATCAGATTGTTCCACGTGGGGCTCACAGTCTTCATGCCCATTTTACAGATGAGGGAACTGAGGGTCCGAGAAGTTAAGTGACTTGCCCAAGGTCACACAGCAGACATGTGGCGGAGCCGGGATTCGAACCCATGATGTCTGACTCCGAAGCCCGTGCTCTTTCCACTGAGCCACACTGCTTCTCTAAGCACTTAACAAATGCCATTATTATTATTATTATTATTATTATTATTATTATTATTATTATTATTATTATCATTATGATTATTACTAAGGGAAGCAGCGTGGCTAGTGGCTAGAGCCCAGCCTGGGAGTCAAGCGCTTAGAACAGTGCTTGGCACATAGTAAGTGCTTAACAAATACCATCATTATTATTATTATTATTATAAGGTCATGGATTCTAATTCCGGCTCCACCACTTGTCTCCTGTGTGACCTTGGGCAAGTCACTTCACTTCTCTGGGCTTCAGTTCCTTCATCTGTGTAATGGGGATTGAGACTGAGAGCCCCATGGGGGACAGGGACTGTGTCCAACCAGATATGATTCCATCCACCCAGCACCTATTACAGTGTCTGGCACATAGTAAGCACTTAACAAATGCCATAAAAATAATAATTATTATTAGATAGTCAGTCAATCAATTGAAGCAACGCGGCTCAGTGGAAAGAGCCTGGGCTTTGGGGTCAGAGGTGATGGGTTCAAATCCCAGCTCTGCCAATTGTCATCTGTGTGACTTTGGGCAAGTCACTTCACTTCTCTGGGCCTTAGTTCTCTCATTTATAAAATGGGGATAAAAACTGTGAGCCCCCCGTGGGACAACCCGATCACCTTGTAACCTCCCCAGCGCTTAGAACAGTGCTTTGCATATAGTAACCGCTTAACAAATACCATCATTATTGTTATTATTAGTGTAACCACCCCAGTGCTTAGAACAGTGCTTTGCACATAGTAAGCATTTAATAAATGCCATTATTATTATTATTAATTGTATTTATTGAGTGGTTACTGTGTGCAGAGCACTGAATTAAGTGCTTGGGCAAGTACAATATAACACTATAATAGTCATATTCCTTGTCCACAGTGAGCTTAAGGTCGAGCAGGGGAGACAGACATTAATATCAATAAATAAATTGCAAATCTGGTCCTAGGTGCTGTGGGGCCCTGAGAGGGAGGTGGTGAAGGGAGCTAGTCAGGGTGATGCAGAAGGGAGTGGGAGGAGAGGGAAAGAAGACTTAGTCAGGGAAGGCCTCTTGGAGGAGATGGGCCTTCACTAAGGCTTTGAATGTGGGGGACGTCATTGCCAGGATGATATAAGGATGGAGGGTGAGGCAAGGTGGCAGGTTAGGGGCTGTGGGTGGGACAGGACTGGGAGAGCAGGGGCTGGGGAGGGGTGAGCAGGTGGCCCTCACTCTAGTCCGGTGTCCATTGGTGTTAGCAGGGAGGGGGACGAGGAGCCTTGGGGTAGAGGGTCTGAGGGGTCAAGGGGCTTAGTCTGGGCAGAGGGCAGTGTGCCCCGTCGGTCGGTCTCCCGTTCTGAGCCCTGGGCCGTGCCCGCGGCTGTGCCCACCCTCAGGCTGGTACTGGAGCCCCTGCTGCCCCGGAAGATGCGGTCCCAAGAGCTGCTGCTGGATGACTGGTCCCTCGGCCTGGCTCCCGGCTCCGGCCCGGCCGCCGGCCCGGCCCCAGGAGGCCCCGCCGTGGCCGACAGGAAGGACCGGAGGAAGGAGAAGCGGAGCAGCCGCCAACACGAGACCCCGGACAGGGATAACGACGCCCCGCTGGCACCCGCCGAGGCCGTCATCCTCTCCGAGACGGTACCCGTGGGGCCGGGGGTGAGGGTGGGGGGTGGGGCACAGCGGTCCCCTCAGGCACAAAGTGACGGTCTGGTCCTTGGAGAATCCGGAATCCACGGATCCCTTCCAGAACTGGCTGCCATTATCCTCTCCTGGTTCTCCTCCTATTTCTCTGGCCGCTCATTCTCAGTCTCTTTTGCGGGCTCCTCCTCGGCCTCCCACCCCCTAACTGTGGGGGTCCCTTAAGGTTCAGTTCTGGGTCCCCTCCTATTCTCCGTCTACACCGCTCCCTTGGAGAACTCATTCGCTCCCGTGGGTTCAACTGCCATCTCTTTGTGAATGATTCCCAAATCTTTATCTCCAGCCCTGATCTCTCACCCTCTCTGCCTTTCCCAACTTGTACTTCCCAAGCACTTAGTACGGTGCTCTGCACACAGTAAGTGCTCAATAAATACGATTGATTGATTGATTTCCTCTGGCCCACGGAACATCTCTACAAGAATGTCCCACCGACACCTCTGTCTTAACATGTCCAAAGCAGAAGTCCTTATCTTCCCATCCAAACCCTGTCCTCCCCCTGATTTTCCCATCACTGTAGATGGCATCACCATTCTTCCTGTCTCAGAAACCTGCAAATTTGGGATTATCCTAGACGCCTCTCTCTTCTCTCTTGGAGAAGCATCGTGCCTTAGTGTAAGGAGCACAGGCTTGAGAGTCAGAGGTTGTGGATTCTAATCCTGACTCTGCCACTTATCAACTGTGTGACTTTGGGCAAGGCACATAACTTCTCTGTGCCTCAGTTACCTCATCTGTAAAATGGGGATTAAGACTGGGAGCCCCACGTGGGACAACCTGATTACCTTGTATCTTCCCCAGGGCTCAGAACAGTACTTGGCACATAGTAAGCACTTGACAAATACCATAACAATAATAATAATAATTATTATTATTCAACCCACATATTCAATCTATCACAAAATCCTGTCGGTTCAACCTTCACATCACTAAATAACCATAATAATAATAATAATGATGGCATTTATTAAGCACTTCCTATGTGCAAGGCACCGTTCTAAGCGCTGGGGAGGTTACAAGGTGATCAGGTTGTCCCCCGGGGACTCACAGTCTTAATCCCCATTTTTCAGATGAGGGAACTGAGGCCCAGAGAAGTGAAGTGACTTGCCCAAAGTCACACAGCTGACAATTGGCAGAGCTGGGATTTGAACCCATGACCTCTGACTCCAAAGCCCGTGCTCTTTCCACTTGAGCCATGCTACTCTAACCCAAGCACTACTGTGTTAATCCAAGCACTTATCCTCTCCTGCCTTGATTATCGTATCAGCCTCCTCGCTGACGTCCCTGCCTCCTGTGTCCCCCGCCTCCAGCCCCTACTTCACTCTCCTGCCCGGTTAATGTTTCTGTAAAAATGTTCAGGCCATGTTTCCCCACTCCTCAAAATCTTCCCGAGGTTGCCCCTCCACCTCCACATCAAACAGACACCCCTATGGGCTTTAAAACACTCAATCACTTCACCCCTCCTGTTTTCCTATTGCTTTCCAACTACAATTTTGCTGCTCGCTGCTTTGCTGCTTTCTAACTACAGCCCAGTCTGCATACTTCACTCCTCTAATGCCAAACTACTCACGGTGTATCATGCTCCTCTACCTCTCCGCCGACCTCTCACCTCCATCCTGCTCTGGCCTAGAAAGCCCTGCCTCCTCATATCTGACAAACACTTACTCTCCCTCCACCTTTAAAGGCACATCTCCAAGGGCCCCTCCCTGACTAAGCTCTCATTTCCTCCTTTTTCACTCCCTTCTGCGTCGCTTCCGCACTTGGATTTGGTCCCTTTATTCCCCTTTCCATCAGCCCACAGCACTTTAGTCCAGCTCCTTAATAGATTTAATAATAGTAATAATTGTGGTTTTTGTTAATTGCTTAATATGTGCCGAACAGTGTTCTAAGCACTGGGGTAGATACAAGGTAATAGGGTTGTCCCACGCAGGGCTCACAGTCTTAATCCCTATTTTCAAGATGAGGTAACTGAGGCCCAGAGACGTGACGTGGCTTGCCCAAGGGCACTCAGAAGACAAGTGGCAGAGCCGGGATTAGAACCCACATCCTCTGACTCCCAAACCCGGGCTCTTTCCACTGAGCCACGCTGCTTCTCTGTATTAGTGTCTGTCTCCCTGTCTGGATTGTAAACTCGTTGTGGGTAGGAAATGTATCTACCAACTATTATGTCGTGGTCTCCCAAACACTTAGTAGGGCTCTCTATTCACAGTAAGTGCTCAATAAACACGATTGATTAATTGTCTGGAATCAGATTCCTCCTGTCCCTTCCCAAACCAGCCCCATATGTGTCCGGGAATAATAATAATTATGGTATTTGTTAAAGCGGTTACCTTGGCTCAGTGGAAAGAGCACGGGCTTTGGAGTCAGAGGTCAGGGGTTCAAATCCCGACTCTGCCAATTGCCAGCTGTGTGACTTTGGGCAAGTCACTTAACTTCTCTGGGCCTCATCTGTAAAAAAAATGGGGATTAAGAATGTAAACCCCCCGCGGGACAACCTGATCACCTTGTAATCTCCCCAGTGCTTAGAACAGTGCTTGGCACATAGTAAGCGCTTAATAAATGCCATCATCATTATTATTATTATGTGCCAAGCACTGTTCTAAGTGCCAGGGTAGATGCAAGATAATCAGGTTGTCCTACATGGGGTTCACAGTCTTAATCTCCATTTTACAGATGAGGTAACTGAGGTCCAGGGAAGTTAAGTGGCTTGCCTAAGGTCACCCAGCAGACAAGTGGCGGAGCCGGAATTAGAACCTACGACCTCTGACTTGAAAGAGCCCGGGCTCTTTCCACTGAGCCACGCTGCTTCCCTGAGCCGAATCCATTCGGAATCCACATTTCCCCTTTGCCCCCATCATCAATCGTATTTATTGAGCGCTTATTGTGTGCAGAGCACTGTACTAAGCGCTTGGGAAGTACAAACTCTGCCGCTTTCTCTGTCCTCCGTGATGGGAGACTCATCTGGGGAGGTGGCCCTTGGGGTCCTTTTTTCAATAAGACCAATCCCGTTGGCTCCGTCACCTCGTTGTGGGAGGAAAGGCACGGATGAAATGTCACTGCCGTCACACGCGGCTCTGACTTGGGAGCGTGGAGACGGGAGCCACCAGCCGACAGTGTGACCTTTAAGAGTGAACGTTTCTCTGAGGAGACATTTAAAGAGAGGGATGATTCTGAGAGAGGAGCCCACCCAGAGGTCAGAGGTCATGACACTGAGAGAGAGGGGAGCTGAGGCCATGCGTCTGGAGAGACAGCTCATCCATTCTCGTTCCTTCCAACAGCTCTCCTGCCTCCGGGCCTTCCGGGCCGGACGGTACCAAGCTCCTTATAATCATAATTCAGGGATTTATTAAGCACTTACTGTCCGGGCCGGACAGTACCAAGCTCCTTATAATCATAATTCAGGGATTCATTAAGCACTTACTATATGCTGAGCGCTAGAATAGATTTAAGGCCGCCAGATTGAACCCAGTCCCTGTCCCCAAAAGAGGCAACATGACCTATTGGATAGGGCGTGTAACTGGGAGTCAGAAGGTCTTGGTTCTAATTCCAGCTCTGCTCGGTGACCTTTGGCAAGCCGCTTCTCTTCTCTAGGCTTCAATCAATCAATCAATCAATCAATCAGTCGTATTTATTGAGCGCTTACTATGTGCAGAACACTGTACTAAGCGCTTGGGAAGTACAAGCAAGTACAGTCTTTTAGACTGTGAGCCCACTGTTGGGTAGGGACCATCTCTATATGTTTCCAACTTGTACTTCCCAAGCGCTTAGTACAGTGCTCTGCACACAGTAAGCGCTCAATAAATATGATTGATTGATTGATTACAAGCGCTTGGGAAGTACAGTTATCTCAGTTATCTCAGTTATCAGCTTCAGTTATCTCATCCGTAAAATGGGGATTCAGACTGTGAGCCACAGGTGGGACAGGGACTCTGTCCAACCTGAAAAATTTGCATCTAATCCAGCGCTTAGTACAGTGCCTCGAACATTGTAAGCACTTAACAAATACCACAGGTATTATTATCACCCTCCCATTTTACAGATGGGGATGCTGGGGTCCAGGGAGGTTAAGTGGCTTGCCCGAGGTCACAGAGGGAAGCAGCATGGCTAAATGGAAAGAGCCCGGGCTTGGGAATCAGAGGTCGTGGGTTCTAAGTCACTTGGCCTGAGTGGGTCTAAGAGACTTGGGCAAGTCACTTAACTTCTCTGTGCCTCTGTGACCCCATCTGGAAAATGAGACTTAAGACTGTGAGCCCCATGTGGGACAACCTGATTACCTTGTATCTCCCCCAGCTCTTAGAACAGTGCTTGGCACATAGTAAGCGCTTAACAAATACCAAAATTATTATTATTAGAGCAGGTCAGCAGCTGGCCTGGACTCCATCGTACAGAGGTGGGAGTTGAAGCCATGGGAGTGAATAAGTTCTCCAAGAAAGTGGATGGGGATGGAGAAGAGAAGGGGGCCCAGAATTGAGCAGTGAGAGACCCCCACTGTTAGGGGGTGGGAGGCAGGGCAGGAACCCAGGAAAGAGACTGAGAATGAGAGAAAGGAGGAGAAGCAGGAGTGGACAGTGGCAGTGAAGACAAGGTTGGATGATGTTTCCCTTCGAGGCCCTACTGAGAGCTCACCTCCTCCAGGAGGCCTTCCCAGACTGAGCCCCCTCCTTCCTCTCCCCATCCTCCCCCTCTCCACCCGCCCCCTTACCTCCTTCCCTTCCCCACAGCACCTGTATATATATGTATATATGTACATATATATATATATGTACATATATACATATATATACATATATACATATATATGTACATATATACATATATATGTACACACACACATATATGTACATATATATATGTTATTTTTACATATTTATTCTATTTATTTTATTTTGCTAATATGTTTTGTTTTCTTGTCTGTCTCCCCCTTCTAGACTGTGAGCCCGCCGTTGGGTAGGGACCGTCTCTATATGTTGCCAACTTGTTCTACCCAAGTGCTTAGTACAGTGCTCTGCACACAGTAAGCGCTCAATAAATACAATTGAATGAATGAATGAATGAATGTTGGTATGTATTTATTACTCTATTTATTTATTTTACTTGTACATATCTATTCTATTTATTTTATCTTGTTAATATGTTTTATTTTGTTCTCTGCCTCCCCCTTCTAGACTGTGAGCCCACTGTTGGGTAGGGACCATCTTTATATGTTGCCAACTTGTACTTCCCAAGCGCTTAGTACAGTGCTCTGCACACAGTAAGCGCTCAATAAATGCGATTGATTGATTGATTGATTGATTTCCAGGAGAAGGGGGTGGTCCACAGTGTCAAAGGCAGCTGAGAGGTCGAGGGGGATTAGGATGATCCTACTGATGCCTGTCTACTGGTTCATTCATTCATTCAGTCATATTTATTGAGCGCTTACTGTGTGCAGAGCACTGTACTAAGCACTTGGGAAGTACAAGTTGGCAACATATAGAGACGGTCCCTACCCAACAATATGGTGCTGCTTGCTAAGCGCTTCCTCTTGGCCAAGCGCTGTGCTCAGTGCTCGAGGAGAGAGAAGATAACCAGACAAGACGCAGCCCCCGTCCCACCCAGGGCTGACTATATAATGGGGAAGGAGTCCAGGCATCTTATCCCCCTTTAACATTCATTCATTCACTCAGTCAGTCGTATTTATTCATTCATTCAATCGTATTTATTGAGCGCTTACTGTGTGCAGAGCACTGTACTAAGCCCTTGGGAAGTTCAAGTTGGCAACATATAGAGACGGTCCCTACCCAACAGTGGGCTCACAGTCTAGGAGGGGGAGACAGAGAACAAAACAAAACATATTAACAAAATAAAATAATTAGAATAAACATGTACAAATAAAATCAATCAATAAATAGAGTAATAAATATGTACAAACATATATCCATATATACAGGTGCTGTGGGGAAGGAAAGGAGGTAAGGCGAGGGAATGGGGAGGGGCAGGAGGGGGAGTGGAAGGAGGGGGCTCAGTCTGTATTTATTGAGCACTTACTGTGTGCAGAGCACTGTACTAAGCGCTGGGAAAGTACAGTTCGGCTACAGATAGAGACAATCCCTACCCAGCAACGGGCTTACAGTCTAAAAGGGGGAGACAGACAACAGACAACAAGTAGACGGGGACCAATTACCAAAGAGGAGAAGCAATATGGAATAGTGGAGAAAATAACAATAATAATAATAATAATGGCATTTGTTAAGCGCTTACTATGTGCAAAGCACTGTTCTAAGCACTGGGGAGGTTACATGGTGATGAGGTTGTCCCACGTGGGGCTCACAGTCTTCATCCCCATTTTACAGATGAAGTAACTGAGGCACAGAGAGTTAAGTGACTCGCCCAAAGTCACACAGTTGACAATTGGTGGAGCCAGGGTTTGAACCCATGACCTCTGACTCCAAAGCCCGGGCTCTTTCCATTGAGCCACGCTGCTTCTCTGGGCCTAGGAGTCAGAAGGTCATAGGTTCTAATCCCAGCTACACCACTTCATCATCAACATCAATCGTATTTATTGAGCGCTTACTGTGTGCAGAGCACTGTACTAAGCGCTTGGGAAGTACAAGTTGGCAACATATAGAGACAGTCCCTACCCAACAGTGGGCTCACAGTCCACTTGTCTGCTGTGTGACCTTGGAAGAGCCATTTCACATCTCTGTGCCTCAGTTCCCTCATCTATAAAGTGGGGATTGAAACCGTGAGCCCCACGTGAGGGGGGGAATGTGTCCAGCCCCATTTGCGTGTACCCACCCCAGAGCTTGGCACAGTGCCTGGAACAGCGAAAGTGCTTAACAGATTTGCCCATGGTCATCCAGCAGGCCCGTGACAGAGGCAGGATTAGAACCCGGGTCTCCCGGCCCAGAGTCCTCTGCTCCAGAAGGGAAACGGTCCCGATCTGTGAGCCGTCTGTGTTTTCCTGCCTGCAGATCAGCCCGCTGAGACCCCAGAGACCAAAGAGCCAAGTCATCAACGTCCTGGCCTGCGAGAGACGTCTCTCTGTGTCTCCGGCGCCACTGGCCTCCCAGCCTCCGCCGATCACACCGAGGACCAAGCTCTCCTTCGGCCTCCAATCTGGTCAGTGCCTCCCTCCCGCTCCGCCCCAGGGAACCCCCATCCATCACTCACAGCTCTGTCAATCAATCAATCAATCATTCGTATTTATTGAGTGCTTACTGTGTGCAGAGCACTGTACTAAGCGCTTGGGAAGTACAAGTTGGCAACATATACAGTCCCTACCCAACAGCGGGCTCACAGTCTAAAAGGGGGAGACAGAGAACAAAACCAAACATACTAACATATGTTTTCTGTCAGCTGCCTCCCTCCAGAAAACAAGGGGCTAATCATCGGGGCTTCCTGGGAACGGGGAACGGGTTACTTTCATAATAATAATAATAATAATAATAATAACAATAATAATAATAATAATAAATGGCATTTATTAAGCGCTTACTATGTGCAAGGCGCTGTTCTAAGCGCTGGGGAGGTTACAAGATGATCAGGTTGTCCAATAGGGGGCTCACAGTCTTAATCCCCATTTTCCAGATGAGGTAACTGAGGCCCAGAGAAGTGTAGTGACTTGCCCAAAGTCACACAGTTGACAATTGGCAGAGCTGGGATTTGAACCCGTGACCTCTGACTCCAAAGCCCGGGCTCTTTCCACTGAGCCTTTAAGCGTTTCCTATACACCAAGCTCTGTGCTGAGCGCTCGGGGGGATTCGGCCGCCCCAGATCCCTGCCGCACACGGGGCTCACAGTCTAAGAGGGAGCAAGAAAAGGGATCAAATTCCCGTTTCACGGAGGGAAACGCTGAGGCCCAGACTTGTCGAAGGTCAGTTGCGGTGTCGGAATTAGAACCCGGATCCCGGCCCTGTCCCTGTCTGCTGGTCTGCTTTGTGGAGACTGCAGGGCCTTGCTGGGGAGGGACGGGGGTGGTTGGAGGTGATGAAAAGTGAGGAGCTGTTTGACGAGGGGCTGAATTCTAGACTGTGAGCCCATTGTTGGGTAGGGATTGTCTCTATTTGTTGCTGAATTGTACTTTCCAAGCGCTTAGTCCAGTGCTCTGCACACAGTAAGCGCTCAATAAGCAGAGAAGCAGCGTGGCTCAGTGGAAAAGAGCCTGGGCTTTGGAGTCAGAGGTCAATCAATCAATCAATCAATCAATCAATCGTATTTATTGAGCACTTACTGTGTGCAGAGCACTGGACTAAGCGCCTGGGAAGTACAAGTTGGGAACATATAGAGACAGTCCCTACCCAACAGTGGGCTCACAGTCTAAAAGGTCATGAGTTCCAACCCCGGCTCTGCCAATTGTCAGCTGTGTGACTTTGGGCAAGCCACTTCACTTCTCTGGGCCTCAGTTCCCTCATCTGTAAAATGAGGATTAAGATGGTGAGGCCCCCGAGGGACAACCTGATCACCTTGTAACCTCCCCAGTGCTCAGAACAGTGCTTTGCACATAGTTAGTACTTAATAAATGCCATCATTATTATTATTATTATTATTAAGCATCATATTATATTATACATAATAGAATACTATATATTATATAAATATATAATATAATAATATTACTATATATTATAGTATATTGATACTTATTTATTATTATTAATAAGTATAATAATTAATAAGTATAAGAATGAGTATGAGGAGGGTGTGGGGAGTGAGGAGGTGGGTGGACGAGGGTTTGATGGGGTGAGGAGTGAGGGGGGCGTTGAGGAGAGGCCGGGAATGAGGGGAGCAAGGGTAGGTTTTTAGACTGTGAGCCCACTGTTGGGTAGGGACCGTCTCTATATGTTGCCAACTTGTACTTCCCAAGCGCTTAGTACAGTGCTCTGCACACAGTAAGCGCTCAATAAATACGATTGCTGATGATGAGGCGGCGAGGAGCCGGAGGAGCGCGGCCTGAAGTTGTTTGCGGGCCGCGGGGACAAGGGGAGGGAGGAGAGGAAATCCCCGAGGACTGACCGCGGTGCCCGCTGCCCAGGTTTGGAGCTGAACGGGACGAGCAGCCCGGAGGGGCCGTCGATGCCCCCGCCTCTGCCCCTGAAGGGTGGCACGGCTGAGTACGGAAACCTAGTGGAAATCCACGACTCGCCGGGGCCCGTCACCCCGCCGCCGCCTCCGCACCAGCGGGTAAGTGGTTCCCGGAGCGCCAACCCTCACAGCCGACACCATGCTCCGGTCTCTACCCCGCGATTTATTTATTCTATTTATTTATTCATCTATTTATCTATTTATTTTACTTTGTTAGTATGTTTGGTTTTGTTCTCTGTCTCCCCCTTTTAGACTGTGAGCCCACTGTTGGGTAGGGACTGTCTCTATATGTTGCCAATTTGTACTTCCCAAGCGCTTAGTACAGTGCTCTGCACATAGTAAGCTCTCAATAAATACGATTGATGATGATGATGATGAAGGACTCTGTTCTCATCAACCGTATTTATCATCATCAATTGTATTTATTGAGCGCTTACTACGTGCAGAGCACTGTACTAAGCGCTTGTACTCTGTTCTGAGCACCTACTGGCTGCACATCACTTTACCGCTGCCTACTAGAGAAGCAGCGTGGCTCGGTGGAAAGAGCCCGGGCTTGGGAGTCAGAGGTCATGGGTTCTAATGACTGTGACTAGACTGTGAGTCCCTTTTAGACTGTCAGCCCACTGTTGGGTAGGGACTGTCTCTATATGTTGCCAACTTGGACTTCCCAAGCACTTAGTACAGTGCTCTGCACACAGTAAGCGCTCAATAAATACGATTGATTGATTGATTGATTGACTGTGAGCCCACTGTTGGGTAGGGACCGTCTCTACGTGTTGCCAACTTGTACTTCCCAAGCGCTTAGTACAGTGCTCTGCACACAGCAAGCGCTCAATAAATACGATTGATTGATTCTAATACCGCCTTCACCACTCATCAGCTATGTGACTATGGGCAAGTCACTTCACTTGAGAAGCAGCGTGGCTCAGTGGAAAGAGCCCGGGCATAGGAGCCACTGTGTGCAGAGCACTGGACTAAGCGCTTGGGAAGTACAAGTTGGCAACATATAGAGACGGTCCCTACCCAACAATGGGCTCCCAGTCTAGAAGGGGGAGACAGACAACAAAACAAAACGTGTAGACAGGTGTCAAGTCATCAGAACAAATAGAATTATTATCATTACTATATGCAGACAACTATCCTGGGAACATTGCACTGGCCAACCTATTGTGTGCAGAACACTGTGTTGAGTGCTTACTGCAGGCAGAGAACCATCCGGTCTCCTCTGTGTATAGAGGACTGTATTGGGCACCTGCCATGTGTGGAATACCGTGCTGAATCAATCAGTCAATTATATTTATTGAGCACTTACTGAGGGCAGAGTACGGTACTAAGCACTGGGAGAGCACAACCTAACAATATAGCAGACATATTCCCTGCCTTCGATGAGCTCACAGTCTACGGTCTAGTGGTGCGGCCAACTGGTAGTCAGAGCAGGCTGTGGTCATCTTAGAATCTGCCCCATTCATTTATTCATTCATTCAATCACATTTATTGAGCGCTTACTGTGTGCAGAGCACTGGACTAAGCACTTGGACAGTATAATTCAGCAACAAAGAGAGACAATCCCTGCCCACAACGGGCTCACAGTCTAGAAGGGGGAAGACAGACATCAAAACAAGTAAACAGGCATCAATAGCATCAATATAAATGAACAGAATTATAGATATAAATGCACATTAGAAAGCCAACCTCTCCAAGTGCACGTCCTACCCCTTTCCTTCGGATCTTATCAAAATTCTTGCCCCCCTCCCTTCTTCCCTCCCTAACAGCCATCTTCAACCGTTTGATCTCCAATGGCTTCTTCCCCACTGCTTTCAAACATGCCCATGTCTCTCCTAGCCTAAAAAAAACCCTCCCTTGACCCGACGTTTCCCTCCAGTTATCGCCCCATCTCCCTCCTACCATTCCTCCTCCTCCAACTCCTTGAGTGAGTCTACACCTGCTGTCTCAAATTCCTCTCCTCCAATTCTCTCCTTGACCCCCTCCGATCTGTCTTCCATCCCCTTCACTCCACAGAAACCGCCCTCTTAGAGGTCACCAATGATCTCCTTCTTGCCCAATCCAACGGCCTCTACTCCATCCTCATCCTCCTTGACCTCTCAGCTGCCTTCGACCCTGTAGACCACGCCCTTCTCCTGGAAACGTTTTCCAACCTTGGCTTCACTGACTCTGTCCTCTTCTGGTTCTCCTCTTATTTCTCTGGCTGTTCATTCTCAGTCTCCATCGTGGGCTCCTCCTCTGCCTCCCACCCCCTCACTGTGGGGGTCCCTCAAGGTTCAGTTCTGGGCCCCCTTCTATTCTCCATCTACACCCACTCCTTTGGAGAACTCATTCGCTCCCGTGGCTTCAACTACCACTTCTGTGCAGATGATACCTGAATGTGCATCTCCAGCCCTGATCCCTCTCTCCAGTCTTGCATTTCCTCCTGCCTTCAAGACATTTCTACTTGGATGTCCTCCCGTCACCTTAAACTTAACATGTCCAAAACAGAGCACCTTATCTTCCCACCCAATTCCTGTCTTCCCCCCTGACTTTCTCATCACTGTAAACGGCACCACCATCCTTCCTGTCTCAGAAGCCCATAACTTTGGCGTTTTCCTTGACTCCTCTCTGTCATTCAACCCAGATATTCAATCCATCACTAAATCCTGTCTGTCCCACCTTCACAACATAGCTAAAATCCGCCCTTTCCTCCATCCAAACTGCCGCCACGTTAATACAATCACTCACCCTGTACTATCTGGATTACTGCATCAGCCTCCTTGTTGACCTCCCAGCCTCCTGTCTCTCCTCACTCCAGTCCATACTTCCCTAAGGTGCTGCCCAGCTCATTTTTCTACAAAAACGTTCAGGACATGTCACCCCGCTCCTCAGAAGACTCCAGTGGTTGCCAATCCACCTCCGCATCAAACAAAAGCTCCTCACCATTGGCTTTAAAACAGTCCACCAACTTGCCCCCTCCTACCTCACCTTGCTTCTCTCAATCAATCAATCAATTGTATTTATTGAGCACTTACTGTGTGCAGAGCACTGTACTAAGCGCTTGGGAAGTACAAGTTGGCAACATATATGTTCTCCTTCTACAACCCCACCCACATACTTTGCTCCTCTAGTGCTTAACTTCTCACTGTGCCTCCATCTCACCTGTCTCACCGCCAACCCCTGGCCCACATCCTGCCTCTACCCTGGAATACCTTCCCTCCTCAAATCTGACAGACAATGACTCTCCCCGCCTTTTAGAGCCTTATTGAAGGCACACCTCCTCCAAAAGGCCTTCCCAGATTAAGTCCTACGTTTCCTCATCTCCCACTCCCTTCTGTGTCACTCTGACATTCTCTTTGCTCTTCCCCGCTCCCAGCCCCACAGCATTTCATTCATTCATTCAGTCGTATTTATTAAGCAGTTACTGTGTGCAGAGCACTGTACTAAGCGCTTGGGAAGTACAAGTTGGCAACATATAGAGACGATCCCTACCCAACAACGGGCTCACAGTCTAGAAGGGGGAGACAGACACTTATAATAATAATAATGGCATTTATTAAGTGCTTACTATGTGCAAAGCACTATTCTAAGCACTCGGGGGTTCTAAGGTGATAAGGTTGTACCATGGGGGGCTCACAGTCTTAATCCCCGTTTTACAGATGAGGGAACTGAGGCACAGAGAAGTTAAGTGATTTGCCCAAAGTCACACAGCTGACAATTGGTGGAACTGGGATTTGAACCCATGATCTCTGACTCCAAAGCCCGGGCTCTTTTCCACTGAGCCACACTGCTTCTCGGATGTACACCTATGTACACTTATGTACACTTATGTATATATCTGTAATCGAACTGTACTTTCCAAGCACTTAGTAGAGTGCTCTGCACACAGTAAGCTCTCAATAAATACGATTGAATGAATAATTTTATTCATTTCTATTAGTGTCTGTCTTCCCCCCATCTAGATTGCAAGCTCATTGTGGGCTGGGAATGTGTTTGTTTATTGTTGTTTTGTACTCTCCCAAGCGCTTAGTACAGTGCTTGGCACACAGTAAGCAATCAATAAATATGATTGAATGAATGAATGAATGAATGAAAGTTTAACAGAGACCTTAAAAAATACTGTGGTAATAATAATAGTATTTTTTGAGTGCAATCTATGTGCAGAGGACTGTCCTTAAGTATTCATTCATTCATTCATTTAATCGTGTTTATTGAGTGCTTACTGTGTGCAGAGCACTGTACTAAGCATTTGGGAAGTACAAGTTGGCAACATATAGAGACGGTCCCTACCCAACAGTGTTCTCACAGTCTAGAAGGGGGAGACAGAGAACAAAACAAAACATATTAACAAAATAAAATAAATAGAATAAATAGGTATAAGTAAAATAAATAAATAGGGTACTGGGACAGAACTACATAGATGAGCTATAGACACAGAGCTTGGCCTTAAGGGGTTTACAATCTAAGAATGAGGTGTACAGGTAATGAGGAAAGTACAATAGAGCAGCAAAGAGAGACAATCCCTGCCCACAACCGGGCTCACGGTCTAGGGAGGGGGAGACAGACATCTAGAAAATACAAGCAAACAGGCATCAGAACAAATAAATAAGTGACAGATATAGACATAAGGGTTGTGGGGTGGAGAGAAGGGGGAAGAGCAAAGGACACCAGTCGGGGGATGCGGAAGGGAGTGGGAGATGAGGAAAACTGGGGCTTAATCTGGGAAGGCCTCTTGGAGGTGATGCCCTTCAGCAGGGCTTTGAAGGGGGTGGAGAGTGATTGTCTGGCAGATTTGAGGAGGGAGGATGTTCCAGACCAGAAGTCGGATATGAGCCAGGGGTAGGAGGCCAGATAGATGAAATGGCGGCCCAGTGAGAAGGTTAACACCAGAGGAGCCGAGTGTGCGGACTGGGATGGAGAAGGAGAGAAGGGAGTAATCCAAGAGTTTTAAGTGGGGTTGAAGGGATTGGAGACAGGCACATCAGAAATGATGAGACATTTAAACAACCCAAAAGAACACACAAAATAGGCTCAAAGTCTTAGAGGTGATGGAGGGGTCCAAGAGCATCGGGGAGGCCTTCCCAGACTGAGCCCCTTCCTTCCTCTCCCCCTCGTCCCCCTCTCCATCCCCCCATCTTACCTCCTTCCCTTCCCCACAGCACCTGTATATATGTATATATGTTTGTACATATTTTTTACTCTATTTATTTATTTATTTATTTATTTTATTTGTACATATCTATTCTATTCATTTTATTTTGTTAGTATGTTTGGTTTTGTTCTCTGTCACCCCCTTTTAGACTGTGAGCCCACTGTTGGGTAGGGACTGTCTCTATATGTTGCCAATTTGTACTCCCCAAGCGCTTAGTACAGTGCTCTGCACATAGTAAACGCTCAATAAATACGATTGATGATGACGATGATCCCCGGCCTCCAGACTGTGAGCCCATAAGAGGGATTGTCTCTTATCTGTTGCCGAATTGTACTTTCCAAGTGCTTAGCGCACACAGTAACCGCTCAATAAATACGATTGAATGAACGCATCCCCGGCCCGTTGTGCCCAGACCATGCTGGGAGTGGCAGGAAGAAAGGCGACGGTTACCATGGTCTTTTCTCAGCGGGAATGGAGGCATCCCAGAGCACACGGGAGCAGCTTTTATCCACCGTCCGGCTCGCGCAGCTGCTGTGGGAAGATATGAGCAGCCAGCCTCTGTCCCTCTGGTATCTGTCCTCCACCCCAACATAGCCGGGCAGCTCCTAGCTCAGCACAAGTAGGGCCCAGGGTTTCCAATCAATCAATCAATCAATTGTATTTATTGAGCGCTTACTGTGTGCAGAGCACTGTACGAAGAGCTTGGGAAGTACAAGTTGGCAACATATAGAGACGGTCCCTACCCAACAGCGGGCTCACAGTCTAAAAGGGGGAGACAGAGAACAAAACCAAACGTATTAACAAAATAAAATAAATAGAATAGATATGTACAAGTAAAATAAATAGAGTAATAAATATGTACAAACATATATACAGGTGCTGTGGGGAAGGGAAGGAGGTAAGACGGGGGGATGGAGAAGGGGATGAGGGGGAGAGGAAGGAGGGGGCTCAGTCTGGGAAGGCCTCCTGGAGGAGGTACGTGTGCATTTATGTTTGCTTGCTGCTTGCCTTGGATGCTGGGGGAAGAGAGGGGTCAAGACCCCCTGGATCAGACCCAAACCCTCTTGGTTGCCCCTCGCCGTTCCTTAAATTCTAAGCAGAAACATTCATTTCCTTCATTCATTCAATCATATTTATTGAGCGCTTACTGTGTGCAGAGCACTTGGGAAGTACAAGTTGGCAACATATAGAGACGGTCCCTACCCAACAGCGGGCACACAGTCTAGAAGGGGGAGACGGAGAACAAAACAAAACATATTAACAAAATAAAATAAATAGAATAAATATGTACAAATAAAATAGAGTAATAAATACATACAAGGATATATACGTATATACAGGTGCTGTGGGGAGGGGAAGGAGGTAAGGTGGGGGGGATGGGGAGGGGGAGGAGATTAAGGCAGTCTCTGCCCCACAGTCTAAATAGGAGGGAGGACAGGTATTAAATGCCCTTTATATCGATGAGAAACTGAAGCACAGCATGGCTTAGTGGTTAGAGCACAGGCCCGGGAGTCGAAAGCTCTCAGGTTCTAATCCCAGCTCTGCCGCTTGTCTGCTGTGTGACCTTGGGCAAGTCATTTCACTTTTCTGGGCCACAGTTACTTCATCTGTAAAATGGGAGTAAACCCGTGAGCCCCATAAGCCCCACTTCTCTAGGCCTCAGTCACCTCATTTGTAAAATGAGGATTGCGACTGTGAGCCCCACATTGGACAGGGACTGTGTCCACCCCAATTTGCTTGTATCCACCCAGCGCTTAGTACAGAGTCTGGCACACAGTAAGCACTTAGCAAGAACCACAATTATTATTAATGATTATGTAGGACAGGGACTGTGTCCAGCCCGATTTGTCTAGTCCACCCAGCCTTTAAGTAGAATGCCAGCCACATTGTAAGTGCTTAACAAATTTAGCCATTATCAAACAGCTGTCACGGGGAATTCCGTCCCCAAGTGCATTGATGCGGAGAGACCTGGGAAGCCCGAGGAGGGTTTTTAGACTGTGAGCCCAATGTTGGGTAGGGACTGTCTCTATATGTTGCCAATTTGTACTTCCCAAGCGCTTAGTACAGTGCTCTGCACATAGTAAGCACTCAATAGATAAGATTGATTGATTGATTGACTGATTTGGAGGAGAGGAGAGATGGGGGCTGAGAGACTCTTCAGGAAGACCATCCGAGCAGCGGCGGGGATTAGAGATCGGAGCGGGGAGAGTCCGGAGGCAGGAAGGCCAGCGAGGAGGCCTTTCAGCCGTGGCAACTGGGATGACAGGGAGATATTTTTTCACATAGGGGTTGGGGGATCGAGAGGGAATCTGGGATTCGGGTGCGTGGATCCGGAGAAGAAAGGGCTAATAGCGGGTGAGGATCTGGAGTTGGGGTGAGAATTTGGGGGTGCAGGAGGTGCGTATGACGTGACAGGTTAGAAGGTTGTGATGGGAAAGCGGCAAGGCAGAGTTGGTGAGGTTAGAGGAAAGGCTCAGAGCGTAGCTAGTGCAATCCGCTGCCGAGGAGCTAAATCTAACCCACTTTAGGATGACATTGTAAATTCGGTTTGTATTAATTATTCACCTCTCTGTATTATTCCTTGCCTGTGCCTGACTCACTTGCAGAAAGCCCGCCGGGTGGTGGGAACGAGCTGTTGTTTAGATCTAATTTATTGAGTCCAAGTCAATCGCATTCTAAGTTCATTCATTCCACTCCAAGCACCTCAGAGCTATTTTATGATAAGTGATCGTTTGATTGCTAAGGGTGGTAATCAATGGGGAAGTGTCACCTTCATTGATTTAACTAAGGCCTTTCATCACGCAAATCTCCACTTAATACCACGGTAGCGGGAAGGCTTCTGGGTAAACTTGACGGAGGGTTTTGTTTAAAAGTACTAGATAGGACTGCACCCTTTCTCCCTCGTTTGGTTTGTTTTTGTTTTAATGGTAATCGTTAAACATTTACTATGTGCTAGGCCATGTACTAAGTGCTGGGGTGTAGTACAAACTTACCAGGTTGGACACAGTCCACATGGGATTCGGTCTTAATCCCCATTGTATAGATGAGGGAACTGAGGTGCAGAGAGGTGAAGTGACTTGCCCAAGGTCACACAGCAGACAAGTGGAAGAGCCAGGATTAGAACCTAGGTCCTTCTGACTCCCGGGGCTATGATCTATCCGCTGGACAATGCTGCTTCACCTCGTCTTGCTCTGTCTGCTTCTGGGCACGGGGGATTCATTCATTCATTCAATCGTATTTATTGAGCGCTTACTGTGTGCAGAGCACTGTACTAAGCGCTTGGGAAGTACAAGTTGGCAGCATATAGAGACGGTCCCTACCCAACAGTGGGCTCACAGTCTAGAAGGGGGAGACAGAGAACAAAACCAAACATACTAACAAAATAAAATAAATAGAATAGATATGTACAAGTAAAATAAATAAATAAATTGAGTAATAAATCTGTATATACATATGTACTGGTGCTGTGGGGAGGGGAAGGAGGGGCAGAGGAAGGAGGGGGCTCAGTCTGGGAAGGCCTCCTGGAGGAGGTGAGCTCTCAGTAGGGCTTTGAAGGGAGGAAGAGCGCTAAGGAGCTAGGGAGGAAGGGAGGGGAACAGGCCAGAGAGTGTGAATGGGTCACTGCAAACCATCCCCACTAAGGAAGGCGCAATTCCAGCTGGAGGTGGGACACTCCTTTGCCCTCATCTCTCTCTGAGAAGGGCTCACTGAGTGTCTGGGGGTGGGAAAAGGGGCCCTCAACTCTCTCCTTGGGGACAGCGGGCGAGAGAATATCTCCCAGGGACATCCATCCACACTCATGGATGCAGCCACACTTCCAGAATTGGGATCTCGGACCGGAAGGACGACTCTGTTCTTGAAAAGCGATATGAAGGGATTGGGGATGGAGACCTGTTCTCCCTCCTTCTTAGACTGTGGAACGGAGACTGTGTCCGATCTGATTATGTTATGTCTTCTCCAGCAGTTAAGACAGTGCTTGTCACATGGTAATGACTGTCTCCCCCTCTGGACTGTAAGCTCATTCATTCATTCATTCATTCATTCATTCAATCGTATTTATTGAGCACTTACTGTGTGCAGAGCACTGTACTAAGTGCTTGGGAAGTACAAGTTGGCAACATAAAGAGACGGTCCCTACCCAACAGCGGGCTCCCAGTCTAGAAGGGGGAGACAGAGAACAAAACAAAACATATTAACAAAATAAAATAAGTAGAATAAAAATGTACAAGTAAAATAGAGTAATAAATACGAACAAACATATATACATATATCCAGGTGCTGTGGGGAAGGGAAGGAGGTAAGGCGGGGGGGATGGAGAGGGGGAAGAGGGGGAGAGGAAGGAGGGGGCTCGGTGTGGGAAGGCTTCCTGGAGGAGGTGAGCTCTCAGTAGGGCCTTGAAGGGAGGAAGAGAGCTAGCTTGGCGGATGTGCAGAGGGACTGGGGGCATTCCAGGCCAGGGGGAGGAAGCACAGTCTAGAAGGGAAGCACTGTTCTAAGCGCTGGGAAAGTTACAAGGTGATCAGGTTGTCCCACTGGGGGCTCACAGTCTTCATCCCCATTTTACAGATGAGGTAACTGAGGCCCAGAGCAGTGAAGTGACTTGCCCAAAGTCACACAGCTGACACTTGGTGGATCCGGGATTCGAACCCATGACCTCTGACTCCAAAGCCCGGGCTCTTTCCATTGCGCCACACTGCTTCTCTTGTTGTGGGCTGGGAATGTGTCGGTTTATTGTTATAATCATACTCTCCCAGTGCTCTGCACACAGTAAGTGCTCAATAAACATGATTGATTAACGGACTGCTTAATAAATACCATAAAAAAAGACGCACTGAAGAAGATTTAGGGCGCTCATCAGTCATTTGACTTTCGGCTAAGCATACTATTGCCTCAGCGAGCCATGTTCTTTGAGCCCAAAGCTCTGTACTAGTCGTTTGGGCCCCCAAAGATAAAGACCTTGCCTTCAGGGAGCTTACGATCCAGTGAAGTAGACTGGTAGATATCAATCACCATATCGATCTAGGTATCTATCGCTGTACACCGTTTGCTTACATGACAAGGATGGCAGAAGCAACACAACCATTACTGGTGGTAAAAATATAAACGAGGTCAGAGGAAGTGTCATTGCCTGCAGCGGGACTCCTGGCTGATGCCATTTGGAGGCCTGGGGAGTAATCGGGGAGGGCTTCCTGGAGGAGGAAGGGCTTTCAGAAGGCTTTTGAAGATGCGAAGAGCCCTGGCCTGGCTGATTGAAACAGCATCCAGGCAGAGGGGCTCGGAGCTATCTGCTTAGAGAAGCAGCGTGGCTAAGTGGAAAGAGCCTGGGCTTGGGAGTCCGAGGTCATGGGTTCTAATCCCATCTTCACCGCCTGTCAGCTGTGCGACTTTGGGCAAGTCACTTCACTTCTCTGGGCCTCAGTTACCTCATCTGTAACACGGGGATTAAGACTGTGAGCCCCATGTGGGACAACCTGATCACCTTGCATCTACACCAGTGCTTTAGAACAGTGCTTTGCACATAGTAAGCGTTTGACAAATACCACTATTATCATTATTATTATTATTATCCAACTTGAACTTGGAAGCAGAGAGTGCGAGGTACAGAGAGAAGGCGAGTTTGAGGGGAGCAAAGAGTGTGAGCCTGGGAAATTGTGGGGGAAGAGAGCAGATATGTCAGTAATAATGGTGATGATGGTGAGCCCCTTCCTTCCTCTCCCCCTCGCCCCCTCCATCCCCCCCTTCTTACCTCCTTCCCTTCTCCGCAGCACCTGTATATATGTATATGTTTGTACATATTTATTACTCTATTTATTTATTTATTTTACTTGTACATATCTATTCTATTTATTTTATTTTGTTAGTATGTTTGGTTTTGTTCTCTGTCTTCCCCTTTTAGACTGTGAGCCCACTGTTGGGTAGGGACTGTCTCTATATGCTGCCAATTTGTACTTCCCAAGCGCTTAATACAGTGCTCTGCACATAGTAAGCGCTCAATAAATACGATTGATGATGATGATGATGATGATGATGTTGGTTAAGCCCTTACTATGTGCTAAGCATCGTGGCTCAGGGGAAAGAGTACGGGCTTGGGAGTCAGAGGTCATGGGTTCTAATCCAGGCTCCACCACTCATCAACTATGTGACTTCGGTCAAGTCACTTAACTTCCCTGTACCTCAGTTCCCTTATCTGGAAAATGGGGATGAAGACTGTCAGCCCATGTGGGACAACCTGATGACCTTGTATCCTCCTCAGCGCTTAGAACAGTGCTATGCACATAGTAAGCGCTTAACAAATACCATCTTTATTATTAGTAGTAGTAGTAGTTTCCTTCTAGACTGTAAGGTCATTATGGGCAGGGAATGTGTCTATTTATTGTTGTATTGTACTCTCCCAAGTGCTTAGTACAGTGCTTTGCACATAGTAAGCACTTAATAAATGCCATTGTATATGACTGATTGAATGAGTGAATGGTAATAGTAGTAGCAGCAGCAGTAGTAGCAGCTGCAGTAATAGTAATAGTAGTACCCCGGATCTGCCACATGTCTGCTGTGTGACCTTGGGCAAGTTACTTAACTTCTCTGAGCCTCAGTTACCTCATCTGTAAAATGGGGATTAAGACTGTGAGCCCCACGTGGGACAACCTGATCACCTTGTATCCCCCCAGCACTTAGAACAGTGCTTTGCACATACTAAGCACTTAACAAATGCTATCATTATTATTATTAAGGAAGCAGGGTGGCCTAGTGGATGGAGCACGGGCCTGAGAGTCAAAAGGACCTGGGTTCTAATCCTGGCTCCGCCACCTGCCTGCTGTGTGACCTCAGGCGAACCATGTAACTTGTACTTCCAATTTGTACTTCCCAAGCGCTTAGTACAGTGCTCTGCACATAGTAAGCGCTCAATAAATATGATTGATGATGTAACTTCTCTTGCCTCATCTGAAAACTGAGGATTAATAATAATAATAATAATAATAATAATAATAATAATGATAATGGTATGTGTTAAGTGCTGGAAAGAGCACCGGCTTTGGAGTCAGAGGGCGCGGGTTCAAATCCCAGCTCTGCCATTAGTCAGCTGTGTGACTTTGGGCAAGTCACTTCACTTCTCTGTGCCTCAGTTCCCTCATCTGTAAAACGGGGATGAAGACTGTGAGCCCCAAGTGGGTCAACCTGATCACCTTATAACCTCCCCAGCACTTAGAACAGTGCTTTGCACATAGTAAGTGCTTAATAAATGCCATTATTATTAGTATTATTATTATTACTATGTGCAAAGCACTGTTCTAAGCACTGGGTAGGTTACAGGGTAATCAGGTTGCCCCATGGGGGGCTCACAGTTTTAATCCCCATTTTACAGATGAGGTAACTGGGGCACAGAGAAGTGAAGTGACTTGCCCAAAGTCACACAGCTGACAGTTGGCGGAGCCGGGATTTGAATGCGTGACCTCTGACTCCAAAGCCGGGGCTCTTTCCACTGAGCCATGCTGCTGTGAGCCCCATGTGGGACAGGGACTATGTCCAATCTGATTAGCCTGTATCTATCCCAGCACTTAGTACAGTGCTTAGAACATAGTGAATGGTTAACAAATACCATTAAAAAAATAGTAGCAGCAGTAGTAGCAGCAGTATTTATTGAGCACTCAGTAGATTTAGTGTTCTGAAATGATTAATTCATCATTCATTCATTCAATCGTATTTATTGAGCGCTTACTGTGTGCAGAGCACTGTACTAAGCACTTGGGAAGTACAAGTTGGCAACATATAGAGACAGTCCCTACCCAACAGTGGGCTCACAGTCTAGAAATGATCACAAAGGAAGTAGAAAACAAGCAAGTGACATATCCCCAGCCAACCTAAAAGTCTTCAAAGTAGTCAAATTGATAGATAGTTGAATATAATAATAACAATAATAATAATAACGGTATTTATTAAGTGCTTACGATGTGCCAAGCACTGCTCTAATTTACAGTTGGAGAGACATACACCCCCAAATCCTGATGATTGATAAAAGTAAGAGCTAAGTGGTAGAGCTGGCTGAAGAGGTAATAATGATAATTATTTTAAAAATAATGATATTTCGTTAAGTGCTTACTATGTGTCTGCCATTGTTCTAAGTTCTGGGGTAGATACAAGGTAATCAGGTTGGACGTAGTCCCTGTCCCACATGGGGCTCACAGTATTAATCCCGGTTTTACAGATGAGGGAACAGGGGCACAGAGAAGGGAAGTAACTTGCCCAAGGTCACCCAGCAGGCAAGTGGCCCTACTGAGAGCTCACCTCCTCCAGGAGGCCTTCCCAGACTGAGCCCCCTCCTTCCCCTCCCCCTCCCCATCCCCTCCGCCTTACCTCCTTCCCCTCCCCACAGCACCTGTATATGTGTACATATGTTTGTACATATTTATTACTCTATTTAATTATTTTATTTGTACATATTTCTTCTATTCATTTTATTTTGTTAATATGTTTGGTTTAGTTCTCTGTCTCCCCCTTCTAGACTGTGAGCCCGCTGTTGGGTAGGGACCGTCTCTATAAGTTGCCAACTTGGACTTCCCAAGCGCTTAGTACAGTGCTCTGCACACAGTAATCGCTCAATAAATACGATTGAATGAATGAATGAAAAAGTGGCGAAACTGGGATTAGAACCCACGTCCTTCTGACTCCCAAGCACCTGCTCTAGCCACTAAGTCATGCTGCTTCTCAATCAGGAAGGCGTTCTGAAGGAGGTGGGCCTTTATCAGTCAATACTGAGCAAAGCACTGTACTAAGCGCTTGGGAGAGTCCAATAACTAATTCATTCATTCATTCATTCTATCATATTTATTGAGCGCTTACTGTGTGCAGAGCACTTGGGAAGTACGAGTACACTTGAGAAGCAGCGTGGCTCAGTGGAAAGAGCACGGGCTTTGGAGTCAGAGGTCATGGGTTCGAATCCCGGCTCCGCCACATGTCTGCTGTGTGACCTTGGGCAAGTCACTTCACTTCTCTGAGCCTCAGTTACCTCATCTGTAAAATGGGGATTAAGACTGTGAGCCCCACGGGGGACAACCTGATCACTTTGTAGCCCCCCAAGCGCTTAGAACAGTGCTTTTCACATAGTAAGCGCTTAACAAATGCCAACATTATTATTATTATTATTATTACAAGTTGGCAACATATAGAGACGGTCCCTACCCGACAACGGGCTCGCAGTCTAGAATGGGGAGACAGACAACAAAACAAGACATGTGGACAGGTGTCAAGATGTCAGAATAAATAGAATTAAAGCTAGATGCACATCATTAACGAAATAAATAAAATAGGAAATATGTACAACAGAGTCGGAGGAAACGTTCCCTGCCCACAGCGAGCTTACAGTCTAGCAGGGGTCTGTTGGAGAGTATTTGACATTCATCCTGTCCCATAAACACTCCGCGAAATGCTTTCTAAGCCTCCCATTTGAAATGCCAACTGTTTTTCACCTTAGATTCTTTCATTTCCACATGCATTTTGCATATTAATCCGCCCAGGATGTTGACAAGGTGACACTGCCGTCGCCAGGTCAATTTGCTGGAGAGGCTGAAGCAGAAGCAGATTGCGTAGTGATTGCTAAGAATGTATAATGAAACCGCATAATGCCATCAAGCCAGCGGGGAACGGGTTCTTTAAGCACGCGTTTTTTCTCTCCCCTCTTCACGCGAAGTAGGAAAAGTCTCCTGTTTTGAGGTTTTGAAACTTTTATTTTTGAAGCCAGCACAGGTGTTCACGATCGGGGGGATTCTGGGGTCTTTGATTCCCCCTGCTCACGAGCTCTGCCAGCGCACCCCGATACTTGAAGATGAGTGAAGCCTCAGTATCATTCTCTGCCGAGCACTCGGTACAGTGTTTAGCACTCATTCAGTCATTCTTTCAGTCGTATTGAGCGCTTACTGTGTGCAGAGCACTGTACTAAGCGCTTGGGAAGTCCAAGTTGGCAACATATAGAGACGGTCCCTACCCAACAGCGGGCTCACAGTCTAGAAGGGGGAGACAGGCAACAAAACAAAACAAGTAGACGGGTGTCAATACCATCAGAATAAATAGAATTATAGCTATATCCACATCATTAATAAAATAAATAGAATAGCAAATATGAACAAGTAAACTAAATAGAGTAATGAATCTGCACAAACATATATACAGGTGCTGTGGGTAGGGGAAGGAGGTAATAATAATAATGGCATTTATTAAGCACTTACTATGTACAAAGCATTGTTCTAAGCACTGCGGAGGGTACAAGGTGATCAGGCTGTCCCATGGGGGGCTCACAGCCTTAATCCCCATTTTACAGATGAGGTAACCGAGGCACAGAGAATCAATCAATCATATTTATTGAGCGCTTACTGTGTGCAGAGCACTGTACTAAGCGCTTGGGAAGTGTAAGTTGGCAACATATGGAGATGGTCCCTACCCAACAGTGGGCTCACAGTCTAGAAAACTGTGAAGTGAAGTGAAGAAGTGAAGTGAAGACTGTGAAGAAGTGAAGTGAAGACAGTGAAGTGAAGTGAAGAAGAAGTGACTTGCCCAAAGTCACACAGCTGACAATTGGCGGTGCCGGGATTTGAACCCATGACCTCTGACTCCAAAGCCCGAGCTCTTTCCACTGAGCCACGGTAGGGCAAGGGGGATGGGGAGGAGGAGAGGAAAAGGGGAAGGCTTCTTGGAGGAGGTGAGCTCTCAGTAGAATGAATTCATTCATTCAATCTTATTTATTAAGCGCTTACTGTGTGCAGAGCATTGTACTAAGCTCTTGGAAAGTAGAGCACTGTAGTAGTGTTCGGTAAAAGACATGGATTCTTACAGTGCTTTCTGTTTAATGGGGGAGGCCAGTAAGCCTGGAGATTACCACAGAGAGAGGACCGGAGGAACAACAAAGATACAGTGGACGTCAATAAGAGTGTGGAACCTTAAATGGTTCCACACCTCCCCCGCATGTCTGCTGTGTGACCTTGGGCAAGTGGCTTCACTTCTCTGTGCCTCAGTTCCCTCATCTGCAAAATGGGGATTAAGACTGTGAGCCCCACATGGGACAACCTCATCTCCTTGTGTTCCCCCCAGCGCTTAGAACAGTGCTTTCTACACCTGTATATATGTATATATGTTTGTACATATTTATTACTCTATTTATTTATTTATTTTACTTGTACATATCTATCCTATTTATTTTATTTTGTTAGTATGTTTGGTTTTGTTCTCTGTCTCCCCCTTTTAGACTGTGAGCCCACTGTTGGGTAGGGACCGTCTCTATATGTTGCCAATTTGTACTTCCCAAGCGCTTAGTACGGTGCTCTGCACGTAGTAAGCGCTCAATAAATACGACTGATGATGATGATGATGATGATGCTTTGCACATAGTAAGCGCTTAACAAATACCAACATTATTATTATTCTTATGGATGGTTGAATAAAAAGGGGCTCTACAACTCAGAGACCCTCGCAGGATGACACCTGGAGAGTTTCCAGTCCTCTACCAGTCTCGGCTATGGGACGGAGAGTCAAGCAGAGGCCTGGCCATTCCATTCTTAGCTTGGCCAGCGGTTAGCGAGCGGAAGGCAATCTGCAACTCACCCATGCTGGGCAGCAGCGGCACAGGAGAGAATCAATCAATCAATCAATCAATCGTATTTATTGAGCGCTTACTGTGTGCAGAGCACCGAACTAAGCGCTTGGGAAGTCCAAGTTGGCAACATATAGAGACGGTCCCTTCCCAACAGTGGGCTCACAGTCTAGAAGGGGGAGCGAATCGAGGGCGGAGACTCGAGTTGACTGCGCGGAAGGAGGTGATGGTAAACCAATTCTGGATTTTTTTCCATGAAAACTCCGTGGATCCACTACCAGAACAATTGCAGGTGGAGAACGGGGCCTTCTGGGAGAGATGTGTCTGTGGTGTCGCTGTGGGTTGGAAACGACTCGACGGCATAAACAAGACACCTCAGAGGGAATGTTGTCTGTCAGACTACCAGTGGACCCCTAAATGCATTCATGAAGAAAAGGGGTCTCGACACATATTAATTATAATTGTGGTATTTGCTAAGTGCTTATTATGTGCCAGGCACTATACTAAATGCTGGGGTGGATACGGGCAAATCGGGATGGACACGGTCCCTGTCCCCCATGGAGTTTACAGCCTCAATCCCCGTTTTCCAGAAGAAGGAATTGAGGCCCAGAGAAGTGAAGTGACCTGTCCAAGGTCACACAGCAGACAAGTAGAGGAGCTGGGATTAGAACCCATGACTTTCTGACACCCGGGACCGTGATTTGTCCACTCCATCAGGCAACACTGTCTGCCAGGCTACCGGTGGAACACTAAATGCCTGGATGAATAAAAGAGGTGTCTACAGATTCATTCATTCATTCATTCAATCGTATTTATTGAGCGCTTACTGTGTGCAGAGCACTGTACTAAGCGCTTGGGAAGTGCAAGTTGGCAACATATAGAGACGGTCCCTACCCAACAGTGGGCTCACAGTCTAGAAGGGGATCAGATCAGAGGGAACGCTGTCTGACAGGCTCCCGCCTCCAGGAGCTGGACACAGGGTGGGCTAGGGGCCTGAGAGTCAGAAGGTCATGGGTTCTAATCCCAGTTCCGCCACTTGTCTGCTGCGTGACCTTGGACAAGTCACTTCACTTCTCTAGGCCTCAGTTACCTCATCTGGAAAATGGGGATGGAAACTGTGAGCCCCACATGGGACAGGGACTGTACCCACCCTGATTTGCTTGTATCCACTCTAGCCCTTAGTAAAGAGCTTAGTACAGTGCTCTGCACACAGTAAGCGCTCAATAAATACGATTGATTGATTAAAGAGGCTGGCACGTAGTAAGCGTGTAACACCCTTCCCATCGCCCGGACTCCTTCCCTCTTCTCTACCCCCTTCCCCACCCCACAGCACTTGTATATATATGTACATATTTATTATTCTTTTTATTTTATTAATGAGGTGTATATATCTATAATTCTATCCATTGATATTGATGCTATTGATGCCTGTCTATTTGTTCATTTATTCATTCAATCATATTTATTGAGCGCCTACTGGGTGAAGAGCACTGTACTGAGCACTTGGGAAGCACAAATCAGCAACATATAGAGAAAGTCAATCAATCAATCAATCAATCAATCAATCATATTTATTGAGCGCTTACTGTGTGCAGAGCACTGTACTAAGCGCTTGGGAAGTACAAGTTGGCAACATACAGAGACGGTCCCTACCCAACAGTGGGCTCAGTCCCTATCATCATCAACATCATCAATCATATTTATTGAGCGCTTACTGTGTGCAGAGCACTGTACTAAGTGCTTGGGAAGTACAAGTTGGCAACATATAGAGACAGTCCCTACCCAACAGTGGACTCACAGTCTAAAAGAGTGGGCTCACAGTTTTATCTGTCTCTTCCCTTCTAAACTGTGAGCCCATTGTTGGGTAGGGATTGTCTATCTGCTGCCAAATTGTTCTTTCCAAGCACTTAGTACAGTGCTCTGGACCCATTAAGCGCTCAATAAATACAATTGAATGAATGAAACAGTGATAATTAATATTATTATTATTTGGGATGGGCGGGAGAGTCGCCTGAGCTGATTTTCAGTCTGCCCTAGCGGCAGACAAGATGACACCCGAGAACCGATGGTCTGCGCCACCTACACCTGAGATTCTTTCTCCACATGGGTAACATCATCATCAATAGTATTTATTGAGCGCTTACTGTGTGCAGAGCACTGGACCAAGCGCTTGGGAAGTCCAAGTTGGCATCATATAGAGACAGTCCCTACCCAACAGTGGGCTCACAGTCTAGAAGGGGGAGACAGAGAACAAAACCGAACATACTAACAAAATAAAATAAATAGAATAGATATGTACAAGTAAAATAGAGTAATAAATATGTACAAACATATATACATATATACAGTAACAGTTTTTCCCCCTCCCCCATTGATGTCTTTCAGCATCACCTTCCTCCTCCACTTCCCAGCAAGACGCCACCCCCTCCTCCTCCTCCCAAGGCCACGCGCAAGCAGGCGTCGCTGGACTCCGGAATCGTGCAGTAAAAAGACACAAAAGCATCTCCCAGGAGCACACTGGACCAGGCAGCCCAGTTCCCTACTGGACTCCCCCATTTCCCGCGTCCTCCCGGCCGACCGCCGTCCTCTCGCTGCCCGGGATG
Source organism: Tachyglossus aculeatus (assembly GCF_015852505.1). Taxonomy (NCBI): domain Eukaryota; kingdom Metazoa; phylum Chordata; class Mammalia; order Monotremata; family Tachyglossidae; genus Tachyglossus; species Tachyglossus aculeatus. The sequence continues at coordinate 2,465,230 of NC_052068.1, forward strand.
CCCGGCCCTAAGGTAGGCGGGTCAAGGGGACGGCCGCCCCCGTGTCCCTCCGGCTGAGCACGGCCGACATCCGCGCCCACGTCAGAGGACCTGGGTTCTGATCTGGGTTCTGCCACCTGTCTGCTGTGTGACCTCGGGCAAGTCGCTTCCCTTCTCTGGGCCTCAGTTCTCTCATCGGGAAAATGGAGATTCCGAGCGCGAGCCTCACGTGGGACGGGGACTGTGTCCGATCTGATGAACTTGGCTCTACCCCAGCCCTTACAACAGTGCTTGGCCCATAATAAGCATTTAACAATTACTGTAATTATTATTATCAGTATTAACTTGACCTATTTCAAAATGACCCGAGGCAAATGACCAATAACCAACTACCGATGTACGGGGTCTCCCGGCCCGGTTGGGGAGGGGGTCTCTCTGGGTCGTGACCCCCACTGTGACCCCACATCTTGGCGATGTTTCTGAGTCAGTCGTGTTGGTTTGGACTTGGGTGACCACTTCTTCCCCTTTCCACCAGCTCGCCTCCACACCTGTGCCTTTCTCAAAATAGGATAATTCTCCACGACCAAATGGAAACTAATTTATAGGGGACAGGGGAGGCACCAGAATAGAAGACCCTCGTCTCTGGTAGTTTGGTAAACCGAATTCTGAACATAGGAAGGGGAAGGTTTTTTTTTTTTTTTAAATGTGTTACAAGAGGGTAACTTTTTAAAAACGTGTCACGTAATCGTCGATTTACTTAGCTAAATTGTACTGTTTTGTCCTGTACAGAAGTTTGTGTATATATATATATATGATGGTCCTTAGAACTTGTTTGAATTTTGTCATCTGCTTTTATCCTAATAGATGTCTTTGAGTGATTTAAATGCGCATATTTTTTTTAACTGACTAAAGTGTATAAACAGTTAACCTCTTTCTTCAGAAATGTTTAATTCTGGACAGTGATTAAAAAAAGCACAACTAACGTGTAATTCCCTAATATTTTTATTCTGTTATCAACTATATTTTTGTTACTCTTTACAATCGTTATAATCGTACTGTAGATTTTATAGGCATCTCACTGACTCTCCAGAATAAAAGATTATTTTGAAAACACCTGTGTGCCAGTGCCCATTTCTGAACCCATTTTTGTTCTTATAACTCTTTAGTTACCGAACACCACTGTCAGTGAAGTTCGCCTGCATGCTGCACTTGGGTGTGTGTGTGTATGTGTGTATTTGTGTGTATGCGTTGCACACGGACTCTGACTGCCTTGTATAGTGTTGTTTACACTATACAAGTTGTTTGTCAGCTGTTTACAGTACCTAGTGTTGTTTTCACCTTTTCTCTCCTTGTCTCTCAATCCTTACAGACAGGTAAAGTGTGTACTGTCTCTGTTATATTGTACTCTACCAAGCGCTTAGTACAGCGCTCTGCAGCATGGGCCTAGTGGACGGATCATGGGGCTGGGAGTCAGAGGACCTGGGTTCAAATCCCGGCACTGCCACTTGCCTTGCTGTGTGAGCTTGGGCAAATCATTTCACTTCTGTGGGCTGCAAGTTGCCTCATCTGTAAAATGGGGGTGAAGACTGTGAGCCCCTTACGGGCAGCATGGCTTAGTGGAAAGAGCCTGGGCTTTGGAGTCAGAGGTCATGGGTTTGAATCCCGGCTCCACCACAAGTCTGCTGTGTGACCTTGGGCAAGTCACTTAACTTCTCTGAGCCTCAGTTACCTCATCTGTAAAAATGGGGATTAAGACTGTGAGCCCCACGTGGGACAACTTGATCACATTGTATCCCCCCCAGTGCTTAGAACAGTGCTTTGCACATAGTAAGCGCTTAACAAATGCTATTATTATTATTATTATTACGCGCTGTGGGCCGTGTCCAATCTGATTATCTTGTATCTACCCCAGCACTTATTCATTAATTCATTACATCGTATTTATTGAACGCTTACTGTGTGCTAAGCAGTACTAAGTACTAAGTGTGCCCAGCACTGTACTAAGCGCTTGGAAAGTACAATTCAGCAACAAATAGAGAAAATCCCCGCCCACAAGGGGCTCACAGTCTAGAAGACTAGAAATCTAGAAGACTGCTTAGTACAGCATCTGGTAGAGTAAGCGCTGAACAAATACCATAAAAAAAAATAGAGTTGGTAGACATATTCCTCACCCACAAGGAGCACCCAGTCTAGAGGGGGAGACAGTAAAATAAAGGACAGATGTGGACATAAATGCTCTGGGGCTGAGGGTGGGAGCATAAATGGTACAAATACAAGCGTGAGGGTGACATAAAAGGGATATACAGAGAGAGAGAAGAGAAAATGAGGGTTGAACCGACAGGATTTAGCGACAGATTGACTATGTAATGAGTTGCCTTATGCAGTGTGAGGGTTAGAGTTTGGTTGGGGGGAAGGGCTGGCTCAGGGCTACCATTCACCGTTAACGATGACCGAAGCTAAACTGTCCTTTTCGATGGAAAACCTTCTGCTTGGTCCATTGGTCGTCTGATTCATCTATTCCAATCACCCCTAGACCTCAGCGGGATTTATATTCTGAGCTCAGCTAGCCAATGTTTCCTCAGGACTTTAATCACCATTTAATTCCAGTTGTCTCTCCTCATCATTTCTAAGGGCGGTGACAGGCAGGGCCAGTGGCGTAGAACTGAGTAAATGGAACTGCTTTCCAGCTGAAATATTCTCAAAGCGAGACGTCGGAAATCCGAAATCGTCCGTGGACAGTCACACGGACCCTAAAATCGTTTCGGGGGAGACTCGATCAAACGTTGAATTCAGAGACGCTAATGGAAAAGCGGATGAGTTTGTGAAATAAAAATCATCAGTTGGGGAACAAGAAGATTAGTTTTGAATTTGCATAAATTAGACTATTTTCCCATCCTTGTTAGCAGCTCATTTAAAGTGATGAGCCCTTGGGCTGGAGATGAGGGCCCTCAGGGATGAGGAAGAAGACACCTGAATAGTCAAGGGATGTTTTTGCAGTCACCAAATGGATTAGGGTTCCCTCCAGAAAATTTGGGCCACTCTCCCTTGTTCACGCCTCCTTGTTAAGAGTTGTTTCGGGTGCAGGTGTTGAAGCTTTTTGGTGAAAGGGCAAGACCTAACTCCAAAAGTCAATCTGAATTTTCACACTGAATAAATTGCCTTTTTATGGTGATTCTTTCCCTGGGGCCCACCTGACTCTGCCTGGCCTCTCCCTTGGGCTGGGCCCATGTTGAGAGCTGAGTGCTGAGAGCTGGCCTTCCCAGACTGAGCCCCTTCCTTCCTCTCCCCCTCTTCCCCCTCTCCATCCCCCCCATCTTACCTCCTTCCCTTCCCCACAGCACCTGTATATATGTATATATGTTTGTACATATTTATTACTCTATTTATTTATTTATTTTATTTGTACATATCTATTCTATTTATTTTATTTTGTTAGTATGTTTGGTTTTGTTCTCTGTCTCCCCCTTTTAGACTGTGAGTCCACTGTTGGGTAGGGACTGTCTCTATATGTTGCCAATTTGTACTTCCCAAGCACTTAGTACAGTGCTCTGCACATAGTAAGCGCTCAATAAATACGATTGATGATGATGATGATGATGTTTCCAGCATGCAACGCTTTCCACTTCCCGCCACTTTTTGGTCTTTTTGCGAAAAAGACATCCCGACTGTGGGGCAGAGAGACCGAGGGGTACGGGCCAGAAAAAGAGGGAAGTGGGGTGGAGAGACAGCAGTGAGGCAGAGACAGCAGTGGAGACAGAGAGACAGAGGCCAATAAAGGCAGAGAGACAGGGCATTAAAGTCAACGTCCGTCCTGACAGCAAGCACATCGGTGCCGATCTCCCAGTGTATGGAGAAGCTCCCGTCTCTGCTTCTTCCTCGGCCAACTCCTGTGGAAATGGCGTCTCAGCTCAGACATCACCATGGAGATTGACCCTCACCTCCCCTTTTGAGGCCACGAGTCGCGCCTCTGCCTAGCCCCTGTGACTTAGGGGTTCGCCGGTCAAGGAAAGAAGCACTCATATTATTTAACAGACACTACACATCACTAATCAACCAGTCATATTTGTTGAGCTTTTACTGTGTGCAGAGCACTGAACTTGAGCGCTCGGGAGAGTCCAATACAACAAGAGTTGATAGACAAGATCCCTGCGCACGAGGAGCTTGCAGTCTAGAGGGGAAGATGGACATTAATATAAATGAATTACAGATATGGCTATAGTAATGATAATAATAATAATGATGGCATTTGTTAAGCACTTACTATGTGCCAAGCACTGTTCTAAGCTCTGGGGGGATACAAAGTAATCAGGTTGTCCCACATGGGGCTCACAGTCTTAATCCCCATTTTCCAGATGAGGGAACTGAGGCCCCGGAAAGTGAAGTGACTTGCCCAAAGTCACACAGCTGACAATTGGCAGAGCAGGGATTAGAACCCATGACCTCTGACTCCCAAGCCTGTGCTTTGTCCTCTGAGCCACACTGCTTCTCAAATGCCAACAAAAGATGGCATTTCCCGTCATCCTTAGAATTTCCTTCAAAGCCCTGCTGAGAGCTCACCTCCTCCAGGAGGCCTTCTCAGACTGAGCACCCTCCTTCCTCTCCCCCTCCTCCCCCTCCCTATCCCCCCCACCTTACCTCCTTCCCCTCCCCACAGCACCTGTATATATGTATATATGTTTGTACGTATTTATTTATTACTTTATTTACTTTATTTGTACATATTTATTCAATACATTTTATTTTGTTAATATATTTTGTTTTGTTGTCTGTCTCCACCTTCTAGACTGTGAGCCCGCTGTTGGGTAGGGACCGTCTCTATATGTTGCCAATTTGTACTTCCCAAGCGCTTGAATTTGAATTTATTAAGCACTTACTATGTGCCAAGCACTGTTCTAAGCACTGGAGTAAGTGCTGTGGGGCTGAGCGTGGGGTGAATATCAAGTGGTTGTCTGCTGTGTGACCTTGGGTAAGTCACTTCACTTCTCTGTGCCTCAGATACCTCATCTGTAAAATGGGGATTGAGACTGAGCGCCATATGGGACGGGGACTGTGTCCAAGCTGATTTGCTTGTATCCACCCCAGCGCTTAATACAGCCCCTGGCACAAAGTTAGTTTTAACAAATACCACAGTTATTATTATTGGTATTAAAGGGAACAGATCCAGGTTCACAGGTGATGCTGAAGGATGAGGGAGTAGGGGAAATGAGGGTTTAGTTAGGGAAGTCCCCTTGGATAATAATAATAATGATGATGGGATTTATTAAGCGCTTACTATGTGCAAAGCACTGTTCAAAGCACCGGGAAGGTGATTAGGTCGTCCCACGGGGGGCTCACAGTCTTAATCCCTATTTTACAGATGAGGTAACTGAGGCCCAGAGAAGTGAAGTGACTTGCCCAAAGTCACACAGCTGACAATTGGCAGAGCTGGGATTTGAACCCATGTCCTCTGACTCCAAAGCCCAGGCTCTTTCCATTGAGCCACACTGCTTGTGATTTTAGTAAGGCTTTGAAAGTATGGAGTGTGGTGGTCTGTCACATATGAAGGGGGAGGGAATTCCCAGCCAGGAGGAGGATGTGGACAAGGGGTTTATGGTGAGATAGATTCATTCAATCGTATTTATTGGGCACTTACTGTGTGCAGAGCACTGTACTAAGCTCTTGGGAAGTACAAGTTGGCAACATACCAACTTGTCCCTACCGAACAGTGGGCTCACAGTCTAGATGAGAGCAAGTTACAGTGAGTAGGTTGGCGTTACAGGAGCTGAGATAGAGGAGCTGTGTAGGATGAGTAGTAATCATCAATCGTATTTATTGAGCACTTACTATGTGCAGAGCACTGTACTAAGCGCTTGGGAAGTACAAATTGGCAACATATAGAGACAGTACCTACCCAGCAGTGGGCTCACAGTCTAAAAGGGGGAGACAGAGAACAAAACCAAACATACTAACAAAATAAAATAAATAGAATAGATATGTACAAGTAAAATAAATAAATAAATAAATAGAGTAATAAATATGTACAAACATATATACATATATACAGGTGCTGTGGGGAAGGGAAGGAGGTAAGATGGGGGTGGATGGAGAGGGGGATGAGGGGGAGAGGAAGGAAGGGGCTCAGTCTGGGAAGGCCTCCTGGAGGAGGTGAGCTCTCAGTAGGGCCTTGAAGGGAGGAAGAGAGCTAGCTTGGCGGATGGGAAGAGGGAGGGCATTCCAGGCCCGGGGGATGATGTGGGCCGGGGGTCGATGGCGGGACAGGCGAGTACGAGGTACGGTGAGGAGATTAGCAGTGGCAGAGGAGCGGAGGGTGCGGGCTGGGCTGGAGAAGGACAGAAGGGAGGGGAGGTAGGAGGGGGCGAGGGGATGGACAGCCTGGAAGCCCAGGGTGAGGAGTTTCTACCTGATGCGCAGATTGATTGGTAGCCACTGGAGAATTTTGAGGAGGGGAGTGATACGCCCAGAGCGTTTCTGGACAAAGATAATCCGGGCAGCAGGATGAACTATGGATTGAAGTGGAGAGAGACACGAGGATGGGAGATCAGAGAGAATGGGAAATCAGGTGAAGTAGGAGGGGGCAAGGTGATTTGACTGCTTTAAAGCTAATGGGAAGGAGTTTTTGTTTGATGTGCAGGTGGATGGGCGACCACTGGAGGTTCTTGAGGAGGGGGGAAACATGGACTGAATTGTTTTGAAGAAGAAGAATCAGACAGCAGAGGGAAGTGTGGACTGGAGAGGGGAGAGACCGGAGGCAGGGAGGTCAGCAATTTAATTCAATTCAATCATATTTATTGAGGGCTTACTGTGTACAGAGCACTGTGCTAAGTTCTTGGGAATCAATCAATCAATCAATCATATTTATTGAGCGCTTACTGTGTGCAGAGCACTGTACTAAGCGCTTGGGAAGTACAAGTTGGCAACATATAGAGATGGTCCCTACCCAACAGTGGGCTCACAGTCTAGAAGGGGGGAGACAGAGAACAAAACCAAACATATTAACAGAATAAAATAAATAGAATAGATATGTACAAGTACAATAAATAAATAAATAGAGTAATAAATATGTACAATCATATATACAGGCGCTGTGGGGAAGGGAAGGAGGCAAGACGGGGTGATGGAGAGGGGGGTGGGGGGGAGAGGAAGGAGGGGGCTCAGAATGGGAAGGCCTCCTGGAGGAGGTGAGCTCTCAGTAGGGCCTTGAAGGGAGGAAGAGAGCTAGCTTGGCGAATGTGGGGAGGGAGGGCATTTCAGGCTAGGGGGAGGACGTGGGCTGGGGGTCGATGGCGGGACAGGCGAGAATGAGTTAAGGTGAGGAGGTTAGAGGCCGAGGAGCGGAGGGTGCGGGCTGGGCTGGAGAAAGAGAGAAAGGAGGTGAGGGAGGAGGGGGCGAGGGGATGAAGAGCCTTGAAGCCGAGATTGAGGTGTTTTTGCTTGATGCATAGGTTGACAGGCAGCCACTGAAGACCTTTGAGGAGGGGAGTAACATGCCCAGAGCGTTTCTGCACAAAGATGATCCGGGCAGCGGAGTGAAGTATATACACTGTAGTGCGGAGAGACAGGAGGATGGGAGATCAGAGAGGAGACTGATGCAATAATCCAGTTGGGATAGGCAAGGAGGCTGATGCAGTAATCAAGGATAAGTGAGTGGAACAGCATTGTAGCAATTTGGATGGACAGGAAAGGGCAGATTTTAGCGATGTAGTGTAGGTAGAATGGATAGGATTTGATAGATCGAATATGTGGGATGAATGAGAGAGATGAGTTGAGGATAATACCAAGATTAGGGGTTGTGAGACAGCTAGAATGGTGGTCTACAGAGATTAGAAAGACGGTGGGAGGACAGGGTTTGGATGGGAAAATGAGGAGTTGTGTTTTGAATTTTGAAGTGTCAGCAGGACGTTCAAGTAGAGATGTACCCAAGGCAGGAGGAAATACGAGACTGCAGAGAAGGAGGGAGGTCAGGGCTGGAGAGGGAGATTTGAGAATTCATTCATTCATTCATTCAATCCTATTGATTGAGCGCTTACTGTGTGCAGAGCACTGTACTAAGTGCTTGGGAAGTACAAGTTGGCAACATATAGAGAGGGCCCCTACCCAACAACAGGCTCACAGTCTAGAAGGGGGAGACAGACAACAAAACAAAACATGTGGACAGGTGTCACGTCGTCAGAACAAATAGAATTAGAGCTAAATGCACATCATTAACAAAAAATAGAATAGTAAATATGTACAAGTAAAATAAATAGAGTAATAAATCTGTACAAACATATATACAGGTGCTGTGGGGAGGGGAAGGAGGTAGGGCCGGGGGGGATGGGGAGGAGGAGAGGAAAACTTGTACTTCCCAAGAGCTTAGTACAGTGCTCTGCACACAGCAAGCGCTCAATAAATATGATTGAATTAATGAATGAAAAAGGGGGCTCAGTCTGGGAAGGCCTCTTCACATAGAGATGTTTCTTGAAGCCATGTGAGTGAATGAGTTCTCCAAGGGAGTGGGTGTAGATGGAGAATAGAAAGGACCCAGAACTGACCCTTAGGGAAACCCGCAGTAGGGAGTGAGAAGAAGAGGAGGAGCCCATGAAGGAGATTGAGAAGGAGCAGCCAGAGAGTCAAGAGGAGAACCAGGAGAGGACAGTGTCAATGCTGTCAAGAGGACAATGTTGTTGCCAACTTGTACTTCCCAAGCGCTTAGTACAGTGCTCTGCACACAGTAAGCGCTCAATAAATGCGATTGAATGAATGAATGTCAGTGAAGCCGAGGTTAGATAATGTTTCCAGGAGAAGGGGATGGTCCGCAGTGTCAAAGGCAGTTGAGTGGTGGAGGAGGATTAGGATGGAGGCTGTTGGATTTGGCAAGAAGGAGATCACTGATGACCTCTGAGAGGGCCGTTTCTGTGGAGTGAAGGGGACAGAAGCCAGATTAGAGGGGGTCAAAGAGAGAATTGGAGGAGAGGAAGGGCAGGCAGCAGGTATAGACAATTTGCTCAATACTCCTCACTACTGCCTTCAAAGCTGTCCATCCCCTCGCCCCCTCCTACCTCACCTCCCTTCTGTCTTTCTCCAGCCCAGCCCGCACCCTCCGCTCTTCTGCCACCGCTAACCCCTTCACTGGGCCTCATTCTCGCCTGTCCCGCCGTCGACCCCCGGCCATGTCCTACCTCTGGCCTGGAATCATCATCATCATCAATCGTATTTATTGAGCGTTTACTGTGTGCAGAGCACTGTACTAAGCGCTTGGGAAGTACAAATTGGCAACATATAGTGACAGTCCCTACCCAACAGTGGGCTCACAGTCTAAAAGGGGGAGACAAAACCAAACATACTAACAAAATAAAATAAATAGAATAGATATGTACAAGTAAAATAAATAAATAAATAGAGTAATAAATATGTACAAACATATATACATATATACAGGTGCTGTGGGTAAGGGAAGGAGGTAAGATGGGGGGGATGGAGAGGGATGGAATGTCCTCTCTCCTCACAACCACCAAACTAGCACACTTCTCCACTTGAAAGCCCCACTGAAAGCTCACCTCCTCCAGAAGGCCTTCCCAGACTGAGCCCCCTTTTCCTCTGCTCCTCCTCCCCTCCCTATTGCCCCGACTCCCTCCCTCTGCTCTACCCCTCTCCCCACCCCACATCACTTCTATATATATGTGCATATTTATTATTCTATTTATTTTATTAAAGGTGTATATATCTATAATTCTATTTATTTACATTGATGTTATTGATGCCTGTCTACTTGTTTTGTTTTGTTTTGTTGACTGTCTCCCCCCTTCTAGACTGTGAGCCCATTGTTGGGTTGGGATTGTCTCTGTTGCCGAATTGTACTTTCCAAGCGCTTAATACAGTGCTCTGTACACAGTAAGCGCTCAATAAATACGACTGAATGAAAGAATGTGTTTAGTCAGAAATGGTAGGAGGGAGATGAGGCGATAGCTGGAGGGAGCCATGCTGCTGAGGGAGGTTATTCAGGGTAAGGGAGACATGAACATGTTTGAAAGCAGTGGGGAAGAAACCACTGGAAAATGAACGGTTGAAGATGGTGGTCAGGGAGAGAAAAAGGGAGGGGGCAAGTGTTCTCATAAGATATGAAGAGATGGAGTAGTGGAAAGGGAAAGTTTTTCTCTGTCTTTAGAGTGGCTAGTCTAATGATTCAGGTTGGATTTTCCTGGGCTGGTTGGGAGGGGCAGGGTGAGGGACAGAATGCCCCAGAGGGGGTCATTTTTGGCAGGGGGGCAAGGGACAGAAGGCCCCAGGGGGGATCATCAGGGGCAGAGGGTTAGGAACAGAAATTCCCAGTGGGGTCATCAGGGGCAGAAGGTTAAGGACAAAATGCCCCAGCCGGGGTCTGCTGGAGGTGGGGGTAGGTGTCTCTCCCAACACACATGAATCCTCCATTCTGGAGACTCACATTTCCCAGCTCTGAATTGCCTTTTCCCAAGCGCTCAATACCATGCACTACACACAGTAAGCTCTCAATAAATCACACTGATTGATTGTCTGTCTGTGAAAGTGCGTGGGTTCCAGAACGGCAGGGGGGAAGCCCCTGCTCTTCCCTGGAGCTTCCTGGCCCAGATTTCCACTGATCCATGGGGTGTGGTTATCCCACCGGCTTTCCCCAGTCAGAGCCCCCTGACCTCACTCATCCCTCTCCCCATATCTGGTGGACACGGGCCTACTTTTCCTCGGGCATTTATTTGCTCCTGCCATTATTTATTCTACATCAATGTTTTCCCTCTCCATGAAAAATGCATCACTGCCAGTCCTCTTCCATTAGATTTGTGTCCCTTCCAATGGAAGCAGCGAGGCTGGACCAAATCTCCAGTGGTTGCCTATCAACCAAAAACTCCTCATTATTGGCTTTATAGCTCTCCATCACCTTGCCCCCTCCTACCTTACCTCCTTTCTCTCTACAAGCAGTGTGGTCTAGCGGATAGAGCCCGGGCCCGGGAATCAGAGGTCGTGGGTCCTAATCCCGGCTCTGCCACTTGTCTGCTGTGTAACCCGCACTTCACTTCTCTGTGCCTCAGTTTGCTCATTTGTAAAATGGGGATTAAGGCCATGAGCCCTATGTGCGACAGAATCTTTAATAATAATAATGATGGCATTTGTTAAGAGCTTACCATGTGCAAAGCACTGTTCCAACCCAATTATCTTATACCCCAGTGCTTAGGACAGTGCTTGGCACATAGTAAGCTCTTTATCGTTATTATTGTTGTTGTTATGTCAGGGTAGAACAGGTGTCTTTTTTTTACATTTTACAGATGAAGAAACTGAGGCACAGAGAAGTGAAGTTGACTTGCACGACTTGACTTGCATGAGTTGACTGCGTGACTTGAAGTTCACGCAGCTGGAAAGTGGTGGAGCAGAATTAGAACCCAGGTCCTCTGACTCCCGGGCCTGTGGCCTCCACTAGGCCATGCTGTTTCCCTACACTTTACTTTATGTTGAAATCCAGAATCTGAAGTGGATCGATTTTGTTATTCCTCAATCAACTTCAGACTTGTCAAGTTCAATGATTCTCAGGACTGAGTGTTGGAGGTTTAAAAGACATCAATTATCTTTCAAAATTACTCTCCCCGTGCTAGGATTATCTGATTTTCTGCTGACTTTGAAAGTCCATGGTACACAGTAGTAATAACTCTGGTGTCTGTTCGTCAATCAGTCATGGTATTTATGGAGTGTAAAGGCCTCCTCTAAACTGCAAACTCCTCGTGGGCAGGGAGCGAATCTGCCTGGCCTAGTTGATGCAGCCCGGGCCTGGGAGTTGGAAGGACCTGGGTTCTAATCCTGGCTCCACCACTTGTCTTCTGTTTGACCGTAGGGGAAGCAGCGTGGCTCAGTGGAAAGAGCCCGGGCTTGGGAGTCAGAGGTCATGGGTTCAAATCCCGGCTCAGCCACTTGTCAGCTGTGGGACTCTGGGCAAGTCACTTCACTTCTCTGGGCCTCAGTTACCTCATCTGTAAAATGGGGATTGACTGTGAGCCCCCCGTGGGACAACCTGATCACATTGTAAACTCCCCAGCGCTTAGAACAGTACTTTGCACATAGTAAATGCTTAATAAATGCTATTATCATTATTATTATTATTATTAAGGAACTCACTTCACTTCTCTGGGCTTCAGTTCCCTCATCTGGAAAATGGGGATTATGATTTGAAGCTCCTTGTGGGACATGGATTGGGTCCAACCTGATTACCGTGTGTTTAGACCAGTGCCTGGCACATAGTAAGTGTTGCCAACTTGTACTTCCCAAGCGCTTAGTACAGTGCTCTGCACACAGTAAGCACTCAATAAATATGATTGATTGATTGATTGATTGATTGATTGCTTAACAAATACCCTTCAAAAAAAAACAAAGAAAAACTCTGATATACTGGACTCACCCAAGATGTGAGTATATTGCTCTGCATACAGTGGACAGGATGCTCCTTGAAGGGAGGGAGCGGGGTTGCCAACAATGTGATATTGCACTCTCCCAAGCTCTCAGAAGAGTGCTCTGCACACTGAAAAGAGCATGGCCTAGTGCTTGGGCCTGGGGGTCAGAGGATTTGGGTTCTAATTGTGCCTCTGACCACTTGTCTGTTGGGAGACCTTGCCAATCACCTCACTTCTCTGGGCTTCAGCTTCCTCATTTGTAAAACAGAGATTAAAATTGTGAGCCCCAAGTGGGACAGGGACTGTGTCCAATCTGATGAATTTGTACCTACCCTGGTACTTAGTACAGTGCCTGGCACATGATTAGGGCACAAGCGGATGATTAGGAGTTAGTGCAGGAGGACTACAAGGTGTGTAGAGTGGCTTATCAGTCTCAGGATTGTGGTTGATCCCCCATCTGGGACTAAGGCTTTGTGTAATAATGATAATAATGACGGCATTTATTAAGCACTTACTCTGTGCAGAACACTGTTCTAAGTGCTGGGGAGATTACAGGGTGATCAGGTTGTCCCACAGGGGGCTCACAGTCCCATTTTACAGATGAGGTAACTGAGGCACAGAGAAGTTAAGTGACTAGCCCAAAGTCACACAGCTGACAGTTGGTGGAGCCGGGATTTGAACCCGTGACCTCTGACTCCAAAGCCCGGGCTCTTTCCACTGAGCCACGTGTAGGGAACTGGTTCTTTCTGACTTGACTGTGGGGCTGAGAAGACCTAGGACCCTTAATTCTATAGATGGGTCATTCCTTCCTGAACCCACTGTCCTGTCCACAGGGTCACCCTGCAAATCATCATCATCATCATTAATCGTATTTATTGAGCGCTTACTATGTGCAGAGCACTGTACTAAGCGCTTGGGAAGTACAAATTGGCAACATACAGAGACAGTCCCTACCCAACAGTGGGCTCACAGTCTAAAAGGGGGGACCGAGAACAAAACCAAGCATACTAACAAAATAAAATAAATAGAATAGATATGTACAAGTAAAACAAATAAATAAATAGAGTAATAAATATGTACAAGCATATATACATATATACAGGTGGTGGCTCAGTGGAAAGAGCCCGGGCTTGGGAGTCAGAGGTCATGGGTTCTAATCCCGGCTCAGCCACTTGTCAGCTGTGTGACTTAGGGCAAGTCACTTCACCTCTCTGGGCCTCAGTTACCTCATCTGTAAAGCGGGGATTAAGAATCTGAGCCCCACATGGGACAACCTGATTACCTTGTGTCTTCCCCAGCGCTTAGAACAGTGCTTGGCACATAGCAAGCGCTTAACAAATACCATCATTATTATTATTATTATTATCGTAAGCGCTGAACCTCCATATCAAACAAAAACCCCTCATTCTCGGCTTCAAAGCTCGCCATCCCCTCGCCCCCTCCTACCTCCCCTCCCTTCTGTCCTTCTCCAGCCCAGCCCGCACCCTCCGCTCCTCTGCTGCCACTAACCTCCTCACTGGGCCTCGTTCTCATCTGTCCCACCGTCGACTCCTGGCCCAGGTCTTTCCTCTGGCTTGGAATGCCCTCCCTCCTCAAATCCACCAAACTAGCTCTCTTCCCCCCTTCAAAGCCCTACTGAAGGCTCACCCCCTCCAGGAGGCCTTCCCAGACTAATCCCCCCTTTACCTCAATTTCCCCTACTCCCCATTTCTCCCCAACTCACTCCTTCTGCTCTACCCCCTCTCCCCACCCCCAGCACTTGTGTATATCTATAATTCTATTTATTTAAATTAATGGCTGTTTCACTTGTTCTGGTGTGTATATATAAATCTCAAATTCTATTTGTTTTTATTGATGCCATTGATGCCTGTTTACTTAATAATAATAATAAAGATGGCATTTATTACACACTTACTATGTGCAAAGCACCGTTCTAAGCTCTGGGGAGGTTACGAGGTGATCAGGTTGTCCCACTGGGGGCTCACAGTCTTAATCCCCAATTTACAGATGAGGGAACTGAGGCACGGAGAAGTTAAGTGACTTGCCCAGAGTCAGAGTTGACAATTGGTGGAGCCAGGATTTGAACCCCTGGCCTCTGACTCCAAAGCCCGGGCTCTTTCCACTGAGCCACACTGCTTCTCAGCGTGTTTTGATGTCTATCTACACGCTTCTCGACTGTGAGCCCACTGTGGGCAGGGATTGTCTCTGTTGCTGAATTGAACTTTCCAAAGCGTTTAGTGCAGTGCTCTGTACACAGTAAGCACTCAATAAATACAATTGAATGAATGAATGAATGAATGAACATAAGTTTAGCAATGCTAAGGTCACATCTCCTCCAAGAGACCTTCCCTGATTAAGAGTTCTTTTCCCCGCCTCACTCTCCAACTTGGATCTATGACCTTTGGATATGTGATATTCACCTCATCCCCAACCCCACAACATTTACATCTCCCTTTCTCAACTGTTAGCTCACTGTGGGCAGGGAACATGTCTACCAGCGTGACTTGCTCAAGGTCACACAGCAGACAGGTGACAGAGCTGGGATTAGAACCCATGACCCCTGACCCCCAAGCCTAGGCCATGCTGCCTCTCCAGTCTTAATTCCCATTTTACCAGTGATGAAACTAAGGTCCAGAGAAGTGACCTGACTTGCTTTAAGGCCACACAGTTGACAAGCAGCGGTGTCAGAATTAGAACCCAGGTCCTTCTGAGTCCCAAGTTTGGGCTCTTTCCACTAGGCCATGCTACTTCCAGGTCTGTAGTTCGTCACCTTCCAATCATAATAACTGTTGGCTCAATAATCTGGAATTTATCAGCGTGGCTCAGTATAAAGGGCACGAGTTTGGGAGTCGGAGGCTGTGGGTTCCAATCCCGCTCCGCCAGTTGTCTGCTGTGTGACATTGGGCAAGTCACTTAACTTCTCTGGGCCTCAGTTACCTCATCTGTAAAATGGGGATGAAGACTGTGAGCCCCACGTGGGACAACCTGATTACCTTGTATCTACGCCAGGGCTTAGAACAGTGCTTGGCACATAGTAAGTGCTTCACAAATGCCATTATTATTATTATTATCTTCTCTCCTTATGGCCAAGGAAGGGAGTGTGTGTTTAAATATTGTCAAAGTTTATTGTTGATTTAGATAATTAGGAAATGAAATACGTTAAACTTTTTTTCAGTAACATATGGTCTTGTGCTTGAGAATTCTGCATTGGTGATTTTTTTTTCTTTCACCCCTGATTCGTTCTTTAATAGTTGGTCCTAGGAATACATGCAAACAAGTAGTTGCTACAATTTTCATATGATTCCCTTGCCATATTAGCTCTTCACAGAGAAGCAGTGTGGATTAGTGGAAGGAGCCCGGGCTTGGGCATCAGAGGACGTGGGTTATAATCCCAGCCCTGACACTTGTCTGCTGTGTGACCTTGGGCAAACCACTTCACTTCTCTGGGCCTCAGTTCCCTCATCTGTCAAATGGGGATGAAGACTGTGAGCCCCAGGTGGAACATCCTGATGACCTTGTATCTACCCCAGCGCTTAGAACAGTGCTTGGCACATAGTAAGCGCTTAACAAATACTATTATTATTATTATTATTATTATTATTATTATACATCCATTCCAGTGACCTTTCTCTCTACCTACATAGATAGACAGTGAGTTGGTTCTCTGGAGCTCTACTTCATCAGAATCAAACTACCATTAATTAATCAGTGGTATGTAGGGAGCGCCTACTGTGTGCAGAGCACTGTACTCAGTGCTTGGGAGAGCCCAAAAAAACTGAGTTGGTAGATAAATTCCCTGTTGGTAACTCGGGAATTTATCTCCCCCTTTTGTCTCCCCCTTTTAGACTGTGAGCCCACTGTTGGGTAGGGACTGTCTCTATATGTTGCCAACTTGTACTTCCCAAGGGCTTAGTACAGTGCTCTGCACACAGTAAGCGCTCAATAAATACGATTGATGATGATGATGAAGCAGCATGGCTAAGTGGATAGAGCACAGGCCTGGGAATCAGAAGGACGTGGGTTCTAATCTCGGCTCCACCACATGTCTGCTGTGTGACCTCGAGCAGGAAATTTCTCTGTGCTTCAGTGACCGCATCTGTAAAATGGGGATTAAGACTGTGAGCCCCATGTGGGACAACCTGATGACCTTATTTCTACCCCAGTACTTAGAACAGTGCTTGGCACATGGTAAGTGCTTAACAAATACCATTATTATTATTGCTATCATCTCTCCTTATGGAGAGACTATTATTCATTCATTCATTCAATCGTATTTATTGAATGCTTACTGTGTGCAGAGCACTGTACTAAGCGCTTGGGAAGTACAAGTCGGCAACATATAGAGACTATCCCTACCCAACAATGGGCTCACAGTCTAGTCTATTGTTATTATTATTAATCAATAATCTGGAATTAAGCAGTGTGGCTCAGTGGAAAGAGCACAGGCTTGGGAATCAGAGGATGTGGGTTCTAATCCCGACTCTGCCACTTGTCTGCTGTGTTACCCTGGGCAAGCCACTTAACTTCTTTGTGCCTCAGTTCCCTCATCTGTAAAATGGGGATTAATTCTGTGAGTCCCACGTGGGATAATCTAATCACCTTATATCTACCCCAGTGCTTAGAACAGTGCTCGGCACATAGTAAGTACTTAACAATATCATTATTATTGTTATTATTATTAATCCCAGCTCTGCCACTCCCCGCCCGTGACCTCGACCCAATAAATTTTAAACTCCCTGAGGGCAGGGATTGGGACATTTACCTTTATTGGATTGTCTCAAAGGCTTAATGTCGGGACATTAGGAGGAGGAGGCATTGAATAAATAGTGGGAATTGTTTGATTGACAATTCTGACGTTTGAGATCCTAATGCTGCCAGACTGCGAGCAATTTTCCATTTATGTGTCAAGGAATATGATGATTATCGTTATTATGATCATGTATAGAGAGACGGTAATTCTAGGCTAGGTGACTTGTGAAACTGACTTCGGTGATCGTTTCCAAATAAATTGTGAGGTAACAAAAGGCAGCCAGAAGGAAAATGATATAGGAGCAAATTGCTCAATTTGCCTTTAAAGATAAAGCAAAACAAAACCGATATTTTAATAATAGAGCAGTCAGGGTGAGGGAGGGTTTCTAGAAAGTCTCCATTTGATGGGGGAATAGAGTATTTGATGAGGTGTCATTGCTTTCATAGACCTGCAACTTTAATGTGACAAAGGAGAGGGAGAGGCAGAGAGACAGAGACAGTGAGAGATGGGGGAGGAGAGGAGGAAAGGAAGAGAGAGAAAGGGAGAGAGAAAGAGAGAGAGAGAGAGAGAGAGAGAGAGAGAGAGAAAGAGCGTGCTTTAACCTTGAAATTTGCTACAGATTTCAAAGTTTCACAGAATTTCAAATGAATCTGGATTCTAGAGCAAGGCATTGACGAGAAGCAGCGTGGCTCAGTGGAGAGAGCCCGGGCTTTGGAGTCAGAGGTCATGGGTTCAAATCCTGGCTCCCCTATTTAATAATGATGGCATTTATTAAGCGCTTACTCTGTGCAAAGCACTGTTCTAAGCACTGGGGAGGTTACAAGGTGATCAGGTTGTCCCACGGGGGGCTCACAGTCTTCATCCCCATTTTACGGATGAGGGAACTGGGGCACAGAGAAGTGAAGCGACTTCCCCAAAGTCGTACAGCTGACAAGTGGCGGAGTCAGGATTTGAACCCATGACCTCTGACTCCAAAGCCCGGGCTCTTTCCACTGAGCCACGCTGCTCTCAGGTGTGTGACTTTGGGCAAGTCATTTCACGTCTCTGCTCCTCACTTCCCTCATCTGTAAAATGGGGATGAAGACTTTGAGCCCCCTATGGGACAACCTGATCACCTTATAACCTCCCCAGAGCTTAGAACAGTGTTTTGTGCTTAATAAATGCCATTATTATTATTATTATTATTATTATTATTATTATTATTATTATTATTAATGTGCTGATTGGTGTTTCTGGGGCATGGGAAAATAGGGTGACAGGATGTCTCTTCCGGAAACCCTTCCCTTCCCACACTAAACTCTCAAAGTTGGTGGTTTTTGTTAAGCACTCACTATGTGCCAGGCTCTGTACTAAAGCAGCATGGCTCAATGGAAAGACCTCGGGCTTGGGAGTCAGAGGTCATGGGTTCTAATCCCACCTCCGCCACTTGTCAGCTGTGTGACTTTAGGCAAGTCACTTCACTTCTCTGTGCCTCACTTACCTCATCTGTAAAATGGGGATGAAGGCTGTGAGCCCCACGTGGGACAACCTGATCACCCTGTAACCTCCCCAGCACTTAGAACAGTGCTTTGCACATAGTAAGTGCTTAATAAATGCCATCATCATTATTATTAAACATTGGGGTAGATATGAGATAATCGGGTTGGACACAGTCCCAGTCCCTCATGGGACTCATAGTCTTCATCCCCGTTTAATAGATGGGGAAACTGAGGCACAGAGCAGTGAAGTGACTTGCCCAAGTGACTTGTTCTCATCTTCCCTTCTTATTTTCCTTCCCTACTCCTTCCCCCATGCCCTTAGTCCCACCCATTCAGCACTGTCCCCCTGCCAAAAAAAAAAAAATTAGTTCACTGCTTGGTACATATTAAGTATTTAACAAAGACTTGTTAAGCAGCCTGGGAGTCAAAAAGTCATGGGTTCTAATTCCGGCTCTGCCACTTGTCTGCTGTGCGACCTTGGGCAAGTCACTTCACTTCTTTGAGCCTCAGTTCCCTCATCTATAAAATGGGGATTGAGACTATGAGCCCCACATAATAATGGCATGTGTTAAGTGCTTATTATGTGCAAAGCACTATTCTAAGCGCTGGGGAGGCTACAAGGTGATCAGGTTGTCCCAAGGGGGACTCACAGTCTTAATGCCCATTTTACAAATGAGGGAACTGAGGCAGAGAGAAGTTAAGTGATGGGGGACTCACAGTCTTAATGCCCATTTTACAAATGAGGGAACTGAGGCAGAGAGAAGTTAAGTGACTTGCCCAAAGTCACACAGCTGACAATTGGCAGAGCCAGGATTTGAACCCATGACCTCTGATTCCAAAGCCTGTGTTCTTTCCTCTGAGCCACGCTGCTTCTCCATGGGACAGGGATTGTGTCCAACCCAATTTGCTTGTCTACACCCCAGCGCTTCGTACAGTGCCTGACACATAGTAAGCGATTAACAAATACCACAATAATAATAATAATGGTATTTGTTAAGCATTTACTATGTACTGAGGACAGTTGTAAGGGCTGAATAATTATCATTATTATTATTATTATTATTGTCAAATACCGCAATTATAGAGTAGGCTCACAATAGGTTCCCAGAGCATAGAAAGCATCCAGTCTAGCTCTCTTCCCCCAGTAGGTATCCAGTACAATGGTCTGCCCAAAATGGGCATCCAGTCCAGTATTCTGCACATGATAAGTGCCCGGTATAGTGTTTTGCTCAGTGTAAGGAACCCAGACCAATGCTCAAAAGTACTCTTGAATGAAAGAAAGATTTGCCCTGGTCACGATAAATCAAAAAGAATAAAATTCGATCCCATCTTACTTTAAGAGTTTTGATACTTGCAAACAATTCCTGGGACCAAAGTCACGTCCAACGTGGTGGGCAATTTCTACACAACTTAAGAGCTTCGGTATTTCAGGATAAGTAGCAAGGGTTTCTAGCTCGTGTCTATATTTTCTCGGACCTGTGGTCTCAGCCCACGTCTCCCAGGACAAGATCCAAGCAGGATTTCAAGAAAGCATGCGTTGTCTTTGGGATTCACAATAGAAATGCCTCGTTAAAATTCAATTTCAAAAAAATAAGCCGCTAAGTGAATCAAAAGTGGCACCTGAAAGAGATAAATGAGCTGGGGGAAAAGTATCAGCTAGATTAAAACCCTGAACCATGAAAATTTCAGAACTTTCTCCTCGGCTAGAAACCGGGGTTGTACTCTGAATCTGATTTCATTTGGGGTGATTATTTTGTTCAATAATTTGATAGACTCAAAGTACCATTGATTAATCAGTGGTATATAGGGAGTTCTTACTGTGTGCAGAGCACTGTACTCAGTGCTTGTGAGAGCCCAAAAGAACTGAGTTGGTAGATAAATTCCCTGTTGGTAACTTGAGAAGCAGCATGGCTAAGTGGATAGAGCACAACCTTTGGAATCAGAAGGACCTGGGTTCTAATCCTCGCTCCACCACATGTGTGTTGTGTGACCTTGAGCAGGAAACTTCTCTGTGCCTCAGTTACCTCATCTGTAAAATGGGGATTAAGACTGTGAGCCCCATGTGGGACAACCTGATTACCTTGTATATACTCCAGCACTTAAAACAGTTCTTGGCACATAGTAAGTGCTTAACAAATACCATTATTATTATTCATTCAATCTTATTTATTGAGTGGTTACTGTGTGCAGAGCACTGTACTAAGTGCTTGGGAAGTACAAGTCGGCAACATATAGAGATGGTCCCTACCCTACAATGGGCTCACAGTCTAGAAGGGGGAGACAGACAACAAAACAAAACATGTGGGCAGGTGTCAAGTCATCAGAATAAATAGAAGTAAAGCTAGATGCACATCATTAACAAAATAAATAGAATAGTAAATGTGTACAAGTAAGAGTAATAAATCTGTACAAATTACTATTATTAATAAATTTTATAGACACCTTCCCTGCCCACAACGAGCTTACAGTCTAGAGGAGGAGATGCACATTACTATCAAATAAAGAAATGACGGATATGGACGTAAGTGCCGTGGGATTGAGGGTGGGGGGAATTCCAAGGGCGCAGATCCAAATAATAATGATGGGATTTGTTAAGCACTTACTATGTGTCATGCACTGTTCTAAGCTTTGGGGTAGATACAAGGCTATCAAGTAGTCCCACGTGGGGCTCACAGTCTTCATCCCCATTTTACAGATGAGATGACTGAGGCACAGAGAAGTTAAATGACTTTCTCAAAGTCACAAAGTTGATAAGTGGCTGAGCCGGGATTAGAACCCATGACCTCTGACTCTCAAGTCTGGGCTCTTGCCGCTAAGCCCCCCCCAAAAAATAATAATAATAATAATGGCATTTATTAAGCGCTTACTACGTGCAAAGCACTGTTCTAATGCATCCAGGGCTCCCCAATTGCACCTCAGTTAATATACCCCAGGCCTGGGACTGACTGTCCCAGTTTGAGTCACCTCATAAATTTCCTGGGGGCAAGCACAGAAGACGGCTGAATGATACCATTTCCGTTATTCATTATTATTATGACCGCTGCCTGCTTTCTTTTGAAAGTTTCCCTGATTTTACCCTCAGTCCGCGAACCGGTCCCAGAAAGGAAAGCAAAATTACCTCTGTGATGGAGCTCAGCTCTATTTTCCTGAATCCCTGTGTTCAGTGGGTTAACTATCTTCAGCTTGACTTCATCGATCGCTTTTTTCAGCGGGTTATCTGGAGGTGCAACCCTCTTCCGCGTTTCGTTTCTCTCGGTGTCAGAACCCCAGACGTATGGTGCTCTAACAACCTCCTCCCCTTCTCTCCATTCAAGATCCAGATTTTAGACTGTGAGCCCACTGTTGGGTAGGGACTGTCTCTCTATGTTGCCAATTTGTACTTCCCAAGCACTTAGTACAGTGCTCTGCACACAGTAAGCGCTCAATAAATACGATTGATGATGATCCAGATTTCTGAGGCAGGACACGGGCTTCTGACCCAGGGCTTTGAGCAGCCACTGAACATTTTGTCTTGTTTCTCAGGTCTGAGGTCAGAGAAGCAGAGTTGCTCAGTGGAAAGAGCCCGGGCTCTGGAGTCAATCGTATTTATTGATCAATCGTATTTATTGAGCGCTTACTGTGTGCAGAGCACTGTACTAAGCACTTGGGAAGTACAAGTCGGCAACACATAGAGACAGTCCCTACCCGACAGCGGGCTCACAGTCTAGAAGAAGAAGAGTCAGAGGTCATGGGTTCACATCGTGGGTCCTCCAATTGCCAGCTGTGTGACTTTGGGCAAGTCACTTAACTTCTCCGTGCCTCAGTCACCTCATCTGTAAAATGGGAATGAAGACTGTGAGCCCCCCGTGGGACAACCTGATCCCCTTGTAACCTCCCCAGCGCTTAATAGTACACATAGTAAGCGCTTAATAAATGCCATTATTATTATTATTACTTTTGCTCAGTAGAGATCTAAACATCTCTTCTTCTTTCTCCTGAAGGAATTTCATTCATTCATTCATTCATTCAATCATATTTATTGAGCACTTACTGTGTGCAGAGCACTGTGCTAAGCTCTAGGGAGAGTAAATACAACAACAACCAGATACGTTCCCTGCCCGCAGTGAGTTCACAGTCTAGAGGGGGAGATAGATATTAATATACACAAATAAATTTGGAGGATTTGGAATGAAGATTTCAAATGGTACTTATTGAGCGCTTACTCCACTCAGAGCATTCTACTAAGTACTCAGGAGACAGCATCCACCAAGCTAGCTCTCTTCCTCCCTTCAAAGCCCTATTGAGAGCTCACCTCCTCCAGGAGGCCTTCCCACACTGAGCCCCCTTTTTCCTCTCCTCCTCCCCCCCCCTACCTCCTTCCCCTCCCCACAGCACCTGTATATATGTTTGTACAGATTTATTACTCTGTTTATTTTACTTGGACATATTTACTATTCTATTTTGTTAATGATGTGCATCTAGCTTTATTTCTATTTATTCTGATGACTTGACACCTGTCCACATGTTTTGTTTTGTCGTCTGTCTCCCCCCTCTATCAATCAATCAATCGATCGTATTTATTGAGCACTTACTTTGTGCAGAGCACTGTACTAAGCGCTTCTAGACTGTGAACCCATTGTTGGGTAGGGACCGTCTCTATATGTTGCCAACTTGTACTTCCCAAGGACTTAGTACAGTGCTCTGCACACAGTAAGCGCTCAATAAATACGATTGAATGAACAGTACAATATAGTTGGCAAATGTTATCTCTGTCTTCAAGCAGATTAGAGGATAGAGCCCGGGCCTGGGCATCAGAAGGATCTGGGTTTTAATCCTGACTCCACCATCTGTCTGCTGTGTGACCTTGGGTAAGTCGGTTTGCTTCTCTCTACCTCAGTTTCCTTGACTGTAAAATGAGGATTAAAACTGTGAGCCCCATGTGGGACAAATGATTAGCTTGTATTCTACCCCAGCACTTAGTACAATGCCTGGTACGTTGTAAGCACCTAACAAATACCAGAAAAAAATAGGAGACTACAATCTAGGGAGGGGAGAGACAGACATTAAGATAAATTACAAAAAGGAAAGCAATAGATTTAAAAGGAGATGGATGCACATGGGGCAGAGCCGAGGGCGAGGTGAATATCAAAGACCCAATTAATTCATTAAGGTACAGATTAATGAATTAATTAAGGTACAGATGAAATTAATTAATGAATAATTACATTAATAATCATTCATTTATTCAATCAAGCGCTTACTATGTGCAAAGCACTGTACTAAGCGCTTGGAAGGTACAATTCAGCAATAGAGACAATCTCTGCCCACACAGGGCTTGCAGTCTGTAGAGGGGGAGACAGACATCAAAACAAGTAAACAGGCATCAATATAAATAAATAGAATTATAGCTAGATACACATCAAAACAAGAAAACAGGTGTTACTGTAAATAAATAGAATTATAGATATGTACATGTATACACAAGTGTTGGGGTGGGGAGGGGGGTAGAGAAAAGGGAGCAAGTTGGGAAGATGGGGAGGGGAGGAGGAGCTGAGGAAAAGCAGGGCTTAGTCTGGGAAATGATAATAATGATGGTATTTGTTGAGCGCTTACTATGTGCCAAGCACTGTTCTAAGTGCTGGGGTAGATATGAGGTCATCAGGTTTTCCCACGTGGGACTCACAGTCCTAAGCCCTTACTTTATTCCAAGCACTGTTCCAAGTCTTTGTGCGGATACAAGGTTAATCGGGTTGGGCAGAGTCCCCGTCCCACGTGGGGCTCACAGTCTCAATCCCCATTTTACAGAAGAGGGAACTGAGGCCCAGAGAAGTGAAGTGACTTGCCCAGCGTCACACAGCAGACAAGTGGATTAGAATCCTTCCCTCCCCTCCCCGCCAAGACTGTGAGCTCGTTGTGGGCAGGGGATGCACCTGTTTATTGCTATATTGTACTCTCCCAAGCGCTTAGTCCAGTGCTCTGCACACAGTAAGTGCTCAATAAATATGATTGAATGCATGAACCCATGACCTTCTGACTCCCATGGCTGCAATGCAAAAAGGAAGAGGAACCGGGTGGGGAAATGAGAGGATAGTCAGAGAAGGCTTCCCGGAGGCCTGTGATCTGGACAGAGATGGTCTGCGACCTGGTTCTGAGCCCGTTGTTGGGTAGGGATTGTCTCTATTTGTTGCTGAATTGTACTTTCCAGGCGCTTAGTACAGTGCTCTGCACACAGTAAGCGCTCAATAAATACGATTGAATGACTGACTGACTGAATGAATGTAGTTCCTTGCGGGTATAGGAATTGTATCCACTAATTCTTATTGGATTGTCCTCCCTCAAATGCTCAGTACAGCACTCTGCACACAGTAAACGCTCAAGAAATAGCATTGATGGATTAAATGATTGTTAACAATAATGATCATAATAATGATGGTATTTGTTCAGCATTTACTATGGCCCAAGCACTATCCCCCTCCCCATCCCCCCAGCCTTACCTCCTTCCCCTCCCCACAGCACTTGTATATATATATATATATATAGATATATATATATATATATATATATATATATATATATATATATATATATGTGTGTGTGTGTGTGTGTTTGTACTTATTTATTACTCCATTTATTTATTTTATTTGTACATATTTATTTTATTCTATTTGTACATATTTATTTTATTCTATTTATTTTATTTTGTTAATATGTTTTGTTTTGTTCTCTGTCTCCCCCTTCTAGACTGTGAGCCCACTGTCGGGTAGGGAACGTCTCTATATGTTGCCAACTTGAACTTCCCAAGCGCTTAGTCCAGTGCTCTGCACACAGTAAGCGCTCAATAAATACAATTGAATGAATGAATGAATGAATGGTTAGGGATGTTCTGTGAGCTGGGCAGAGCCGTTCTGTGAGCCGAACAGAGATGATCTGTAATCTAATAATAATACTAATAATTGTGGTATTTGTACAGTGCTTACTGGGGGCCAGGCACTGTACTAAGCGCTGGGGTGGATACAAGCAAACTGGGTTGAACAGAGTCCCTGTCCTATGTGGGACTCACAGCCTCAATCCCCATTTTCCAGGTGAGGTCATTTAGGCCCAGAGAATAATAATAATAATGATGGTAGTTGTTAAATTAGAGAAGCAGCGTGGCTCAGTGGAAGCAGCACAGGCTTTGGAGTCAGAGGTCATGGGTTCAAATCCCACCTCCGCCAATTGTCAGCTGGGTGACTTTGGGCAAGTCACCTAACTTCTCTGTGCCTCAGTTCCCTCATCTGTGAAATGGGGATGAAGACTGTGAGCCCCCCGTGGGACAACCTGATCACCTTGTATCCCCCCCAGCGCTTAGAACAGTGCTTTGCACATAGTAAGCACTTAACAAATACCATCATCATCATTATTATTATCATTATTAGAAGCAGCGTGGCTCAGTGGAAAGAGCACGGGCTTTGGAGTCAGAGCTCATGGGTTCAAATCCCGGCTCCGCCAATTGTCAGCTGTGTGACTTTGGGCAAGTCACCTAATTTCTCTGTGCCTCAGTTCCCTCATCTGTAAAATGGGGATTAAGACTGTGAGCCCCACGTGGGACAACCTGATCACCTTGTATCCCCCCCAGCGCTTAGAACAGTGCTTTGCACATGGTAAGTGCTTAACAAATGCCATCATTATTATTAAGTGCTTACTATATGCCAAGCACTATTCTAAGCACTGGGGGAGACACAAGTTTAGCAGGTTGTCCCACTGGGGCTCATAGTCTTAATCCCCATTTTACAGATGAGGTAACAGAGGCCCAGAGAAGTTAAAGAGAAGTGACTTGCTCAAGGTCGTGCTCTGTCCACTCTACCGTGCTTCTTCTCCAGACTGAGGGGCAGAACCAGTCTGGGGACTGAGCTGAGACGGTAAGCGCTCAATAAATACGATTGAATGAATGAATAAATGACAGGGAAGGTCTGAGTGCCAGGCAGGGCCCATCTGTAAATCGGGCAAGGTACCTGGGCACCAAAAGGCGGAGAGAAGGCCGATTGACGCTAAATAAGGTGGCCCTCATTCCTGTCGCCCAAGTCAGATCTTTACCCCTCAGGCAAGCAACTAGCAGAGTGGCGTAATAATAACGATGGCATTTGTTAAGCGCTTACTATGTGCAAAGCACTGTTCTAAGTGCTGAGGGAGGATACAAGGTGTCAGCTGTGTGACATTGGGCACTTCTCTGTGCCTCAGTTCCCTCATCTGTAAAATGAAGATTAAGACTGTGAGCCCCCCGTGGGACAACCTGATCACCTTGTAACCTCCCCAGCGCTTAGAACAGTGCTTGGCACATAGTAAGCGCTTAACAAATACCATTATTATTATTATTATTTATAAATATCAAGCATCCACTTGCATTTTTGAGAAGCAGCGTGGCTCAGTGGAAAGAGCATGGGCTTTGGAGTCGGAGGTCATGGGTTCAAATCCCGGCTCCACCAATTGTCAGCTGTGTGACATTGGGCAAGTCACTGCACTTCTCTGGGCCTCAGTTACCTCATCTGTAAAATGAGGATTAAGACTGTGAGCCCCCCCGTGGGATAACCTGATCACCTTGTAACCTGAACAGTGCTTTGCACATAGTAAGCGCTGAACAAATACCATCATTATATTATTTGTATTTATAAATATCAAGCATCCACTTGCATTTTTGAGAAGCAGCGGCTCAGTGGAAAGAGCATGGGCTTTGGAGTCAGAGGTCATGGGTTCAAATCCTGCCTCCACCAATTGTCAGCTGTGTGACATTGGGCAAGTCACTTCATTTCTCTGTGCCTCAGTTACCTCATCTGTAAAATGAGGATTAAGACTGTGAGCCCCACGTGTTACAACCTGATCACCTTGTAACCTCCCCAGCGCTTAGAACAGTGCTTGGCACATAGGAAGCACTTAATAAATGTAATTATTATTATTATTATTATTATTATTATACGTTTAATTAATCTGACACGAGTAAATCTTGGAGTGAAAGATGACAAGGCTGTTTTGAATTTTCTTTGCCCTTTGCATCTCCAGCTCAAGCTTGGATCGCACAACCTGTGTTTCTCCAGAACCCGCCACGTTAATAAAAAGTTTCAGGGACTGACTCAGAATTGCAACGATGATTTATCTGAATTAATTCAACAAACCCTGCCAAACACACCATTTCCAGTACGCTTGTAGAACAACAAGAAAATAGTCCGCTTACTCTGAATTTTAATTATGCTTCTGGAATAAGAGGTTTCTATGTATTAAGAAGCAGTAAAAAGGAATGGTTCTTTTTTTCCATATGCTCGAAGATTCAGAGCTCAATTAAGCGCTTTATAATTAGAAATGGCCAAACTAACTGGCCGTTTTTTAAAAGCATTCATTAAAAGCCCTTCATTTTCATGCCATTGCTGATTTTTCTACTGGAACTTTGGTTTTGATTTTCTTTTCATCCTGCAGATGAATTAGCAGCTTCTGGTCTTGGAAATGATCCCAGAGGCAGCAGCGATAAGGATGGACTTGTGGCCACCCGGATAGCCCGGGCCTGAGAATCAGAAGGATGTGGGTTCTAATTCCAGCTCTGCCACTTCTCTGTTGTGTGACCTTGGGTGAGTCATTTCACTTCTCGGTGCCTCAGTTCCGTCATCTGTAAAATGGGGATTAAGACTCTGAGCCCCCTGTGGGACCGGGAACTGTGTCCAACCTGATAAGCTTATACCTACCCCAGTGCTTAGTATAGTGCTTGGCACGTAGTAAACACTTAACAAAAACCATAAAAAAATAAATATTTCTACTTGTCGAATCCAGTTGGACATAATCCCTTGGGTTCCCAGCTTCAGAGGGAGAGAGGGCAGATAGTGAATTCCCGATTTACAGGTGGGTAAACAGTAGCCCAGAGGGGCTCGGTGACTTGCCCAAAAGCATTCATTCATTCAATTGTATTTATTGAGCGCTTACTATGTGCAGAGCACTGTACTAAGCGCTTGGGAAGTACAAGTCAGCAACATATAGAGACGGTCCCTACCAACAACAGGCTCACAGTCTAGAAGGGGGAGACAGACAACAAAACAAAACACATAAATGGGTGTCAAAGTCATCAGAACGAATAGAATTAAAGCTAGATGCACACCATTAACAAAATAAATAGAATAGTAAATAGGTACAGGTAAAATAGAGTAATAAATCTGTACAAACATATATACAAGTGCTGTGGGGAGGGAGGCAGGGCAGGGGGGATGGGGAGGAGGAGAGGAAAAAGGGTAAGCAGTGTAGATCGGTGGAAAGAGCCCGGGCTTTGGAGTCAGGGGTCGTGGGTTCAAACCCCAGCTCCACCACCTGTCAGCTGTGTGACCTTGGGCAAGTCACCCAACTTCTCTGTGCCTCAGTTACCTCATCTATAAAATGGGGATGAAGACTGTGAGCCCCCCTTGTGGGACAACCTGATCACCTTGTAACCTTCCCAGCGCTTAGAACAGTGCTTTGCACACAGTAAGCACTTAATACATGCCATCATTATTTAAGGGGACTCAGTGTGAACCAGCCAGAATCAGAGCTGTACAAAAAGAATGATGATTGTTCATTCATTCATTCATTCATTCATTCAATCGCATTTATTGAGCACTTACTATGTGCAAAGCACTGTTCTAAGCGCTGGGGAGGGGAAACAAGGTAATGAGGTTGTCCCATGTGGGGCTCACAGTCTTAATCCCCATTTTACAGATGAGGTAAATCAATTAGCAAGCCCGTGGTGGAGCAGGGCCTAGAAGCCAAGACTTCTGTGTGTTTTTCACTGTGACCCCTTTTTTCCCCTCCTCCTCCCCATCCCCCCCGCCCTACCTCCTTCCCCTCCCCACAGCACCTGTATAAGATGTTTGTACAGGTTTATTACTCTATTTATTTTACTTGTACATATTTACTATTCTATTCATTTTGTTAATGATGTGCATTTACCTTTAATTCTCGAAGCAGCGTGGCTCAGTGGAAAGAGCATGGGCTTTGAGTCAGAGGTCATGGGTTTAAATCCCAACTCTGCCAGTTGTCTGTTGTGTGACTTTGGGCAAGTCACTTCACTTCTCTGTGCCTCAGTTCCCTCATCTGTAAAATGGGGATTAAGACCGTGAGCCCCCCGTGGGACAACCTGATCACCTTGTAATCTCCCCAGTGCTTAGAACAGTGCTTTGCACATAGTAAGCGTTTAATAAATGCCATTATTATTATTTGTTCTGACGACTTGACACTGGTCCACATGTTTTGTTTTGTTGTCTGTCTCCCCCTTCTAGACTTTGAGCCAGTTGTTGGGTAGGGACTGTTTCTATATGTTGCCCACTTGTACTTCCCAAGCGCTTAGTACAGTGCTCTGCACACAGTAAGCTCTCAATAAATACGATTGATTGATTGATTGATTAGTACAGTGCTCTGCACACAGTAAGAGCTCAATAAATACGATTGAATGAATGAATGTTTGGTGAAGGGTCACCACAGCCCCACATGGGGCTCACAGTCTTAATTCCCATTTTGCAGATGAAGTCACTGAGGCACAGAGAAGTAAAGTAACTTGCCCAGGGTCACACAACAAAGTCATGGAGCCAGGATTAAGGACCCAGTTCTTTCTGATTCCCGGGCCTGGGCTCTCTCTCCACTAGGCCATGCTGCTTATTGGATTCTCCCAAGTGCTTAGTACAGTGCTCTGCTCCCAGTAACTACTCAAAAAATACCACTGATTGATCTAGTTTGAGAGCCAAGGGGGGCTGGATCAGTCAATCAATCAATCAATCAATCACATTTATTGAGCGCTTACTGTGTGCAGAGCACTGTCCTAAGCGCTTGGGAAGTACAAGTTGGCAACATATAGAGACAGTCCCTACCCAACAGTGGGCTCACAGTCTAAAAGGGGGAGGCAGAGAACAAAACCAAACATACTAACAAAATAAAATAAATAGAATAGATATGTACAAATAAAATAAATAAATAAATAGAGTAATAAATATATACAGACATATATACATATATACAGGTGCTGTGGGGAAGGGAAGGAGGTAAGATGGGGGGATGAAGTGGGGGACGAGGGGGAGAGGCTGGATGTGACACTGTGTTGTTTCTGAGCCCCAAATTGGTCAGCTACCACTCCAGATGTCTGGACATGGCCCCGCTCAGGACGGGTGTCCACCGCCGTCCCATCAGAAGCATAATAATAAATAATGTGTGTATATTCATTATATAATAATAGTAATAATGATGGCATTTATTAAGTGCTTACTACATGCAAAGCACTGTTCTAAGTGCTGGGGAGGTTACAAGGTGATCAGGTTGTCCCAAGCTGGGCTCATGGTCTTAATCCCCATTTTACAGATGAGGGAACTGAGGCACATTATATAATAATGATGATAATTATAGTATTTATTAAGCACTTGCAGCAGCAGCGGGCAAGTTGTTTTGGATAGAGCCCAGGCCTGGGTTCTAATCCCAGCTCTGCCCCTTGTCTGCCGTGTGACCTTGGACAGGTCCCTTAAAATTCTCTGGGCCTCAGTTCCCTCATCTGTAAAATGGGGATCGAGACTGTGAGCCCCACGTGGGACAGGGACTGTGTCCAACTCCATTTGCTTGTATCCACCCCAGCACTTAGTACAGTGCCTGGCACATGGTAAGGGTTTAACAAACACCATCATTATTAGATGAGAAGCAGTGTGGCTTAGTGGAAAGAGCCCGGGCTTGGGAGTCAGAAGTTGTGGGTTCTAATCCCAGCTCTGCCACTTGTCAGCTGTGTAACTTTGAGTAAGTCACTTCACTTCTCTGTGCCTCAGTTACCTCATCTGCAAAATGGGGATTAAGACTGTGAGCCCCAAATGGGACAACCTGGTTACCTAGTATCTAACCTGGCGCTTAGAACAGTGCTTGGCACATAGTAAGCGCTTAACAAATACCATAATTATAATTACTATAATAATAATAATAATAATAATAATGTTGGCATTTGTTAAGCGCCTACTATGTGCAAAGCACTGTTCTAAGTGCTTGGGGGGATACAAAGTGTATTGGTTAAGTGCTTACTATGTGCCAGAGCTGTTCCCGTTGTTTCTAAACTGTGAGCCCATTGTTAGGTAGGGACCATCTCTGTATGGTGCCAACTTGTACTTCCCAAGCACTTAGTACAGTGCTCTGCACACAGTAAGTGCTCAATAAATACGATTGAATGAATGAATCAATGAATGAATGAATGAATGAATTCACCCCAGCATTTAGAACAGTGCCTGGCACATAGTAAACGCCTAACAAATTCCATGATGATGATTATTATTATTACAAGGTAATCAGGTTGGACACAATCCCCGTCCCACATGGGGCTCACAGTCTTAATCCCCATTTTCCAAATGAGGGAACTGAGGGCCAGAGAAGTGAAGTGACTTGCCCAAGGTCACCCAGCAGTTATGTTTTGCTTTGTTGTCTATGTTTTGTTTTGTTGTCTGTCTCCCCCCTTCTAGACTGGTTGCCCGTTGTTAGGTAGGGACCGTCTCTATATGTTGCCGACTTGTACTTTCCAAGTGCTTAGTACAGTGCTCTGCACACAGTAAGTGCTCAATAAATACGATTGAATGAATGAATGAAAAGTGGCAGAGCCAGGATTAGAAACCAGGTCCTTCTGATTCCCAGGCCCGGGCTCTAGCCACTAGGCCACCCTGAAGAGGGGGTGGTATTTGTTTGTTAATAATGGTATCTGTTAAGCGCTTACTATGTGCAAAGCACTGTTCTAAGCATTGGGGATATACAAGGTGATCAGTTTGTCCCACGTGGGGCTCACAGTCTTAATCCCTATTTTACAGATGAGGGAACTGAGGGACAGAGACGTTAAGTGACTCATCTGTAAAATGGGGATTAAGACTGTGAGCCTGATCACCTTGTAACCTCCCCAGCGCTTAGAACAGTGCTTTGCACATCGTAAGCACTTAACAAATGCCATTATTATCATTATTATTATTATTACTTGCCCAAAGTCACCCAGCTGACAATTGGCGGAGCTGGGATTTGAACCCATGACCTCTGACTCCAAAGCCCGTGCTCTTTCCACTGAGCTATGTTGCTTCTCTAAAAAAATAAAGAAAGAAAGAAAAAAACCAAAGATATGCCAGAGCAGGAGGCCTAAACACTTCCTGCTGAGATCGGGAAAGTCTGGAAGGAGACATTTGAGCGGCAGGGACCATCTGGGCTTCCTGAGGGCGAGACGAGGAGTCAGGTGGATGGAAACATGGGGCAGCAGGACGACAAAGCCAGCAGCATGCACATACACACATGCTGCCAACTTGTACTTCCCAAGCACTTGGTCCAGTACACAGTAAGCGCTCAATAAATACGATTGATTGATTGATGTGTGCCCTGTCTTTCTCTCTCTCTCTCCCTCTCTCCGTCATCTGCCCAGGTGCCAGGGCCACGACTGAGCCGGTGAGCATCTCAGACGGCGGGGACGGGCTGACATTTCCTCCAGACCCCGTCCTGGGAATAAAGGCACCTCCAGAGACAGGCCGGAGGAAATGTCAGCCGTCGAGACCGAAGCCGCAGGGAAAACGAGGAGGTAAGAAGCCTGATCTGCGCATCAGGCAGAAACTCCTCACCCTGGGCTTCCAGGCTGTCCATCCCCTCGCCCCCTCCTACCTCACCTCCCTTCTCTCCTTCTCCAGCCCAGCCCGCACCCTCCACTCCTCCGCCGCTAATCTCCTCAGCGTACCTCGTTCTCGCCTGTCCCGCCGTCGACCCCCGGCCCACGTCCTCCCCCGGGCCTGGAATGCCCTCGCTCTGCCCATCCGCCAAGATAGCTGTCTTCCTCCCTTCAAGGCCCTGCTGAGAGCTCACCTCCTCCAGGAGGCCTTCCCACACTGAGCCCCTTCCTTCCTCTCCCCCTCGTCCCCTTCTCCATCCCCCCATCTTACCTCCTTCCCTTCCCCACAGCACCTGTATATGTGCATCTACGTTTGTACGTATTTATTACTCTATTTATTTTACTTGTACATATCTACTCTATTTTATTTTGTTAGTATGCTTGGTTTTGTTCTCTGTCTCCCCCTTTTAGACTGTGAGCCCACTGTTGGGTAGGGACTGTCTCTAGATGTTGCCGACTTGTACTTCCCAAGTGCTTAGTACAGTGCTCTGCACACAGTAAGTGCTCAATAAATACAATTGATTGATTGATTGATTGAGAGGCCAGCCGGCCCGGGGCGTGGCTGTGGATCACAGCTCCGTCCGGCGGGAGAAATCCAACCTGACGCGGCTTTTTCCCCTCACAGTTTCTCCAGATTCACCCTTGTCCTCGTGCTGTGGCTGTCAGCGGTACGTGGCCTGTGGAGTCACCCCGTGGTTTATGATAAGGTACGAGTTTCTCACCCCAATTCCCGCTCTAGGCATCAAAGCAAGATGCTTTATTTAGCCAGGGATGGTCTGCAGAATATAGTAATAATTGTTGTTGGGCTTTGGATGACTTTGGCAAGTTATGTTGCCAACTTGTACTTCCCAAGAGCTTAGTACAGTGCTCTGCACACAGTAAGCGCTCAATAAATACGATTGACTACCTCCTTCTCTTCCCCACAGCACCTGTATATATGTATATATGTTTGTACATATTTATTACTCTATTTATTTATTTATTTATTTTACTTGTACATATCTAGTCTATTTATTTTATTTTGTTAGTATGTTTGGTTTTGTTCTCTGTCTCCCCCTTTTAGACTGTGAGCCCACTGTTGGGTAGGGACTGTCTCTGTATGTTGCCAACTTGTACTTCCCAAGCACTTAGTACAGTGTTCTGCACACAGTAAGCGCTCAATAAATATGATTGATTGATTGATTGATTGATTGATTGATTGATTTCGAGTCAGAGGTCATAGGTTCGAATCCTGTCTCTACCAACTGTCAGCTGTGACTTTGGGCAAGTCACTTAACTTCTCTGTGCCTCAGTTACCTCATCTGTAAAATGGGGATTAAAACTGTGAGCCCCTTGTGGGACAACCTGATCACCTTGTAACCTCCCCAGAGCTTAGAACAGTGCTTTGCACATAGTAAGCGCTTAACAAATACCATCATAATTATTATTATTACTATCCTCTAGATTGTAATCTCGCTGCGGGCAGGGAACATGTCTAACAACTCTATTATACTATGCTCTACCGCGCACTTAGTACAGTGCTCTGCTCATAGTAAGCCCTCAATAAATACCATTGACTGTAATATCGTAGATCGGAAGCTCATTGTGGGCAGGGAATGTGTCTGTTTATTGTTACATTGTACTATCCCAAGTGCTCAGTACAGTGCTCTGCACACAGTAAGTGCTCAGTAAATATGATTGACTGACACTGATCGACTGATTGATCGATTGATTGCCAAACACTGTACTAAGTCCTGGGGTAATTACAAAATAAATAGGTTGGACGCAGTCTGTGTCTCATATGGGGCTCGTAGTCTTCATAGGAGGGAATCCCTATTTTACAGATGAAGATTCTGTGGCAGAGAGAAGGTAAGCTACTTGCCCAAGGTCACACAGCAGACAAGTGGCAGTGCCAGGATTAGACTATAATAATAATAATAATAATGGCATTTATTAAGTGCTTACTATATGCAAACCACTGTTCTAAGCACTGGGGAGGTTACAAGGTGATCAGGCTCTCCCACTGGGGGCTCACAGTCTTAATCCCCATTTTCCAGATGAGGTAACTGAGGCCCAGAGAAGTGAAGTGACTTGCCCAAAGTCACACAGCTGACAATTGGCAGAGTCAGGATTTGAGTCCATGACCTCGGACTCCAAAGCCCAGGCTTTTTCCACTGAGCCATGCTGCTTCTCTATGCCTTCCAGGAAACTGTTTAGTGGGTGAAAAAGTGGCTCAATGGAAAGAGCACAGGCTTGGGAGTCAGAGGTCACGGGTTCAAATCCTAACTCTGCCAATTGTCAGCTGTGTGACTTTGGGCAGATCACTTAACTTCTCCGTGCCTCAGTTACCTCATCTGTAAAATGGGGATTAAGACTGTGAGCCCCACATGGGACAACCTGATCACCTTGTATCCTCCCCAGTGCTTAGAACAGTGATTTGCACAAAGTAAGTGCTTAACAAATTCCATCATCATTATTATTATTATTATTATTATTATTAATAAAGACAAATCTAGCTGTGAAGTCGGTCCACAGAAGGGTGTTTTTGATGACGTGTGGCTCCAATGAGAATTTCTTCAAAGATGTCAGGTGGGTGAATTTATTATTTGCTGCATTTGAGCAGAGCCCCCAGCCTGGCCCCTAGTTTTTCCCCGAACCGCTGAGGATGTGGAGCAGGGAACTGCTCATCTGGACATTCATTCATTCATTCATTCATTCAATCGTATTTATTGAGGGCTTACTGTGTGCGGAGCACTGTACTAAGCGCTTGGGAAGTACAAGTTGGCAACATATAGAAACGGTCCCTACCCGAGAGTGGGCTCACAGACATCTCCCCTTCGCCCCATTCTCCTCTGCCCACTGTTATAGGTGATTTTAATAAGGGTTTCTTTTTGGTGGCAGAGTTTCGGTCTTTTGGATTCAAAGACGGAGGGCATTCCAGGTCAGAGGCTGGGCATGGGTGAGAGGTCGGCAGCGAGAAAAACAAGTTTGAGTTACAGTGGGATGGCTGGCATTAGAGGAGCAAAATATGCGGGGTGGGTTGGAGGAGAAGAGCAGTGAGGTGAGGTAGGAGGGGGCAAGGTGGTGGACGGCTTTAAAGCCAATGGTGAGGAGTTTCTGTTGGATGCAGAGGTGGATGGACAACCACTGGAGGTTCTTGAAGAGTAGGGTGATGTGACCTGCATGTTTTTGTAGAAAAACGATCCGGGCTGCAGAGTGAATAATAATAATAATAATAATAATAATAATAATAATAATAATAATAATGGCATTTATTATTTTGGCACGTATTATTATATTATTTATTATTATTATTTATTTAAATATTATTTGGCACATATTATTATGGCACATATCTATTCTATTTATTACATATCTATTCTATTTATTACATATCTATTCTATTTATTACATATCTATTCTATTTATTTTAGTTTGTTAGTATGTTTGGTTTTGTTCTCTGTCTTCCCCTTTTAGACTGTGAGCCCACTGTTGGGGAGGGACTGTATATGTTGCCAACTTGTACTTCCCAAGCACTTAGTACAGTGCTCTGCACACAGTAAGCGCTCAATGAATACGACTGATTGATATTATTATATTATTGATTATTATTATTTATTTAAATATTATTTGGCACATATTATTATGGCACATATCTATTCTATTTATTACATATCTATTCTATTTATTACATATCTATTCTATTTATTTTATTTTGTGAGTATGTTTGGTTTTGTTCTCGGTCTCCCCCTTTTAGACTGTGAGCCCGCTGTTGGGTAGGGACTGTTTCTGTATGTTGCCAACTTGTACTTCCCAAGCGCTTAGCACAGTGCTCTGCACACAGTAAGCGCTCAATAAATACGATTGATTGATATTATTATATTATTTATTATTATTATTTATTTAAATATTATTTGGCACATATTATTATGGCTCATATCTATTCTATTTATTACATATCTATTCTATTTATTTTATTTTGTTAGTATGTTTGGTTTTGTTCTCTGTCTCCCCCTTTTAGACTGTGAGCCCACTGTTGGGTAGGGACTGTCTCTATATGTTGCCAACTTGTACTTCCCAAGCGCTTAGTACAGTGCTCTGCACACAGTAAGTGCTCAATAAATATGATTGATTGATTTATTAAGCACTTACTATGTGCAAAGCACTGTTCTAAGCACTGGGGAGGTTACAAAGTGATCAGGTTGTCCCACGTGGGGCTCACAGTCTTCATCCCCATTTTACAGATGAGGTAACTGAGGCCCAGAGAAGTGAAGTGACTTGCCCAAAGTCACACAGCTCACAAGTGGCACAGCCAGGATTTGAACCCGTGACCTCTGACTCCAAAGCCTGGGCTCTTTCCACTGAGCCACGCTGCTTCCCTTGAAGCATGGACTGGAGTGGGGAGAGACAGGAGGCAGGGAGGTCAGTGAGGAGGCTGATGCGGTCATCCAGGCGGGATGGGATAAGTGCATGAATCGGTAGCAGTTTGGATGGCGAGGAAAGGGCAGATTTAAGGGATATTTGGAAAGTTGAACGGACAGGATTTAGTGACGCAGAAGTAGCGGTGGAGTGCTTTGCACATAGTAAGCGCTTAATAAATGCCATTATAAAAAAAAAAAAAAACCCGGGTCCTTCTGACCCTCAGGCCTGAGCTCTTTCCCACTTGCCCACTGTTGGGTAGGGACCGTCTATATATGTTGCCAACTTGTACTTCCCAAGCGCTTAGTACAGTGCTCTGCACACAGTAAGTGCTCAATAAATACGATTGATTGACTGATTGATTTCCACTAGGCCACAACGCTTCTCAACTTACTTCATCTCAACCCTCACAACCCTGAGAGTTAGGCAGAGAAGGAAGGTATTATTATGGTCAGTCAGTCAATTGTATTTATTGAGCACTTACTGTGGGCAGAGCACTGTGCTAAAAGCTTGGGAGAGTTCTGTATAACAGTAGAACAGACACATTCCCTGCCCACAAGCTTACTGTGAGGAAACTGAGATACAGAGAAGTTAAGTGACTTGCCCATGGGCATACTATATAACTCCTTCCCCCTCCTCTACCCCTCTTCCCACACCACAGGACTTGTGTATATATGTACATATTTATTATTCTATTCTATTCTATTTTATTCTATTCTATTCTATATTATTCTATTCTCCTCCTCCCCATCCCCCCACGCCCTACCTCCTTCCCCTCCCCACAGCACCTGTATATATGTTTTTTACAGATTTATTACTCTATTTATTTTACTTGTACGTATTTACTATTTGATTTATTTTGTTAATGATGTTCATCTAGGTTTATCTCTATTTATTCTAATGACACCTGTCCACGTTTTGTTTTGTTGTCTGTCTCCCCCTTCTAGACTGTGAGCCTGTGGACCGTCCCTATATGTTATCAACTTGTACTTCCCAAGCGCTTAGTCCAGTGCCCTGCACACAATAAGCACTCAATAAATACGATTGAATGAATGAATTTATTTTATTTATTTTATTTATTTATTTATTTATGGTGTGTATATATCTGTAATTCTATTTATTCATATTCATTCATTCATCATATTGATGCTATCGATGCCTGTCTGCTTGTTTTTCTTTGTTTTGTTGTCTGTCTCCCCCCTTCTAGACTATGAGCCCATTGTTGGGCAGGGGTTGTCTCTGTTGCCGAATTGTACTTTCCAAGCGCTTAGTACAGTGCTCTGCACACAGTAAGAGCTCAATAAATATGAATGAATGAATGAATGAACTCTAGATGTAAGCTCATTATGGGCAGGGGATACCAACTCTGTTATAGTGTATTCTCTCAAGTACTTAGTACAGTGCTCTGTGCACAGTAAGATAGGAGTTTTTATTTACCGAGAGCATCTAAGCTCAATAAATACAAAGCATGATGGCAAGGTTAGGACTCAAACCTGGGTCCTCGGGCTTCGATACTGGTCACCTGCCCCTTCTCCGAGACTTTTCCCTGCACTTGCACTCGAGAACAGAGTAGACTTTTTCTCTTCCTCAAATTCCTGCATTCTGTACCCTGTTCCCAGACACGAGGAACACACGGAATAATAAAAAGGAACACGTCTTACCTTTAGGCAGGGCAATATGCCTTTGGCAAAATAAATCCGAAAATATCAATGCCTTTGAGTTCCTTGGTGCATCGTTTTGTAATTGAAGCGGTGCCACCTAACCCTCAGGAGCAGCGATATCATTTCGAATGGTAATTTATAGGGCATAGACAATGGGAAATAATAACATGGGCATAGGGCATGCTGGTAATTCATACGTGATAAATGCTATTTTGGAAGAACAGCACAACAGTAAAAGGGAGTCGGGATTAAATGTAACTAACGGTAGCACTGATGAAAATATCAACCAAAGATCTTGTAACAGAGTAAAACTGTTCATAGTGTAACTGAACGACGAGTTTAAGGATCTGGAATAGGTTGTAAATGGACAGTAATCTCCTTAAGGGCAGGGATCCTGTACACCAACCCTGTTGAATTGTAATAATTATAATAATAATAATGGTATTTGTTAAGACCTTACTATGTGACAAGCACTGTTCTAAGCGCCGGGTTAGTTACAAGGTAATCAGGTTGTCCCACGCGGGGCTCACAGTCTTCATCTCCACTTTACAGATGAGGTA
The DNA here is from genome assembly GCF_015852505.1 of Tachyglossus aculeatus. Lineage (NCBI taxonomy): Eukaryota > Metazoa > Chordata > Mammalia > Monotremata > Tachyglossidae > Tachyglossus > Tachyglossus aculeatus. The sequence goes on from NC_052068.1 coordinate 2,505,053, forward strand.
GCTGAGACACAGAGACATTAAGCAGCTTGCCCAAGGTCACACAGCAGACAGGTGGTGGAGCTGGGATTAAAACCCATGTCCTCTGATTCCCAAGCCTGGGCTTTTGCCACTAAGCCATGCTGCTTCTTTCGTACTTTCCCAAGTGCTCAATACAGTGCCCTGCACAGGGTAAGCATTCAATAAATACCATTGATTGATTGGGTTACGGAAGAATTTAATCCTTCCAGGAGGTGTTTGAATTTTTAAGTTAGGAGAAATAACGCTTTTCATTTCTACTGACAGCTGTCCAAGAGAAGTGATCACTTCCTCGTCTTGCTGAGCCAACACTTAGCTATGGTGGACAGGAAAGGAGAAAGTGCAATTGAGAAAGTGGGACAAGAAATTAAAAAAATTTCCTTTCAAAGAGCAAAATCATGAATTACTGTAAAAAAGATTCCTCTGTTGTGGCCTAAGCAACCTACCGATAGTATTTCCTGAGCTCCTCTTTAGTGCAGAGCACTGTAGTGAGCACTTGGGAGAACGGAATAGAGTTAGTAGATATGATCCCTGCCCTCAAGGAGCTTAAATTCTACCGTGTGCAGAGCAATGTACGGAGAGTTTGGGAGAGGATGATAGAGTTATCAGACACGATCCCTGCCCTCAAGTATAAAAGGGGGGGACACACTCTAAGGTAAATTACCAGTAGGTTTGAAGAGTTTGGAGAAATGTGGTAGGATATCATATTCCTAGTATTAAGAGTTATAGATATTGAGGTCCCACTTCTTAAACAGTTTTTCACGGAGGCAAATGTGAATTTGATTATATCCAGATGAAACCGTCAAAATTGCAGTACCGAGTAGTTGTAAATTTGATGTTTTGGATTTTGATGTTTTTCATTTGCTGTTTTCTGGCTGATTCCCTGCCCTTCGGTTGATAGATTTCATGTGATCAAGGTAAACCGAACACCTGCTTGAACACGCAATATCAATCTATCTGTGGTAGCAATTTCAAAGCACATCCTAAATCGTTAAAAGCTCATCTCCTCCAAGAGGTCTTCCCCAACTAAGCCTTCATTTCCTCTTCTTCCATTCCTTTCTGTGTCACTCTGGCACTTGGATTTACACCCTTTATTATTATTATTATTGTTAATAATAATAATAATAATAATAATGGCATTTATTGAGTGCTTACTATGTGCAAAGCACTGTTCTAAGGGCTGGGGTCGTTACAAGGTGATCAGGTTGTCCCATGGGGAGCTCACAGTCGTAATCCCCATTTTATAGATGAGGTCAAGACTTTGGGACTTTGACAATTTGCTGAGCCGGAATTTGAACCCATGACCTCTGATTCCAAAGCCCGTGCTCTTTCCACTGAGCCTTGCTGCTTCTCTATTCTCTCATCTTTATTCACCCCACCTCAGCCCCATACATATCCGTCATTTATTTCTTTATATTAATGCCTGTCTCCTCCTCTAAACTCTAAACTTGTTGTGAGCAGGGAACGTGTCTGTTATATTGTACTCTCCCAAGCACTTAGTATATGCTTTAAATCCTCATTCCCTCTATTCCCTCTCCATTTTGCATCACTGGGATTTCTATTCTTTATTCACCCCGTTTCAGTCTCTCAGCACTTATGTACATATCTGGTATTTATTCGTATTAATAATTAATTAATTAATTAATTCTTCTTCTTCTTGTATTAATTGGAGAAGCAGCGTGGCTCAGTGAAAAGAGCACGGGCTTTGGAGTCAGAGGTCATGGGTTCAAATCCCGGCTCCGCCAATTGTCAGCTGTGTGATTTTGGGCAAGTCACTTAACTTCTCTGGGCCTCAGTTACCTCATCTGGAAAATGGGGATTAAGACTGTGAGCCCCCCGTGGGACAATCTGATCACCTTGTAACCTCCCCAGTGCTTAGAACAGTTTTTTGCACATAGTAAGTGCTTAATAAATATGATTATTATTATTATTATTAATGTCTGTCTCAGTGTCTAGACTTAAGCGCGTTATGGGCAGGGAACATATCAGCTCTTTCATATTGAACTCTCCCAAGCGCTTAGTACAGTGCTCTGGGCACAGAAAGTGCTCAATAAATACGATTGATTTGTTGAGAGCAAAATGCCGAACTAAGAGCTTGGGAGAGTTCAAAAGAAGGCAAGCATGCACGCTCTGCCTGGAAGGAACTTGCAGTCTAATGAGCTTTGCATGTAGAAAGTACTCAAAAAACACCATCGATTGATAGACCGATTATACAACAAACAGTAAGATGGTACGCTTCTGCTGACAGGGAACTTGTGTCTCGCTTCTGTCTCACTCCCCCAAGTGCTTAGCACAGTGCTTGCCACTCGGTTGGCATTCAGAAAATACCATCATTGCCAACGTGAGATTCTGTGGGAACGGATCATAATTCTGCCATGTTAGGCAGGGGGTTTTGAGTGCGAGGGGCATTTTTGTCAACCAAGAGGATTGTCTGTGTCTGTGCCATTCTTCTATGACTATTTTTTGTGGGTTCTCAGGGCTGGGTGGCGGCCCCCTCCTGCTCCTTCCCATCTTCCCCGTCAAAACACCAGGCACTGGCTTAAATGATTGCATGTACCAGGAATTCAAGAATAAAACATGAATAAATGAATGTGTGGGGTAGTGGATTCAACCTGGGCCTAGGGGTCAGAAGATCATGGTTCTAATCCCAGTTCCACCATTCCTCTACTGTGTGGCCTCAGGCAAGCCATTTCACTTCTCTGTGCCTCGGTTCCCTCATCTGTAAAATGGGGATGAAGACTGTGAGCCCCATGCGGGACAGGGACTGTGTCCAATCTGATTTGCTTGTATCCACTCCAGCGCTTTGTTCATTCAATCAATCAATCAATCAATCAATCAATCAATAGTATTTATTGAGCACTTACTGTGTGCAGAGCACTGTACTAAGCACTTGGAAAGTACAGGTAGGCAACATATAGAGATGGTCCCTACACAACAGTGGGCTCACAGTCTAGAAGGGGGAGATAGAGAACAAAACAAAACATATTAACAAAATAAAATAAATAGAATAGTTATGTACAAGTAAAATAAATAAATAGAGTAATAAATACGTACAAACATATATACATATATACAGGTGCTGTGGGGAAGGGAAGGAGGTAAGGCGGGGGGGGGTGGAGAGGGGGAGGAGGGGGAGAGGAAGGAGGGGGCTCAGTGTGGGAAGGCCTCCTGGGGGAGGTGAGCTCTCAGTAGGGCCCTGAAGGGAGGAAGAGAGCGAGCTTGGCGGATGGGCAGAGGGAGGGCATTCCGGGCCCGGGGGATGATGTGGGCCGGGGGTCGACGGCGGGACAGGCAAGAACGAGTCCCAGTGAGGAGATTAGCGGTGGCAGAGGAGCGGAGGGTGCGGGCTGGGCTGGAGAAGGAGAGAAGGGAGGTGAGGTTTGAGGGGGCGAGGGGATGGACAGCCTTGAAGCCCAGGGTGAGGAGTTTCTGCCTGATGCGTAGGTTGATTGATAGCCACTGGAGATTTTTGAGGAGTGGAGTAACATGCCAAGTTCAGTGCTTGACACATTAAAAGTGCTTAAGAAATACCATAATTCTTCTTATTATTATTACTGAGGCCAAGGACGAGGAAGAAGTGTTGTGAATGTCCCAGGGAGCATTCAGAGGGTAGAGCCCTGCGGGAGGGGCAGCAGGTATGGGGCGGACGATCCCCACAGTCACCTTCCTCTTCCTGTCAACGAGACTCTATCTGCCACTGTGACACCCCTGCTCTCCTTCCACAGCCCAGCCCACACAATTTACTCCTATAATTCATTCATTCAATCGTATTTATTGAGCGCTTACTGTGTGCAGAGCACTGGACTAAACACTTGGGAAGTACAAGTCGGCAACATATAGAGACGGTCCCTACTCAACAACGGGTTTACAATGTAGAAGGGGGAGACAGACAACAGAACAAAACATGTGGACAGGTGTCAAGTCATCAGAATAAATAGAAATGAAGCTAGATGCACATCATTAACAAAATAAATAGAATAGTAAGTGTGTCCAAGTAAAATAAATAGAGGAATAAATCTGTACAAACATATATACAGGTGCTTTGGGGAGGAGAAGGAGGTAGGGCGGAGGGGATGGGGAGGAGACCTGGTTTTTAATCCCGGCTCCTCCACGGGTTGGCTGTGTGACTTTGGACGTCACCCCGCTTCTCTGTGTCTCAGTTTCTTCATCCATAAAATGGGGGTCCAATATGATTTCTCCCCCTTGTCTAGATTGTGAGCCCCACATGGGACAGGCACTATGTCCTACCTGTTGAACTTGTATCTACTCCAGTGCTTACTCCTGTGCTTGACACATAGTAAGTGCTTAATGAACACCACAATTATTTGATCTCTTTTCTTCCTCCTATTCTTTCTAACAATCAATCAAGCAGTCAATCCATCGAAAGTATTCTTGGAGTATTTAGTCTGTGCTGAGTGCTGTACAGAGCTTTCGAGAAAGGACAATAGAGGTAGTAGACAAAATCCCTGCCCAAAACGAACGTTTATAAATCATTTTCTTTCTGCCTCCCACTTTAGAGTGTAAACTCCCAGAGGACAAGTATAGCATGTTTTGCTCTGTTGTCCTCTCCCTAGTGCACAGTGCTGCGCTCTATACTCAATAAGCCAAACTCAAATCACTGTACTCATTCATTCATTCAATCGTATTTATTGAGAGCTTACTGGGCACACAGCACTGTACTCAGATCTGACCCCTTAAATACCTGATATTCACCCAAGCCCCAGCCCCAACTCACGCATACACATAGTAAACACTTAATAAATACCACAATTATTATTATTATCCATATTCTTACAGTCTCCCATTTCCCCTATCTGTCATTCATTTTAATGCCTGTCCAACAGATGGAAGGAGATATATTTTCTGCCTACAGGGACCTTCTATTCTAGTGGGGGATACAGACATGAAGACATGGCAGATAGTGGATTAGATGTATTGACTAGTCCTCTCCCAAGCTCCTAGACTGTAAGCCCCATGTGGGACAACCTGATGGCCTTGTATCCCCCCCAGTGTTTAGAACAGTGCTTTGCACATAGTAAGCGCTTAACGAAGTGCTTTTATCATGATAGCACTCAAGAGGAGCAATGAGAGGAGTGCGGGGCAGGGCTGCCTGAGGCGTGGAGGGCAGATTACAGGGTGTGTGTGTGTGCAGGGGCAGAACCTCTCAAGGAAAAGGGGGGCAAGAGGCACCTGAGGAATGGGGGTGCAGGGCATCCTCCATTAGAGAAGCAGCGTGGCTCAGTGGAAAGAGCATGGGCTTTGGAGTTAGAGGTCATGGGTTCAAATCCCAGCTCTGCCAGTTGTCAGCTGTGTGACTTCGGGCAAGTCACTTCACTTCTCTGGGCTTCAGTTACCTCATCTGTAAAATGGGGATTAAGACTGTGAGCCCCCCGTGGGACAACCTGATCACCTTCTAACCTCCCCAGTGCTTAGAACAGTGCTTTGCCCAGAGTAAGCGCTTAATAAATGCCACCATTATTATTAGACCCAAGTTTACACACTATTGCTTTTCCTTCCTCTTCCCCTCATCCCCCTCTCCATCCCCCATCTTACCTCCTTCCCTTCCCCACAGCACCTGTAGATATGTATATATATTTGTACATATTTATTACTCTATTTATTTATTTATTTATTTTACTTGTATTTATCTATTCTATTTATTTTATTTTCTTAGTACGTTTGGTTTTGTTCTCTGTTTCCCCCTTCTAGACTGTGAGCCCACTGTTGGGTAGGGACTGTCTCTACATGTTGCCAACTTGTACTTCCCAAGCGCTTAGTACAGTGCTCTGCACACAGTAAGTGCTCAATAAATAAGATTGATTAATTGATTGATCATTATTATTATTAGTACAGTGCGCTAATAATAATACTTCACACTGCTGCCTGGATCATTTTTCTGTGAAAACGTTCAGGACATGTCATCCTGCTCCTCGGAAAACTCCAGTGGTTGCCCATCCCCTTTAACATCAAGCAAAAACTCCTCACCATTGACTTTAAAAGCACTCAATCCCCTCGCCCCCTCCTATCTCACCTCACTTCTCTCCTTCTACAGCTCAGCCTGCATATTCCCCTTCTCCGTTGCCATTAACCTTCTCCCTGTACCTCCATCCTCCTTCTCGTTGCTGACCTCTGGCCCATATCCTGCCTCTGTCCTGGAATGCCCTCTCACCTCAAATCCCACAGACAATGACTCTCAAAGCCTTAGTGAAGTCACGTCTCCTCCAAGAGGCCTTCCCAGACTAAGCCCCCCTTTTCCTCACCTCCCACTCCCTTCTGCGGCACCCTGACTTGCTGTCTTTATTCTGCCCCCCTCCCAGCCCCACAGCATTTATGTACATGTCTATAATTTCATTTGTTTGTATTGACGTCAGTCTCTGCCCCATGATCGTAAGCTCATTGTGGGCAGGGAGTGTGACCGTTTATTGTTTCACTGTACTCTTCCAAGTGCTTAGGACAGTGCTCTGCACACACTAAGCACTCAAATACGATTGAATGAATGAATGAATAAATGCTCTGTGCACAGTTAATAATAATAATGGTATTTGTTAAGCGCTTACTATGTGCAAAGCACAGTTCTAAGCGCTCGGGAGGTTACAAGGTGATTAGGTTGTCCCACGGGGGGCTCACAGTTTTAATCCCCCTGGCCTGGAATGCCCTCCCTCTGCACATCCACCAAGCTAGCTCTCTTCTTCCCTTCAAAGCCCTACTGAGAGCTCGCCTCCTCCAGGACGCCTTCCCACACTCAGCCCCCTCCTTCCTCTCCCCTTCCTCCCCCTCCCCATTCCCCCTGCCTTACCTCCTTCCCCTCCCCACACCACCCGTATATATGTATATACGTTTGTATGTATTTATTACTGTATTTATTTATTTTATTTGTACATATTTATTCTATTTATTTTATTTTGTTAATATGTTTTGTTGTCTGTCTCCCCCTTCTAGACTGTGAGCCCACTGTTGGGTAGGGACCATCTCTATATGTTGCCAACTTGTACTTCCCAAGCACTTAGTACAGTGCTCTGCACACAGTAAGCGCTCAATAAATACAATTGAATGAATCTCCATTTTAACGGATGAGGTAACTGAGGCACAGAAAAGTTAAGTGACTTGCCCAAAGTCACACAGCTGACAGTTAGCACTTAAGAAACACCACTTATTGATTGATTTATTCCCAGTTCTTTAATGCTAGAGGTACGTGTTCGATAGAAACACCAATGGATATTGGCAAGTGATCCAGGCAGACTGTTTTTTTAAAAAAATTTTAATGGTATTTGTTAAGTTCTTAATAATGGTGGTATTTGTTAAGCGCTTACTATGTGCCAAGCACTGTTCTAAGAGCTGGGGTAGATACAAGGTAATCAGGTTGTCCCACATGGGGCTCACAGTCTTAATCCCCATTTTACAGCTGAGGGAACTGAGGCACAGGAAAGTGAAGTGACTTGCCCAAGGTCACACAGCAGACAAGTGGCGGAGCCAGGATTAGAACCCACATCCTCTGACTCCCAAACCCGGGCTCTTGTCACTGAGCCACGCTGCTTCTCTCCCCCCTTTTAGACTGTGAGCCCACTGTTGGGTAGGGACTGTCCCTATATGTTGCCAACTTGTACTTCCCAAGCGCTTAGTACAGTGCTCTGCACACAGTAAGCGCTCAATAAATACGACTGATTGATTGATCGATTCACTCGTAGTAAGAGTGCTTACTAGGTGTCACATATAGAGACAGTCCCTACCCAACAGTGGGCTCACAGTCTAAAAGGGGGAGACAGAGAACTGTGCACACAGTAAGCGCTCAATAAATATGATTGATTGATTGATCGATTCTCTCGTAGTAAGAGTGGTTACTAAGTGTCAGGCACTCTTCTAATCACAGGAGTGGAGACAAACTAGACAGACTGGGCACGGTTCAGATTCCAAGTGGAGCTCACAATTGTAATAATTGTAATTATTACTCTATTGATTGATTGATTGATTTTACTTGTACGTATCTATTCTGTTTATTTTATTTTGTTAGTATCTTTGGTTTTGTTCTCTGTCTCCCCCTTTTAGACTGTGAGCCCACTGTTGGGTAGGGACTGTCTCTATGTGTTGCCAATTTGTACTTCCCAAGCGCTTAGGACAGTGCTCTGCACATAATAAGTGCTCATTAAATACGATTGATGATGATGATGATGTTAATTCCCGTGTTACTGAAGCCCAGAGAAATGAAGTGTCTTGCCCAAGGTCACACAGCAGACAGGTGGCCGAGCCGGAATTAGAACCCAGGTCCTTCTGGCTTCCAGGCCTGTGTTCTATCCACTAGGCCTTGGAGGAGGTGATATTTTGTTGGGGGGCTTAGAATTGGGGAGAGCTGTGATTTAGTGGAAGATTTCTGGGCTGCAGGACCAACAGAACCGGTTGAGGTGGGAAGGTTGAAAACTGGGGATAGACTGAAGGATGTTGGTTCATTCATTCATTCAATTGTATCTATTGAGCGCTTACTGTGTGCAGAGCACTGTACTAAGCGCTTTTGGGAGAGGAGAGTACAGTACAACAATAAACAGACACATTCCCTGCCCACAACGAGCTTACAGGCTAGAGTTGGGGAGACTGACTTTAATATAAAAAATAAATAGATATGTACATAAGTACTATGGGGCTGGGAGGGGGAAGAACAGAGGGAGCAAGTCAGGGCGACACAGAAGGGAGTGAGAGAAGGGGAAAGGTAGGGTTTATTTATTCATTCATTCATTCAATCGTATTTATTGAGCGCTTACTGTGTGCAGAGCACTGTACTAAGCGCTTGGGAAGTACAAGTTGACAACATATAGAGACGGTCCCTACCCAACAGTGGGCTCACGGTCTAGAAGGGGCAGACGGACAACATAACAAAATATTTGGACAGGTGTCAAGTCATCAGAATAAACAGAAGTAAAGCTAGATGCACATCATTAACAAAATAAATAGAATAGTAATAATAGAATTTGCTAAGCACTTATTAGGTGCAGAGCACTGTTCTAAGCGCTGGGGGGGATATAAGGTGATCAAGTTGTCCCACGTGGGGCTCACAGTATCAATCCCCATTTTACAGATGAGGTAACTGAGGCTCAGAGAAGTTAAGCGACCGGCCCAAAGTCACACAGCAGACATGCAGCAGAGTTGGGATTCGAACCCATGACCTCTGACTCCAAAGCCCATGCTCTTTCCACTGAGCCATGCTGCTTCTCTTCAGGGAAGGCCTCCTGGAGGAGATGTGCTTCCAGTAAGGCTTTGAAGTGGGGGAGAATAACGGTCTGACGGATTTGAGGAGGGAGAGCGTTCCGGGCCAGAGGCAGAACGTGGGCGAGGGGTCGGTGGCCAGGCAAGCGAGATTGAGGCCCAGTGAAAAGGCTGGAATTAGAGGAGCAAAGTGTTTGGAATTAGAGGAGTGAAGTGTGTGGGTTGGGCTGTAGTGGGAGAGTAGTGAAGAGAGTACAGATTTATTACTCTATTTATTTTACTTTTGTACATATTTCCTATTCTATTTGCTTTGTTAATGATGTGCATCTAGCTTTACTTCTATTTATTCTGATGACTTGACACCTGTCCACATGTTTTGTTTTGTTGTCTGTCTCCCCCTTCTAGACTGTGAGCCTGCTGTTGGGTAGGGACCGTCTCTATATGTTGTCCACTTGTACTTCCCAAGCGCTTAGTACAGGGCTCTGCACACAGTAAGCACTCAATAAATAAGATTGAATGAATGAATGAATCTAGCTTTACTTCTATTTATTCTGATGACTTGACACCTGTCCACATGTTTTCTTTTGTTGTCTGTCTCCCCCTTCTAGACTGTGAGCCCGTCGTTGGGTAGGGATCGTCTCTATACATTGCTGACTTGGACTTCCCAAGCACTTAGTCCAGTGCTCTGCACACAGTAAGCCCTCAAAAAATCAATAAATCAATTAAATCCTCCCCCTGGCCTGGAATGCCCTCCCTCCGCACATCCACCAAGCTACTTGTCTTCCTCCTGTCAAAGCCTTACTGAGAGCTCACCTCTTCCAGGAGGCCATCCCAGACTGAGCCCCCTTTTTCCTCTCCTCCTCCCCATCCCCCCGCCCTACCTCCTTCCCCTCCCCACAGCACCTGTCTATATGTTTGTACAGATTTATTACTCTATTTATTTTACTTGTACATATTTACTATTCGATTTATTTTGTTAATGATGTGCATCTAGCTTTACTTCTATTTATTCTGATGACTTGGCACCTGTCCACATGTTTTGTTTCGTTGTCTGTCTCCCTCTTCTAGACTGTGAGACCGTTGTTGGGTAGGGACCGTCTCTATATGATGCCAACTTGTACTTCCCAGGCGCTTAGTACAGTGCTCTGCACACAGAAAGTGCTCAATAAATAAGATTGAATGAATAAATACCATTGAATGAATGAATGAATGAATGAAGAGAGGTAGGAGGGGCAAGGTGATGATGTGCTTTAACTTCATTGGCTATGGCCACTAAATAATAATAATAATAATAATTAATAATAATGGTATTTGCGAAGTGCTTACTATGTGCCACTGTTCTAAGCGCTGGAGTGGATACAAGTAAATATGGTTTGTCAGAGTCCCTGTCCCACATGGGGCTGGCAGTCTTAATCCCCATTTTACAGATAAGGGAACTAAGATAATGAACCATCCTTCAATGGTTCCTCTTAATAATAATAATAATAATGATATTTATTAAGTGCTTACTATGTGCAAAGCACTGTTCTAAGCGCTGGGGACGTTACAAGGCAATCAGGTTGTCCCACGGTGGGCTCACAGCCTTAATCCCCATTTTTACAGATGAGGTAACTGAGGCACTGAGAAGTTAAGTGATTTGCCCAAAGTCACACAACTGACAAGTGGCGGAGCTGGGATTTGAACCCATAACCTCTGATTCCAAAGCCCATGCTCTTTCCACTGAGCCACACTGTTCCTCTAGCCCTCTGTCCCCCAGACTCCCCCATTTTCCTATGCTCCTCTCCAGACACTACTGCTAACGTGAAGCCGTTGCTACGGATGTGCTGAAAAAGCCATCCCTTTCCATTGGGTAGCCTCTTTTTTATAGTATTTGTTAAGTGCTTACTATGTTCCAGGTACTGTACTAACTGCTGCAATAGATACAAAATAATCAGGTTGGACGCAGGCCTTGTCCTACACGGGGTTCATAGTCTTAATCCCCACTTTACACATGAGGGAACTGAGGCACAGAAAAGTGAAGTGACTTTTTTTAATGGCATTAAGTGCTTACTATATACAAAGCATTGTTCTAAGCGCTGGGGAGGTTACAAGGTGATCAGGTTGTCCTGCAGGGGGGCTCACAGTCTTCATCCCTATTTTACAGATGAGGGAACTGAGGCCCAGAGAAGTGAAGTGACTTGCCCAAAGTCACACAGCTGAGAAGTGGCGGAGCCGGGATTTGAACCCATCATCATCAATCGCATTTATTGAGCGCTTACTATGTGCAGAGCACTGTACTAAGCGCTTGATAACAATAATGGCATTTGTTAAGTGCTTACTATGTGCAAAGTGCTGTTCTAAGCACTGCGGGGGGGATACAAGGTGATCAGGTTGTCCCACGTGGGGCTCACAGTCTTCATCCCCATTTGACAGACGAGGGAACTGAGGCTCAGAGAAGTTAAGTGACTTGCCCAACGTCACACAGCAGACATGGGGCGGAGCAGGGATTCGAACCCATGACCTCTGACTCCAAAGCCCGGGCTCTTTCCACTGAGCCACGCTGCTTCTCTTAAGTGACTTGCCCAAGGTCACACATAGACAGCTGGTGGAGGCGGAATTAGAACCCAGGTCCTTCTGATTCCCTGTCCCAGGCTCTGTCTACTGCATCACACTGTTTCTCTTAACTCCGTGTGCCACCATTTACTGCAGGGAGTTATGGTTGATACCTAAGGATAACCTTGGATGGTTTTAAACTTACATCTCCATGGCGTTCACCTTCCAGGTAGACAAGGGAATTATTGACGAGGTGTCCTTTACGGCCTCTGATATAAAAATAATAATAATAATAATAATAATAATAATAATGGCATTCATTAAGCACTTACCATGTGCAAAGCACTGTTCTAAACACGGGGTGATGATGATGGTATTTATTAAGCACTTACTATGTGGCAAGCACTGTTCTAAGTACTGGGGTAGATACAGGGTAATCAGGTTGTCCCACGTGGGGCTTACACTTTCCATCCCCATTTTACAAATGAGGGAACTGAGGCTCAGAGAAGTGAAGTGACTTGCCCAAAGTCACACAGCAGACAAGTGGTGGAGGGAGGATTAGAACCCACGTCCTCTGACTCCCAAGCCCGAGCTCTTTCCACTAAGCCACGCTGCTTCAATGAAGACAGTCCACAGTAGGCGTGGGACTGAGCCTAGTACGTGAGCCGGCGGCCTGCTGGGTGACTTGGCCTGCTTGAGAACAAATCAGGGAAGTCTCCTCGGAGGAAGTGAGTTAATAATCATCATCATCATCATCATCAATCGTATTTATTGAGCGCTTACTGTGCGCAGAGCATTGTACTAAGCGCTTGGGCAGTACAAATTGGCAACATATAGAGACAGTCCCTACCCAACAGTGGGCTCACAGTCTAAAAGGGGGAGACAATAATAATAATGATGGCATTTGTTAAGCGCTTACTATGTGCAAAGCACTGTTCTAAGCGCTGGGGAGGTTACAAGGTGATCAGGTTGTCCCGTGGGGAGCTCACAGTCTTAATCCCCATTTTACAGATGAGGTAACTGAGGCCCAGGGAAGTTAAGTGACTTGCCCAAAGTCACACAGCTGACAATTGGCAGAGCCGGGTTTTGAACCCATGACCTCTGACTCCAAAGCCTGGGCTCTTTCCATTGAGGCTCGGTGCTTCTCGGTTATGGGTAAGTCCCACCCCGTCCATTCTTTGTGGCCTGGTAACACAACTCCCGCCATGTCCCTTCCTCAGCCCCTTGTTTTTCTTTGTCTTCCTCATGGGACCCTTGCCCCCTGGCCTGATTTCCCTTAATTTCTTTCCATGATCAGTCTCTTCTCCACAACTGGGGGTCTTCCTTCCATCCCTTTTTTTTTCATTGTATTTGTTAAGCACTCCCTATGTGCCAAGCACTGTACTAACCTCTGGGGTAGATATGAGATAATCAGGTTGGACATAGTCCTTGTCCCACTTGGTCTCTCAGCTTTACTCCCCATTTTATAGATGAGGGAACTGAGGCACGGAGAAGTGAAGTGACTTGTCCGCGTTCACCCAGCAGATGAGTGTGAGTCTAGACTGTTAGCCTGCTGTTCTAGACTGTGAGCCCGCTATTGGGTAGGGACTGTCTCTATATGTTGCCAACTTGTACTTCCCAAGCACTTAGTACAGTGCTGTGCACACAGTAAGTGCTCAATAAATACGATTGAATGAATGAATGCATGAGTGGCAGAGCTGGGATTAGAACCCAGGTCCTTTGACCCTGAAGCCTGGGTTCTTTTCACTAAGCTATGCTGCAACTCCCACTCTTGGTCTTTCAGCTTCCCATCCCATTTTATCAGCATTGGTGTCTTTTCATAATAATAATAATAATAATGATGGCATTTATTAAGCACTTACTTTGTGCAAAGCACTGTTCTAAGCACTGGGGAGGTTACAAGGTGATCAGGTTGTCCCACAGGGGGCTCACAGTCTTCATCCCCATTTTGCAGATGAGGTCACTGAGGCCCAGAGAAGTGAAGTGACTTGCCCAAATTCACACAGCTGACAGTTGGCGGAGCCTGGTTTTGAACCCGTGACCTCTGACTACCAAGCCCGGGCTCCTTCCACTGAGCCACGCTGCTTCTTTCATTCAGTCGCATCTATTGAGTGCTTACTATGTACAGAGCACTGTACTAAGCATTTGGGAGAGTACAATAGAACAATAAACAGAAACATTCCCTGCCCTCAGTGAGCATATAGTTTAGAGGATGAGCTTATATTCATTCATTCGTTCAATCGTATTTATTGAGCGCTTACTGTGTGCAGAGCACTGTACTAAGCGCTTGGGAAGTACAGATCGGCAACATACAGAGACAGTCCCTACCCAACAACGGGCTCACAGTCTAGAAGGGGGAGACAGACAACAAAACAAAGCACGTAGATAGGTGTCAATACCATCAGAGTAAATAGAATTATAGCTATATACACATCATTAATAAAATAAATGTGTACAAATGAAATAGAGTAATAAATATGTACAAATATACACAAGTGCTGTGGGGAGGGGACGGGGGTAGGGCAGAGGGAAGGGGGTGATGGAGAGGAGATACAGAATCATCAGACTGTGAGCCCACCTTCTATTCATTCATTCATTCATTCATTCATTCAATTGTATTTATTGAGCGCTTACTGTGTGCAGAGCACTGTACTAAGCGCTTGGGAAGTACAAGTTGGCAACATCTAGAGACGGCCCCTACCCAACAGTGGGCTCACAGTCTAGAAGGGGGAGACAGAGAACAAAACAAAACATAGTAACAAAATAAAATAAGTAGAATAAACATGTACAAATAAAATAGAGTAATAAATATGTACAAACATATATACATATATACAGGTGCTGTGAGGAGGGGAAGGAGGTAAGGCGGGGGGGAAGAGGAAGGAGGGGGCTCAGTGTGGGAAGGCCTCCTGGAGGAGGTGAGCTCTCAGTAGGGCTTTGAAGGGAGGAAGAGGGCTTATGTCAAGAGGGCTTAATATGTCAAGAGGACGAGTTTATGGTCTACAGTGTGCCCTTCTGCTCTACATTCTCTAACCCTTTTGGGGTCACATAGGACCTTCTGCCTATGGTCCCCCCTCTTTTGAATCAATCCCTTTTTTCCATCAAGACCATGGTGTTTTTATGGTATTTATTTAGCCCTTACTGTGTGCCGGGCACTGCACTTGGCGCTGGGGTAAATACAAGTTTATCACGTTGGACACAGTCTCTGTCCCACATGGGGCTCCCACACTCGCACGTAACAAATACCATCATCATCACTTAAACCCCATTTTGCAGAAGAGGGAACTGAGGCACAGAGAATAATAATAATAATGGCATTTATTAAGCGCTTACTATATGCAAAGTGCTGTTCTAAGCACTGGGGAGGTTACAGGGCAATCAGGTTGTCCCACGGGGGCCTCACAGTCTTCATCCCCATTTTCCAGATGAGGGAATTGAGGCCCAGAGAAGAGAAGTGACTTTCCCAAAGTCACACAGCTGGCAATTGGCAGAGCCGGGGTTTGAGCCCATGACCTCTGACCCCAAAGCCCGGGCTTTTTCCACTGAGCCGTGATGCTTCTCAGAAACGAGAAATGAAATGACTTGCCCAAGGTCCCACAGCTGGCAAATGGTGGAGCAGGTGTTAGAACCCAGGTCCTTCTGATTCCCAGATTGAGGCCTTCCCAGACTGAGCCCCCTCCTTCCTCTCCCCCTCCTCCCCATCTCCATCCCCCCATCTTACCTCCTTCCCCTCCCCACAGCACCTGTATATACGTAGATATATTTGTACGTATTTATTACTCTATATATTTTATTTGTACGTATTTATTCTATTTGTTTTATTTTGTTAATATGTTTTGTTTTGTTCCCCGTCTCTCCCTTCTAGACTGTGAGCCCACTGTTGGTAGGGACCTTCTCTACATGTTGCCAACCTGTACTTCCCAAGCGCTTGGTACAGTGCTCTGCACACAGTAAGTGCTCAATAAATACGATTGAATGAATGAATGAATGAATTCCCAGGCCTGGGCTCTATCCACTAGGCCAAGCTGCTGCTTTTCTTTTCTGTTACTCTCCTGTTTCCTAGTCACAGTGGGATTTTAGGAAGGATTTGAAGATTTGAATGTGGGTAGAGATGTTATCTGTCTATTGATAGGAGGGAGGGAGTTCCGAGCAGGTTTCTCAGGTAAGATTAGCCTGAGAAACCATGTGGACTAGTAATAATAATAATAATAATAATAATAATAATAATAATAGCAATAATAATAATAATAGCATTTATTAAGTACTTACTATGTGCAAGCACTGTTCTAAGTGCTAGGGAGGTTACAAGGTGGTCAAGTTGTCCCTCGGGGAGCTCACAGTCTTAATCCCCATTTTACAGATGAGGGAACTGAGGCACAGAGAAGTTAAGTGACTTGCCCAAAGTCACACAGCTGACATTGGGTGGAGCTGGGATTTGAACCCATGACCTCTAACTCCAAAGCCCGTGCTCTTTCCACTGAGCCACAGTCCAGCCCTAGGAGGGAGAACATTTCACTTCTCTGTGCCTCAGTTCCCTCAGCTGTAAAATGGGGATTAAGACTGTGAGACCCATGTGGGACAGGGGCTGTGTCCAACCTGATTAGTCAGTATCTGCCCCAATACTTAGTACAGTGCTTCATTCATTCATTCAATCGTATTTGTTGAGCGCTTACTGTGTGCAGAGCACTGTACTAAGCGCTTGGGAAGTACAAGTTGGCAACATATAGAGACGGTCCCTACCCAACAGTGGGCTCACAGTCTAGAAGGGGGAAGGAAGTGCTTGGTACATAGTCAGCGCTTAAACAAATACCTTGTGAAATAAAGGCCAAACCCATACTCCACTGCCAACTGGCTTACCCATGGATATGGCAACAGTCATTCAGAGAGGGTTATTTCTTGTAGATTTTTTTTCCCAACGCAAATACCACTAAAGTCTATTTAAATAAATTTGAATTTTTGGAATTTTAATTACCTTGAAAAGTGCAGAAACTCCAAGAAATGACATTTTTCTGCCATTCAGTGACATATGAATAATTGGGAATAGAAGCCCTTGCAGAATACTTGCAGAAAGAATTGAGTTTTAACCCTTTTTAGCCACGCTGAGAAGCAGCGTGGCTCAGTGGAAAGAGCACGGGCTTTGGAGTCAGAGGCCATGGGTTCCAATACCGGCACCACCGATTGTCAGCTGTGTGACTGTGGGCAAGTCACTTGACTTCTCTGTGCCTCAGTGACCTCATCTGTAAAATGGGGATTAAGATTGTGAGCCCCCTGTGGGACAACCTGATCACCTTGTAACCTCCCCAGCGCTTAGAACAGTGCTTTGCACATAGTAAGCGCTCAATAAATGCCATCATCATCATCATTATTATTATTATAATAACTGCGGTACTTCTTAAGCGTTTACTACGTGCCAGGCACCATACTAAGTGCAGGGGTGGATACAAGCCAATCGGGTTGGACACAGTCCCTGTCCCACATGGGGCTCGCAGTCTTAACCCCCATTTTACAGATGAGGTCACTGAGGCACAGAGAAGTCAAGTGACTTGCCCACAGTCACACAGCTGACAATTGGTGGTGCCGGGATTGGAACCCAGGTCCTTCTGACATCCAGGGCTGGGCTCTAGCCACTAGGCCATACTGCTTCTCAGCACACCTCCGCTTCTGCCTCCCGCCTGCTCACCTGTCCGCTCAATCTGCCCGCTTTTCAGAGCTTGAATCCAAACCCGGAGGATCACCGGGAGGAAGGAGCTTTTAGCGAACATTAAACAGCATACTCTGGGGTCTCGTTTCTTCAAAGGAAGGACGAAAACTTTGTTTACCTGAATAAAAGATTCCCCCCAAAAGGTTTTAATAAAAAGAATCATTAAGAATTTAGGGAGAGGAGTTAAAAGCCCTCCGAAGGCTCTTCTCCACTGAAGTGAAATTGCAGCATTATTTATTAATTTGCACACTCTGCAGTTCCTTGAAACTTAATGACTAACCTTATCGGCTTCATCTGTCCAAGGTGATTTGTGCTTGAGGAATTAGCGTTTCTCAGATGGGTTCATATTTGAGTTCCTCCCACTTGGGATCGATCGATCAATCAAACACCGTTATTCATTGAGCTCTTACTGTGTGTAAAACACTGTTCTAAGAGCTTGGGAATGTAGCTCTCCTGAAGAACCTCCAGTGGTTGTCTATCCACTTCTACATCATACAGAAACTCCTCACCACTGGCTTTAAAGCCGTCCATCATCATTCATCAGTCATATCTATTGAGCGCTTACTATGTGCAGAGCACCGTACTAAGAGCTTGGGAAGTACAAATTGGCAACATATACAGTCCCTACCCAACATTGGGCTCACAGTCTAAAAGGGGGAGACAGAGAACAAAACCAAACATACTAACAAAATAAAATAAATAGAATAGATATGTACAACTTACTGCTCTCCTACTCCAACCTAGCAAGTACGCTTCACTTTTCTAATGCAACCTACTCACCGTACCTCGATCTCAATGATCTCCTTCCTCTGGCCTGGACCACCCTCCTTCACATCCTACGGACAATTCCTCTCCCCTCCTTCAAAGCCTTATTGAAGACAAATCTCTTCCCGGAGGCCTTCCCTGACTCAGCCCTCCTTTCCTCTTCTCCCACTCCCTTCTGTGTCACCTTGACTTGCTTCTTTTATTCATCCCCCCTCCCACCCCACAGCACTTCTGTCCAGATCTGTCATTTTATTTATTTATATTAATGTCGGGCTGTCTGACCCTCTAGACTGTAAGCTTGTTTGGCACAGGGAATGTGCCTGTTGTATCTTATTTATTCTCCCAAGTGCTTAATGCAGAGTTCTGCATACAGTAACCGCTCAGTAAATAATAATAATAATAATGATAATATTGGTATTTGTTAAGTGCTTACTATGTGCCCAATAAATATGATTGACTGATTAGCTCTCCCTCTCCTAGTAATAATAATGATGGCATTCATTGAGCACTTTCTATGTGCAAAGCACTGTTCTAAGCACTGGGGAGGTTACAAGGTGATCAGGATGTCCCCAAGGGGGCTCACAGTCTTAATCCCCATTTTACAGAGGAGGTAACTGAGGCCCAGAGAAGATAAGTGACTTGCCCAAGGTCACACAGCTGATAATTGGCAGAATCGGGATTTGAACCCATGACTTCTGACTCCAAAGCCCGTGCTCTTTCCACTGAGCCACGCTGCTTCTCCTGCCTTACCTGGCCAACATCCTACATACATACATACATACATGAGAAGCAGCACGGCTCAGAGGCAAGAACACGGGCTTGGGAGTCAGAGGTCATGGGTTCTAATTCCGGCTCCACCACACGTCTGCTGTGTGAACTTGAGCAAGTCTCTTAACTTTTCTGAGCCTCAGTTACCTCATCTGTAAAATGGGGATTAAGACTGTGAGCCCCAAGTGGGACAACCTGATCACCTTGTATTCCTCTCCAGCACTTAGAACAGTGCTTCGCACAGAGTAAGCGCTTAACAAATGCCATCATTATTATTATTTACATATGCTTTTCTCCTCCAATGCCAATTCACTATACCCTGAACACTTCTATATTGCTTCGACTATTATGTCACCCATGTCTTGCCTCTGGCCTGGAGCTCTCTCCTCCTTCATATCCGACTGATAATGACTCTTCCCACCTTCAGAGCCCTCTTCTAAAATCGTTTCTCCTTCAAGATGCCTTCCCTGACTAAGCCCTCAATTACTTTATCCACTCTCCTTTCTGTGTCACATAATATACTTGCATCTGCGCCCTTCATAACCTTGATTTCTCCCATCCCAGTGCTTATGTCCATATCTTTTAATTCTTCCATTTCCCTTATCTGTAATTTTGAATAGAAGGTGGTCATCAATCAATAAATCAATTATAGTTATTGAACACTTACTATGTACAGAGCACTGTACTAAGCCATTGGAAGAGGACATTACACAGAGTTGGTAGATATGTTTCCCCGTCCACAAGAAGGTTCCAGTCTTGAGCTGGGGACAGACCTTAATTTAAATTAAAGCTATGGACTTAAGCCCACTGTTGGGTAGGGACTGTCTCTATATGTTGCCAATTTGTACTTCCCAAGCGCTTAGTACAGTGCTCTGCACATAGTAAGTGCTCAATAAATATGATTGATGATGGGGGCAGGGTGAATAAAGGGATCAAATTCAAGTGGGAGACGTGATAAAGAAACGAGGGCTTAGTCAGGGAAGGCGTCTTGGCAAAGATTTGTGGGGAGACTGCAAGTTATTCTGATTTGCTTCAGATATAGAATAGCGTTTCGTTCACATGAAAATGGAATATGATGAGTTTTGGTGGTTACAGCTTTTTATAATAATCATTCATTCATTCATTCAAACATATTTATCGAGCGCTTACGGTGTGCACAGCACTGTACTAAGAGCTTGGGAAGTACAAGTTGGCAACATATAGAGATGATCCCTACCCAACAGCAGGCTCACAGTCTAGAAGGGGGAGACAGACAACAAAACAAAACATATTAACAAAACAAAATAAATAGAATAGTAAATATGTACAAGTAAAATAAATAGAGTAATAAATCTGAACAAACATATGTACAGGTGCTGTGGGGAGGGGAAGGAGGTAGGGCCGGGGGGCGTGGAGAGGAAAGAGGGGGCTCAGTCTGGGAAGGCCTCCTGGAGGAGGTGAGCGCTCAGTAGGGGAAGGAACCAGTGGAGAATGTTGAATGTGGAAGTGAAGGAGGGGAGGAGGGACGGGGAGAGAGATTTCATAAGATGAGAGAGAATGGGGTCAGAAGCACAGGTGGCCAGAGTAGCACTTGAGAGGAGGGAGGAGAGCTCCTCTGAGGATACTGCTGGGAAAGATGGGGGAATAATGGAGAGGGTTGAGAGCCGGGGGGTTGGAGAAGGGGGAGGAGTGACTTTGGGGAGCTCAGACCTGATGGAGTTAATTTTACTAATGAAGTAGGAGGCCAGATCGTTGGGGGTGAGGGAAGGGGGACGGGGAGGAACAGGAGGCCTGAGAAGGGAGTTAAATATAAGGAAGAGCTGACGGGGTTGATGGGCATGGCTGTCAATAAGGGAAAAGAAATAGTTTGTCCTGATCCTTCATGATCCTTCAGAGCTCTGAGTCCTCCAATAAGGTTGTTCCCAATCAATCCATCGTAGTTACTGAAAGCTCACTGGATGCAGAGCCCTGCACTGAGAGGTTGATAGAGTACAATATAATAATAATGATGGTGTTTGTTAAGCGCTATGTGCAAAGCACTGTTCTAAGCACTGGGGGGATACAAGGCGATCAGGTTGCCCCATGTGGGGCTCACAGTCTTCATCCCCATTTTACAGATGAGGTAACTGAGGCACAGAGAAGTGAAGTGACTTGCCCAAAGTCACACAGCTGACAAGTGGCGGAGCCGGGATTTGAACCCATGACCACTGACTCCAAAGCCCATTTTCTTTCCACTGAGCCTTGCTGCTTCTCTTTATCTTGGTCTATCTTTTTTTATTATTCCTCTTTACTAAGCTGCAATTTGTATTATTATTATTCTCTGTGCCCCAGTTACCTCATCTGTGAAAAATGGGGATTAAGACAGAGAGCCCTATTTTGGACAAGGACTGTCTCTAACCTAGGCTGCTTATATCCACCCCAGGGCTTAATACAGTGCCTGCCACATTTTAAGTGCTTAACAAATACCACAGTTATTATTATTACTCATTCATTCAATCGTATTTATTGAGCCCTTACCGTGTGCAGACCTCTTCCCCCCTTTCTCCATCCCCCTGGCTCTCAACACTCTCTGCTACTCTCCCATCCTTCCCAGCAGTGTCCTCAGAGGAGCTCTCCTCCCGCCTTTCAAGTGCCACTCCGGCCACCTGTGCTTCTGACCCCATTTCCTCTCATCTCATGAAATCTCTTGCTCCATCCCTTCTCCCCTCCTTAACTTCCATCTTCAACCACTCACTCTCCACTGGTTCCTTCCCCTCTGCCTTCAAACATGCTCATGTCTCTCCCATCCTAAAAAAACCCTCTCTTGACCCCACCTCACCTTCTAGTTATCGTCCCATATCCCTCCTACCATTCCTTTCCAAACTCCTTGAACGAGTTGTCTACACTCGCTGCCTAGAATTCCTCAACAACAACTCTCTCCTCGACCCCCTCCAGTCTGGCTTCCATCCCCTACATTCCACAGAAACTGCCCTCTCAAAGGTCACCAATGACCTCCTGCTTGCCAAATCCAACGGCTCATACTCTGTCCTAATCCTCCTTGACCTCTCAGCTGCCTTTGACACTGTGGACCACCCCCTTCTTCTCAACACGCTATCTGACCTTGGCTTCACAGACTCCGTCCTCTCCTGGTTCTCCTCTTATCTCTCCGGTCGTTCTTTCTCAGTCTCTTTTGCAGGCTCCTCCTCCCCCTCCCATTCTCTTACTGTGGGGGTTCCCAAGGTTCAGTGCTTGGTCGCCTTCTGTTCTCGATCTACACGCACTCCCTTGGTGACCTCATTCGCTCCCACGGCTTCAACTATCATCTCTACACTGATGACACCCAAATCTACATCTCTGCCCGTGCTCTCTCTCCCTCTCTCCAGGCTCGCATCTCCTCCTGCCTTCAGGACATCTCCATCTGGATGTCTGCCCACCACCTAAAGCTCAACATGTCGAAGACTGAACTCCTTGTCTTCCCTCCCAAACCTTGCCCTCTCCCTGACTTTCCCATCTCTGTTGACGGCACTACCGTCCTTCCCGTCTCACAAGCCCGCAACGTTGGCGTCATCCTCGACTCCGCTCTCTCATTCACCCCTCACATGCAAGCCGTCACCAAAACCTGCCGGTCTCAGCTCCACAACATTGCCAAGATCCACCCTTTCCTCTCCATCCCAACCGCTACCCTGCTCATTCAAGCTCTCATCCTATCCCTTCTGGACTACTGCATCAGCCTTCTCTCTGATCTCCCATCCTCGTGTCTCTCTCCACTTCAATCCATACTTCATGCTGCTGCCCGGATTATCTTTGTCCAGAAACGCTCTGGGCATATCACTCCCCTCCTCAAAAATCTCCAGTGGCTACCAATCAATCTGTGCATCAGGCAGAAACTCCTCACCCTGGGCTTCCAGGCTGTCCATCCCCTTGCCCCCTCCTACCTCCCCTCCCTTCTCTCCTTCTCCAGCCCAGCCCGCACCCTCCGCTCCTCCACCGCTGATCTCCTCACCGTACCTCGCTCTCGCCTGTCCCGCCATCGACCCCCGGCCCACGTCCTCCCCCGGGCCTGGAATGGCCTCCCTCTGCCCATCCGCCAAGCTAGCTCTCTTCCTCCCTTCAAGGCCCTGCTGAGAGCTCACCTCCTCCAGGAGGCCTTCCCAGGCTGAGCCCCTTCCTTCCTCTCCCCCTCGTCCCCCTCTCCATCCCCCCCATCTCACCTCCTTCCCTTCCCCACAGCACCTGTATATATGTATATATGTTTGTACATATTTTTTACTCTATTTATTTATTTATTTATTTTATTTCTACATATCTATTCTATTTATTTTATTTTGTTAGTATGTTTGGTTTTGTTCTCTGTCTCCCCCTTTTAGACTGTGAGCCCACTGTTGGGTAGGGACTGTCTCTATATGTTGCCAATTTGTATTTCCCAAACTCTTAGTACAGTGCTCTGCACATAGTAAGCACTCAATAAATACGATTGATGATGATGATGATGCAGAGCAGTGTACTAAGCACTTGGGAAGTACAAGTCGGCAACATATAGAGATGGGCCCTACACAACAACGGGCTCACAGTTGCCAACTTGTACTTCCTAAGTGCTTAGTACAGTGCTCTACACACAGTAAGTGCTCAATAAATACGATTGAATGAATGAATGAATGAATAGAAGGGGGATAATAATAATGATATTATTATCATTATTTAGTGTGGCTTAGTGGAAAGAGCACAAGTTCGCAAGTCAGAGGACGTGGGTTCTAATCCCTGCTCTAATCACTGTATATACATATATACGTTTGTACATATTTATTACTTTATTTATTGATTGATTTTATTTGTACATATTTATTCTATTTATTTTATTTTGTTAATATGTTTTGTTTTGTTCTCTGTCTCCCCCTTCTAGACTGTGAGCCCACTGTTGGGTAGGGACCGTCTCTATGTGTTGCCAACTTGTACTTCCCATGCACTTAGTCCAGTGCTCTGCACACAGTATGCGCTCAATAAATACAATTGAATGAATGAATGAATGCTCTGCCACTTATCAGCTGTGTGACCTGGGCAAGTCACTTAACTTCTTTGTGCCTCAGTTACCTCACCTGTAAAATGGGGATTAAAAGTGTGAGCCCCATGTGGGGCAACCTGATTACCCTGTATCTACCTCAGTGCTTAGAACAGTGCTTGGCACATAGTAAGCACTTAATACCATAATAATAATAATACCCATTATTATTATATTATGTTATGTTATTTATTATTTTCTCAGTTACCTCATCTGTAAAAAATGGGGATTAAGACCATGAGCCCATTGTGGGATAGGGACCCTTGTATCTACCCTGGCACTTAATACAATGCCTGGTGCAAAATAAGCGCTTAACAAATACCACAATTACTATTATTATTCCTCAGTCCTCAGAGGCCGGCAACCACCAGCAATGGCTATCTCAGGGCATCTGAGCTTGCTTCCCGGTTCCTGCCCGCGCCCCCGATCTGTATTCAAAGTGCGAGAGAACCAGGGACCCATGGAAATTCCCTTTTCAGATTTCTACCTTCGTTCCCTCCTGCTCCAGAGAGCCACGCATTTGGTTTGCTAATGGAATCCGGGGCCGCGTTCAGAAGTGCTCTGACTGCAGATGATCCTGGAGTTACAATGTAGTCTGATGAGAAAAGGAGGGGATGGGATTAAAATGGAAAAAAAAAAATCCCTAAGTAGCTCCCTTCCGCAGCCACTAATACTGATGAGATGTAAAAGCTCCCGGCCTTAAAGCGTCGATCTCTACCATTTATAAAAGCCTAAAAATATGCATCATAAAAGCGCTGTGGGAATTCCCTGGTGACCAACATTTGAAATGAAAAGAATAGCCGAAAGAGGGGTGTTTGAAGGGAATTCATTTTTTTTGTGATGTTATAGAATTGCTCGGTGTGAGCAGGGAAAGCGTCTACCAAATCCATTTTTCCAAACTCTCCCAATAGCCTGGGACAGTTCTCTGCACACAGTAAGTGCTCAATAAATATAATTGATTGATTGATTGAAGTTTATTCAGGCAAGCTCAAGCCAAGAAGCAGCGTGGGGATTAATACTGTGAGTCCCATTTGGAACGTGGACTGTGTCATTCATTCATTCAATCGTATTTATTGAGCGCTTACTGTGTGCAGAGCACTGTACTAAGCGCTTGGGAAGTACAAGTTGGCTACATATAGAGACGGTCCCTACCCAACAACGGGCTCACAGTCTAGAAGACGGGCTCACGGTGCCGCATGTAGACAGGTGGTATGGTATGGTAATAATTATGGTATTTGTGGTATTTATTGAGCGCTTATTATGTGCGTGGCACTGTACTCAGCATTAATCTGACAGTACAGTGCTATGCCCACAGTAAGTGCCCCATAAATATGAGTGATTGACTGAGTGTTAACTGTGTGCAGACCATTGGACTAAGCACTTGGGAGGGTGATAATAATGTCCAAACTGACTCGCTTGTATCCACCCCAGCTCTTAGTACAGTGCTTGGCATATAGTAAGCGCTTAACAAATAATTTTAAATTAAAACAGAAAACAAAAAAAATGCTCATTGTGGGCAAGGAATGTGTCTACCTAGACTGTTGTATTGTACTCACCCAAGCACTTAGTACAGTGCTCTCCATAAATATCATTAATTGATACACTGATTGATACAATCCATTGAGCGATTAATGGTATTGATTGCAATACCGTTACTCGTACATTGTACGAGTTCAGAAACAAGGAGCAGCGTGGCTCAATGGAAAGAGCACAGGCTTTGGAGTTAGAGGTCACGGGTTCAAATCCCAGCTCCGCCACTTGTCAGCTGCGTGACTTTGGGCAAGTCACTTAACTTCTCTGTGCCTCAGTTCCCTCATCTGGAAAATGGGGATTATGACTGTGAGCCCCACATGGGACAACCTGATCACCTTGTAACCTCCCCAGCGCTTAGAACAGTGCTTTGCACATAGTAAGCGCTTAACAAATACCAAAAAAAAGGACTACCCTATACTGAATGTACTATATACTACGTATACTGAAGCAGTGTTGCTCAGTGGAAAGAGCACAGGCTTTGGAGTCAGAGGTCATGGGTTCGAATCCCTGCCACATGTCTGCTGTGTGACCTTGGGCATGTCACTTCACTTCTCTGAGCCTCAGTTACCTCAAGTGTAAAATGGGGATTAAGACTGTTAACCCCACGTGGGACAACCTGATCATCTTGTATCCCCCCCAGTGCTTAGAGCAGTGCGTTGCACATAGTAAGCACTTAACAAATACCATCACTATTATTATCATTATTATTATTATTATTAGGCGGACAGAGCTTCCTTCTCTCTTTCCATCTAATACATGTAGGGCATGTCTTCAGGGACATGTGGTATTATCCAGTCAATGGTATTTGAATGCCAACTGTATGCAGAGCTCTGTACTGAAACCTGGGAGAGTACAATATCAATCAATCAATCAATCAATCGTATTTATTGAGCGCTTACTGTGTGCAGAGCACTGTACTAAGCGCTTGGAAAGTACAAGTCGGCAACACATAGAGACAGTCCCTACCCAACAGCGGGCTCACAGCCTAGAAGTATATATAGTAATCAGTCAATCAATGGCATTTATCAAGCCCTAACTTTGGGCAGAGCAAGGTACTAAACACTTGGGAGAAGCAGTGTGGCTCAGTGGAAACAGCCTGGGCTTTGGAGTCAGAGGTCATGGGTTCAAATCCCGGCTCTGCCAACTATCAGCAGTGTGACTGAGCAAGTCACTTAACTTCTCTGTGCCTCAGTTACCTCATCTGTAAAATGGGGCCTAAGACTGTGAGCTCCCCGTGGCACAACCTGATCACCTGGTAACCTCCCCAGCGCTTAGAAGAGTGCTTTGCACATAGTAAGTGCTTAACAAATACCATCATCATTATTATTATTATTACTAGGCGATGGACAGAGCTTCCTTCTCTCTTTCCATCTAACACATCCAGGACATGTCTTCAGGGACATGCGGTATTATCCAATCAATGGTATTTGAATGCCAACTGCATGCAGAGCTCTGTACTGAAACCTGGGAGAGTACAATATAGTTATCAGACTGTCTTTTAAACTGTGAGCCCACTGTTGGGTAGGGACTGTCTATATATGTTGCCAATTTGTACTTCCCAAGCGCTTAGTACAGTGCTCTGCACACAGTAAGCACTCAATAAATACGATTGATGATGATAATATAGTTATCAGTCAATCAATGGTCTTTATTGAGCCCTAACTTTGGCTAGAGCAATGTACTAAATACTTGGGAGAGTACAATGCAACAGAGTTGGTAGACATGTTGAGAAGCAGCATGGCTCAGTGGAAAGAGCACAGGCTTTGGCATTAGAGGTCATGGGTTCAAATCCTGACTCCGCCAACTGTCAGCAGTGTGCCTCTGGGCAAGTCACTTAACTTCTCTGTGCCTCAGTTACCTCATCTGTAAAATGGGGATTAAAACTGTGAGCCCCATGTGGGACAACCTGATCACCTTGTAATCTCCCCAGTACTTAGAACAGTGCTTTGCTCATAGTAAGCATTTAACAAATATCATCATCATTATTATTATTATTACAATGCAACAGTGTTGGCAGACATGTTCCCTGCCCAGCAGGAGCTTACGGTCTAAATTGGGAGACACACACTAAAATAAATTACTGATGTCGACATAAATGCTGTGGGACTGAGGTAGGGGTGAATTAAGGGTACAAATACAAGTATAAGGCTAACAGAAAAGGAAGAGGGAGTAGGGGAAATGAGGGCTTAGGGAACGTCTCTTGGAGTAAGTGTGATTTTAATACAGAAGAAACAGTGTGGCCAAATGGATACAGCCCACGCCTGAGAATCAGAAGGACCTGGGTTCTAATTCCATCTCTGCCACTTGTCTGCTGTGTGACCTTGGAGAAGTCACTTTACTTCTCCGGGCCTCAGTTCCCTCATCTGTAAAATGGGGAGTGAGACTGTGAGCCCCATGTGGGGCAGAGACTGTGTCCGACCCATTTTGCTTGCGTCCATCCCAGCGCTTAAATACAGTGCCTGGAACATAGTAAGGGCTTAACAAGTACCATTATAATATAATAATAATAATAATAATGATAATAATAATAATAACATAGTGAGTGCTTAACAAATACCATAAAAAAGAAAATCAAGGAGCCAAGGTGATTGATTGCTTTAAAGCTAATGGAGAGGAATTTCTGGTTGATGCCGAAGTGGATGAACAACCACTGGGGGTTCTTGAGGAGTGAGGAAACATGGACTGAACAGTTTTGTAGGAAAATGATCCGGACAGCAAAATGAAGTATGGACTGGAGGCCCAGAGAAGTGAAGTTACTTGCCCAAGGTCACACAGCAGACAAGTGGAGGAGCCAGGATTAGAACCCAGATCCTCTGACTCCCAAGCCCAGGCTCTTTCTATTAGGCCACACTGCTTCTTGAATCCCCATTTTATCGATGAGGAAACTGAGTTCCAGAGATATTAAGTGACTTGCCCAAGGTCACACATTAAGTAAGTGGATTAGAATCCAAGACCTGTGTCTCCCAGGACCGTGTCTTTTCTGCTAAAATTAGAGCAGGGAACATATCTACTAATGCTAGTGTATTCTCTCAAGGCTGATTAAAGAGCTCTGCCTGGAGTAAGTGCTCAAAAAACAATCGATTGATTATTTGACTGCAAAGTGGGTAGAGTTTACTTAGGTTCTGATCTGCCACTTGTCTGCTGTATGACCTTGGCCAAGTCATTTCACTTCTCTATGCCTCAGTTACCTCGTCTGTAAAATGGAGATAAAGACTGTGGGATCCACGTCGGACAGGGACTGTATCCAAACTGACTACCCAGAGCTTTGAACAGTGCTTGACACATGATAAGTGCTTAATAAATACCATTATTATTAATATAATTATGATTAATAACAAATTACAGGTGAGCCAGTTTTCCATGATTCCTAGAGGCATCTGTGCTTTCCCGGGAAGAAATCCCCGCTTCTGTGGGCCTTTTGCTGCTTTTGGGAGCAATTTTTGTCCCCACCGCTTCCAAACTTTACTTGTCGCTCATTGCTCCAAAGAATCAAAGGCTTTTATTTGCTTAGACATGTTCAGTTTCTCCCTGTCACCCTGACAGACAGAAAAATTAATTTCCCCAAATGAGAAATGATCACCCTGCTGGAAATGATAAGTGTTGGCATGTGTGTCTGTCCCTGGAATGTTTTAGGATGCGGCCTCCTTGCCAGATGATCCTCCCGAGCCTGGCAGGTAGAAATGTGGGGGGCATTGAGGGGAACGATGCTGGGGACCCCACCCCAAATGGAAAGTTTCCTAGGCCATTTAGGACACTTGAGAAGCAGCTTGGTTCAGTGGAAAGAGCCCGGGCTTGGGAGTCAGAGGTCGTGGGTTCCCATCTCCTTCCCCATCTCTTTCCCTCCTCCTTTCCCTTCTCCTTCCCTCCTCCTTCCCCATCTCCTTTCCTCCTCCTTTCCCATCTCCTTTCTTCCTCCTTTCCCTTCTCCTTCCCTCCTCCTTCCCCATCTCCTTCCCTCCTCCTTTCCCATCTCCTTTCCTCCTCCTTTCCCCCTCCTTTCCCATCTCCTTCCCTATCTCCTTCCCTCCTCCTTTCCCATCTCCTTCCCTCCTCCTTCCCCATCTCCTTCCCTCCTCCTTTCCCATCTCTTTTAGACAGTGAGCCCACTGTTGGGTAGGGACTGTCTCTATACGTTGCCAACTTGTACTTCCCCAGCGCTTAGTACAGTGCTCTGCGTACAGTAAGCGCTCAATAAATACAACTGATGATGATAATCCCGGCTCCGCCAATTGTCAGCTGTGTGATTTTGGGCAAGTAACTTCACTTCTCTGTGCCTCAGTTACCTCATCTGGAAAATGGGGATTAAGACTGTGAGCCCCACATGGGACAACCTGATCACCTTGTATCCCCCCCAGCGCTTAGAACAGTGCTTTGCACATAGTAAGCATTTAATAAATGTCATTATCATTATTATTATTATTATTATTATTATCTGGCTCTAGCCTTCCCTGGGACCGGCAGAGCTAGGGTAAGCACAGAAGGCACTTTGTTGTTGCAGGTGTCATCTTAGAATCTGCTGGGTGATCCTGAGCAAGTCACTTAACTTCCCTGTGCCTCAGTTTCCTCATCTGTAAAATAGGGAAAAAAAACTACTGTTCTCCTCCTCCTAAGACTGTGAGCCCTGAATTCATTCATTCATTCAATCATATTTATTGAGCGCTTACTGTGTGCAGAGCACTGTACTAAGCACTTGGGAAGTACAAGTTGGCAACGGTCCCTACCCAACAATGGGCCTGAATGGGACATTGTTCTCTGTCTCCCCCTTTTAGACTGTGAGCCCACTATTGGGTAGGGACTGTCTCTATATGTTGCCAATTTGTACTTCCCAAGCGCTTAGTACAGTGCTCTGCACATAGTAAGCGCTCAATAAATACGATTGATGATGATGATGATGATGATGACACGGACCATCTTCAACCTGATGAGAAGCAGCGTGGTTCAGTGGAAAGATCACGGGCTTGGGAGTCAGAGGTTATGGGTTCTAATCCCGGCTCTGCCACATGTCAGCTGTGTGACTTTGGGCAGGTAACAACTTCTCTGCGCCTCAGTTACCTCATCTGTAAAATGAGGATTAAGACTGTGAGACCCATGTGGAACAGCCTGATCACCTTGTAACCTCCCCAGCGCTTAGAACAGTGCTTTGCACATAGTAAGCACTTAAAAAATACCATCATTGCTATTATATCTGCCTCGGTGTTTAGCATGGTGCTTGGCACAGGGTAAGTGTTCCAGAAATACCATTATTATTATGGGGAAGCAGCTTGGCTCAGTGGAAAGATCACGTGCTTTGGAGTCAGAGGTCATCGGTTCAAATCCCGGCTCCGCCACTTGTCAGCTGTGTGACTTTGGCCAAGTCACTTAACTTCTCTGTGCCTCAGTTCCCTCATCTGTAAAATGGGGATTAAGACTGTGAGCCCCCTGTGGGACAACCTGATCGCCTTGTAGACTCCCCAGCGCTTAGAACAGTGCTTTGCACATAGTAAGTGCTTAATAAATGCCATTATTATTATTATTATTGTTATCTGCCTTGGTATCCCACCCCCAGATATTATTCTGTTGTTTCTTTGATTTTTCATTCATTCATTCATTCAGTCACATTTATTGAGCACTTACTGTGTGCAGAGCACTGTACTAAGCGCTTGGAAAGTACAGTTCAGCAACAAATAGAGACAATCCCCACCCAACAACGGGCTCACCGTCTAGAAGGGGGAGACAGACAACAAAACAAAACCTAGTAGACGCCCAGTGGTGCCCAGGCGTGGGAGGCAGAAGGTCATGGGTTCTAATCCCGGCTCTGCCGCTCCTCTGCTGTGTGACCTTGGACAAGTCACTTCACTTCTCTGTGTCTGAGTTACCTCATCTGTAAAATGGGGATTGAAACTGTAAGCCCCACGTGGGACAGGGTCTGTGTCCAACCAGATTTGCTTGTATCCACCCCAGCGCTTAGTACAGTGCCTGACACACAGTAAGCACTTAACAAATAACATTATTATTAGTAGTAATAATAATAATAATAATAATGACGTTTATTAAGCACTTACTACGTGTTAAGCACTGATTATTACCGCTGTTATTATTCAGAAAAGCAGCGTGGCTCAGTGGAAAGAGCATTGGCTTGGGAGTCAGAAGTCATGGGTTCTAATCCCGGCTCTGCCACTTGTCTGCTGTGTGATGTTGGGCAAGTCACTTAACTTCTCTGAGCCTCAGTTACCTCATTTGTAAAATGGGGATGAAGACTGTGAGCCCCCTGTGGGACAACGTGATCACCTTGTATCCCCACCCCATCGCTTAGAACAGTGCTTTGCACATAGGAAGTGCTTAACAAATGTCATCATCATTATTAATAACAAATAACAAATACCAGTATTATCAATATTATAATATGAAGTCAATCAATCAATCAATTGTATTTATTGAGTGCTTACTGTGTGCGGAGCACTGTACTAAGCGCTTGGGAAGTACAAGTTGGCAACATATAGAGACAGTCCCTACCCAACAGTGGGCTCACAGTCTAGAAGGGGGAGACAGAGAACAAAACCAAACATATTAACAAAATAAAATAAATAGAATAGATATGTACAAGTAAAATAAATAAATAAATCGAGTAATAAATATATACAAACATATATACATATATGCAGGTTCTGTGGGGAAGGGAAGGAGGTAAGACGGGGGAGATGGAGAGGGAGACGAGGGGGAGAGGAAGGAGGGGGCTCAGTCTGGGAAGGCCTCCTGGAGGAGATGAGCTCTCAGTAGGGCCTTGAAAGGAGGAAGAGAGCGAGCTTGGCGGATGTTGGGAGGGAGGGCATTCCGGGCCAGGGGGATGACGTGGGCCGGGGGTCGACAACGGGGCAGGAGAGAACGAGGCACGGTGGGGAGATTAGCGGCAGAGGAGTGGAGGGTGCAGGCTGGGCTGGAGAAGGAGAGAAGGGAGGTGAGGTAGGAGGGGGCGAGGGGATGGACAGCCTGGAAGCCCAGGGTGAGGAGTTTCTGCCTGATGTGCAGATTGATTGGTAGCCACTGGAGATTTTTGAGGAGGGGAGTAACATGTCCAGAGCGTTTCTGGACAAAGACAATCCGGGCAGCGGCGTGAAGTATGGATTGAAGTGGGGAGAGACACGAGGATGGGAGATCAGAGAGAAGGCTGATGCAGTAGTCCAGACGGGATAGGATGAGAGCTTGAATGAGCAGGGTAGCGGTTTGGATAGAGAGGAAAGGGCGGACCTTGGCAATGTTGCGTAGCTGAGACCGGCAAGTTTTGGTGACGGCTTGGATGTGAGGGGTGAAGGAGAGAGCGGAGTCGAGGATGACACCAAGGTTGCGGGCTTGTGAGTTGGGAAGGATGGTACTGCCGTCAACAGTGATGGGAAAGTCAGGGAGAGGGCAGGGTTTGGGAGGGAAGACAAGGAGTTCAGTCTTGGATTAAGAGCATTAAATGAGCACCCCAGTTTGTGAGGAGCTTTGTTGTAGGCGCTTGGGAAACGACCATAAAGTAAACATGACCTGTGCCATCAAAGAGCTAACGATATGTGGTGCGCAGAGCACTGTACTGAATCTTGGGAGACTACAGTAGAGTTATGATCTACTACAGTCCCTGCCTCCTAGGAGCTCCTGGTGTACTGTGTGCAGAGAGCTGTACTGAGCCCTTGGGATAATACAGTGGAGTTAGTAGATACGACAGATAGATAGAGAAGCAGTGTGGCTCAGTGGAAAGAGCCCGGGCTTTGGATTGAGAGGTCATGGGTTCAAATCCCAGCTCTGCCAATTGTCGGCTGTGTGACTTTGGACAAGTCACTTAACTTCTCTGTGCCTCAGTGACCTCATCTGTAAAATGGGGATTAAGACTGTGAGCCCCCTGTGGGACAACCCGGTCACCTTGTAACCTCCCCAGCGCTTAGAACAGTGCTTTGCATATAGTAAGAGCTTAACAGATGTCATCATCATCATCATTATTATTAATCCTGATATGAAGTGACTAGCTTGCCGTAGTGGAAAGATGGTATTTTGGAGCTATTATAACATGAATATGTAAGTTGGACCAGCGGAAGAAGGAGGTTTATTCAAGTCCTAATATCGTGTGTCATAAACTAAGGGAAGATCTTTGATTTAGGGCCCAACCAAGCCTTCG
This sequence comes from Tachyglossus aculeatus, assembly GCF_015852505.1. Taxonomy (NCBI): domain Eukaryota; kingdom Metazoa; phylum Chordata; class Mammalia; order Monotremata; family Tachyglossidae; genus Tachyglossus; species Tachyglossus aculeatus. Next base: position 2,538,701 of record NC_052068.1, read on the forward strand.
CCAACTCCTCTCTCTGTGACAGACGACGAGGCCCCGGGGAGCCCTGTGGAAACATTCTGTCCAACTTTAACGTTCACAGGTTCATGAAGAGAAGGCGGATACAGACGAATCTTGAAAATTATGCAAATATCAAGCTCCAAGGACTGAAAAGGCATTTGAATATGCAATGATACGACTTCAATGGAGTCTTCTTGTTTATCTAATTACCGTCATTACTCCATCTCTTCTCAGGATGAAGTTAACTCATAAGCTCCATTGCCATGTTTCTAAACCCAGACTAAGCCCTCCCTCCTTTCCTCTTCCCCTACTCCCTTCTGCATCGTCCTGACTTGCTCCCTTTATTCCTCCCCGCTCCCAACATCATAGTACTATATCTGTAGTTGATTTATTTCTATTATTGTCTGTCTTCCCCTCTGGGCTGTAAGCTTATTGTGGGCAGGGAATGTGCCTGCTTATTGAGAAGCAGCGTGGCTCAGTGGAAAGAGCATGAGCTTTGGAGTCAGAGGTCATGAGTTCAAATCCAGACCCTGCCTATTGTCAGCTGTGTGACTTTGGGCAAGTCACTTAACTTCTCTGGGCCTCAGTTCCCTCATCTGTAAAATGGGGATTAAGTCAGTGAGCCCCCCATGGGACAACCTGATCACCTTGTAACCTCCCCAGGGCCTAGAACAGTGCTTTGCACATAGTAAGCGCTTAATAAATGCCATTATTATTATTATTATTATAATGTACTCTCCCAAACACACAGTAAGTGCTCAATAAATACGATTGAATGAATGAATGAATGAATGGATGGATGAAAATTTGAGAAGCAGCATGGCTTAGTGAATAGAACCTGAGTTTAGGAGTCAGAAGGAGCTGGGTTCTAATTCCAGCTCTACCACTTGTCTGCTGTGGGACCTTGGACAAGTCACTTCACTTCTCTGCGCCTCAGTTACCTCATCTCTAAATTGGGGACTAAGACTGTGAACCCCATTTAGGACAGGAACTATGTCCAACCTGATCAGCTTGTATCTATCCCAGGACTTAGAACAGTGCTTGGCACACAATAAGCACCTAACAAATATCATAAAAAAAATTGTGGATGCAGACGCGTCTATATGAAGAGGTGTCAACTTTTGAATGCTTTTAAAATTATGTTTGGTTAGCCTTGAGAAGGCCCTTGGTCCTTTAGGTTTAAAATGGGAAGAGCTCAGGTCTGTAGGAGTTTTGATGGGGCAGGGTGAGGATTGAGTTGAGGATGAAGCCCAAGGTGTACAATGTTTTGAGATGAACGGAAAAGGGAAGTAGGGTTTATGGAGAGAAGAGAATGTTTCAACAAGAGGCGGGGAGCTTACTGAGTGACTTAGAGTGAAGAACAAGGCCTGTCTTTTTAAAAGTCTCTGAGGCAAGTGCTACTGCATTAGATTTTTAACATCAGTTTCTTTTAATAATTGTTTCATAATGAAGGTAAGAAAAAATAGGATGCAAATTATTCCAACTATTGTAGCATAAAATAACCCTGAAAACTCTGTACCTCTATTGAATTGGGGGACTTCTAAAATGTCTCCTTTCCAGGAGGTAAAACTCACTGGAAGCAGCGTGGCTTAGTGGGTTAAGCACGGTCTTGGAAGTCAGAAGGTCATGGATTCTAATCTCTGCTCCGCCACTTGTCTGCAGAGTGACCTTGGGCTAGCCACTTAACTTCTCTGTGCCTCAGTTACCTCATCTGTAAAATGGGGATTAAGACTGCGAGCCCCACGCGGGACAACCTGATTACCTTGCATCTACTCCTGCGCTTAGAATAGGGGTAGTGTTCTAGACTGTGAGCCCATTGTGGGCAGGGATTGTCTCTATTTGTTGCTGAATTGTACCTCCCAAGTGCTTAATACAGTGCTCGGAACATAGTAAGCGCTCAATAAATACCACTGAATGAATGAATGAATGAATGAACAGTGTTTGGCACATAGTAAATGCTTAACAAATACCGTAGTCATTATTATTATTTGTTATGCATAGTGCTCTGCAGTAATAATAATAATGGTATTTATTAAGCGCTTACTATGTGCCAAGCACTGTTCTAAGCACTGAAGTGAGCAGAACAAGGAAAACTGACACTTTAGTGATAGAGTGAGGTCCTCAGTGAAAAAGTGAAGCCCTGACTGACAGGGTTGAGCCCTCCATGACCAAATGAGGCCCTTAGTGACAGAATGAGGTCCTCAGCAGCAGAATGAGTCCACTAGTGACGGAATGAGGCCCTTAATGATGGAATGAGGCCCTAAGTGATGGAATGAGTCCCTCAGTGACAGAGTGAGGCCCTTGGGAGCAGAATGAGGCCCTTAGTAGCAGAAGGAAGCCCTTAGTGACCAAGTGAGGTCCGTAGTGATCACGAGAGGCCCTTAGTGAAAGAGTGAGACTCTCAGTGACAGAGTGAGGCCCTTAATGAAAGAATGAGGCCCTCAGTGAGCGAATAAGGCCCTCAGTGATGGTTTGAGCCCCTCTGTGACAGAATGCAGCCCTTACTGACAGAATGAGGCCCCCAGTGATGGAGTGAGCCCCTTACTTCATTCATTCAATCGTATTTATTGAGCGCTTACTCTGTACAGAGCACTGTACTAATTGCTTGGAAAGTACAATTCAGCAATAAAGAGAGACATTCCCTGCCCAGTGAGCCCCTCTGTGATAGAATGAGGCCCTCAGGGACAGAGTTAGGCCCTTAGTGACCAAGTGAGGTCCGTAGTGATTACGAGAGGCCCTTAGTGAAAGAGTGAGCCTCTCAGTGACAGAGTGAGGCCCTTAATGAAAGAATGAGGCCCTCAGTGAGAGAATAAGGCCCTCGGTCATGGTTTGAGCCCCTCTGTGACAGAATGTGACCTTTACTGACAGGATGAGGCCCCCAGTGACGGAGTGAGCCCCTTACTTCATTCATTCAATCATATTTATTGAGCACTTACTGTGTACTCTATTTATTTTATTTTGTTAGTATGTTTGGTCTCTGTCTCCCCCTTTTAGACTGTGAGCCCACTGTTGGGTAGGGACTGTCTCTATATGTTGCCAATTTGTACTTCCCAAGCGCTTAGTACAGTGCTCTGCACATAGTAAGCGCTCAATAAATACGATTGATGATGATGATGATGATGATGATGTACAGAGCACTGTACTAAGTGCTTGAGCAATTGAGCAATAAAGAGAGACAACCGCTGCCCAGTGAGCCCCTCTGTAACAGAATGAGGTCCTCAGGGACAGAGTTAGGCCCTTAGTGACCAAGTGAGGTCCTTAGTGACAGCATGAGGCCCCCAGTGACTGAGTGAGCACCTTAGTGATCAAGTGAGGCCCTTAGTAACAGAGCAAGGAGGTCAATAGTGATAGATCGAGGCTCTTAGTGACAGTGAGACTCTTGGTAACAATGGGAGACCCTTTGGGGCAGAGCGAGGCCCATAGTCAGGTCTAGCTGCCCTGAGATCCTTTCTCGAAAGGGTAGATTGGGCTGAGGGTGATTTTTCTTTTCTCCCGAGGAACAGGAGTATTTACTAATATGTAATTCTCGCCTCCAGGAGCTGCAAGGGCTTGACAGCCAGTATTATCTCATTAATCCTTTTGGATGCAATGGGGCTTGGAGAATTGTTTTCATGATTCCCCAACTGGGAAAACAGAGCCAGAGAAGCGCAAAAGCCTGAACAGCAGATACCAAGCCAAAGCCCCACAGATGTCGCATTAGATTGCCAACAAGGCAGTCGCTCTCTGAGAGATTCATTCATTCGATCGTATTTATTGAGCGCTTACCCTGTGCAGGGCACTGTACTAAGCGCTTGGGAAGTAAAAGTTGGCAACATATAGAGACGGTCCCTACCCAACAACGGGCTCACAGTCTAGAAGAGCTGCCTTCGAGTAATAAGCATAATAATAATGTTAATAATTGTGGCATTTGTTAAGTGCTTACAGTCCCTCTAGACTGTAAGTTCCCTGTGGGCAAGGAAAGTGTCTATCAACTCAGTACATTGTACTCTCCCAAGCATTTATTACAGCGCTCTGCACAAAGTAAGTGCTCAGTAAATACCACTGATTGAGTGAAGGCTCCATAAATATAACTGAATGATTGAAGGGCCAAGCACTATCATTAGTGCTGGGATAGATAAACGTCAACTGGGTCAGACACAATTCATTCATTCATTCAATTGTATTTATTGAGCGCTTACTGTGTGCAGAGCACTGTACTAAGCGCTTGGGAAATACAAGTCAGCAACAAATAGAGACGGTCCCTACCCAACAACGGGCTCACAGTCTAGAAGGGGGAGACGGACAACAAAACAAAACATGTGGACAGGTGTCAAATCACCAGAATAAATAAAAATAAAGTTAGATATACAATATTAACAAAATAAATAGAATAGTAATTGCCAGGCCCATGGAGGAATCCACGGTCTAAGGAGGGAAGATAGGTATTGACTTCCCGTTTTGCAGATGAGGAAACCAAGATCCAGAGAAGTAAAGTGACTTCCCCAAGGTCACACAGCAGGCAAGTGGCAGAGCTGGGATAGGAACTCAGGTCCTTTGATTCCCAGACCTGGGATCTTTCTGTAAAGTCATGATGTTTTGAGTGCACAGACTCCTTCTGGAAGCAAAGTCCATGATAAGTATAAATATGTGTACTCATGCAACTCTGCTGGGTGACCTGGGGTAAGTCACTTCACTTTTCTATGCCTCAGTTACCTCATCTGTAAAATGGGGATTAAGACTAGGAGCCCCAAGTGGGACCTAATCACCTCGTATCTAGCCCATCCTTTAGAACTGTGCCTGGTGCATAGTGAGAGTTTAACACACAGAGAAGCAGCGTGGCTCAGTGGAAAGAGCCTGGGCTTTGGAGTCAGAGGTCATGGGTTCAAATCCCAGCTCCGCCAATTGTCAGCTGTGTGACTTTGGGCAAGTCACTTAAATTCTCTGGGCCTTAGTTCTCTCATCTGTAAAATGGAGATTAAGACTGTGAGCCCCCCATGGGACAACCTGATCACTTTGTAACCTCCCCAGCACTTAGAACAGTGCTTTGCACATAGTAAGCGCTTACTCCCCACAGCACCTGTATATATGTTTGTACAGATTTATTACTGTATTGATTTTACTTGTACATATTTACTATTCTATTTATTTTGTTAATGATGTGCATCTAGCTTTACTTTTATTTATTCTGATGACTTAACACCTGTCCACATGTTTTGTTTTGTTGTCTGTCTCCCCCTTCCCGTGAGCCCATTGTTGGGTAGGGACCATCTCTATATGTTGCCAACTTGTACTTCCCAAGCACTTAGTACAGTGGTCTGCACACAGTAAGGGCTCAATAAATACGATTGAATGAATGAATAAATAAATGCCATCATTATTATTATTAAATAGCACAAAAGCACCTTGTAGCGCTATGTGCCAAGGGTGAGACATTGTCTCTAAGGGACACCCAAACTAACAGATTCAACTCCTCCACGAGTGTCATGTGCCGTATATGCACTTGGTTCTGCAAACTTCGGGCACGGAGCTTGTATGTTTTTTTTTTTTTCCCTGTGGTATTCTTTAAGTGCTTACTATGTGCCAGGCACTGTTCTAAGTGCCGAGGTAGATTCAAGCTAATCAGGTTGAATATAGTCCATGTCACATATGGAGCTCACGGTCCTAATCTCCATTTTAATATAATAATAATGTCATTTATTAAGCACTTACTATGTGCCAAGCACTGTTCCAAGCACTGGGGAGTTTACAAGGTGATCAGGTTGTCCCACGGGGCTCTCACAGTCTTAATCCTCATTTTACAGATGAGGTAACTGAGTCCCAGAGAAGTTAAGTGACTTGCCCAAAGTCACACAGCTGACAAGTGGCTGAGCCGGGATTTGAACCCATGACCTCTGACTCCAAAGCCCAGGCTCTTTCCACTGAGCCACGCTGCTTCCCAAGAGACTAGTTAATTGAGTGCTTAGTACAGTGTTCAGCACACAGTAAGCGCTCGATAAATATGATTGAATGAATAATGATGTTATTTTGTTAAGTGCTTACTATGTGCCAGGCGTGTATTCCTGCTTCTGGTATAACACTCCGACACTGGGGCTCAGAAGTGGAAACTGATAAATTGGTAGGTGAGAACTCATGGTCATGAAGTAACAACAGCCAAAGCCACTGGTGAGTAGTTATCATTAAGCTACCTTTTATGAATAATAATACTAACGATGGTATTTGTTAAGCGTTTACTATGCGCCAGGCACTGTTCTAAGCTCTGGGGGTGGATACATCATTTTTATATAAGAATGCATTTAAACAGTCCAAATTTTACTCTCCCAAATATCAAAAGATACTATCCCCGAAAACACTCCCAAGATAACATGTTTTTGAAGCTGAGGATAGCATATCGGTAGTACCCATTGTTTGGGGTGGAGGGAGGGAGGAGAAGGAATTGAGGCCCAGAGAAGTGAAGTGGCTTGCCCAAGGTCACACAGCAGACAAGTGGCAGGGCAGGGATTCGAACCCAGGCCCTCCAACTCCCAGGCCCGAGCTCTTTCCACTAGGCCACGCTGCTTTAAAACACATTTAAACCTGACAGGCCCTGGAGCTTTTTCTGACAGTACAATCAGACAATGCCATTTTAGAAATAATTCTTTTCACACTTCCCATTTCAATTTAATTCAGTCCTCATGACGAAAATTGGGCAGATTATCCAGGCTTCTATTTCTTTCCAAACAGCAGGTATTTCCGCTCTGTTTATCCGGGGGGTTTTAAATAACACCAGAAGAAGGAAGCACTGTTAAATAGAAAACTTGCGATTGGCAAACCTTTGAAAGATTAGAAGCATGCCTTACTTTAAAATTGCTTGTAACATCAAAAGAAAGACCCTGAGAAGGGGCCGTGTTCACTGGATAGGGGTCAAGCATCGTGTTATTATATACCACTACAAAAGTTTGAGAAGAAGGAAACTAAATGAAGCAGTTAGCTCTAACAGCGGCTATTTAGAAGGGAAAAAATATTGTATTTCTGAATGCAACAGCTGCCTAAATGCCTCACCAGACCCTAGCAGCCCAAAAGTTACGGCTCCACAATTTTCTTCTACATTTCAGTGTCTCAGCTTTGCTTTTAACCTTTCGGGGCCTCTGTGAGGAGAAGCGTGATCGGTCCTTTCTTTTTTTTGGAACTGGCAGGCTATGAAACAGCTGTGAGACAGGTGACTCTGTTATGTGGAAACCAAGGCTACTGGAGAGTCTCATTTTTTTACATGAGCCATTGGTTCTATCCCTAATAATAATAATCACAATAATAATTTTGGTATTTGTTAAGTGCTTACTAGGTGCCAAGCACTGTTCTAAGCCCTGGGGAGGACACAAGATGATCTGGTTCTCCCATGTGGGGCTCACAGTCTTAATCCCCATTTTCCAGATGAGGTCACCGAGGCACACAGCTTCTCTCTCTCTCTCTCTCTCTGACTCCCAAGCCTGTGCTCTTTCCATTGAAAATAAATAAATAATAATAATAATAAATAATATATTTATTGAAATAAATAGAATAAATATGTGCAAATAAAATAAATAAAGCGCTTACTATGCACAAAGCACTGTTCTAAGCACTGTGGGGATACAAGGTGATCAGGTTGTCCCATGGGGGGCTCACATTCTTAATCCCCATTTTACAGATGAGGGAACTGAGGCACAGAGAAGTTAAGTGGCTTGCCCAAAGTCACACAGCTGACAAGCGGCGGAGCCGGGATTTAAACCCATGATGAGCCCATCCTAATAATAATAATAATAATAATGATGATGGCATTTGTTAAGCGCTTACTATGTGCCAGGCACTGCACTAAGCACTGGGATGAATACAAGCAAATCGAGTTGGATGCAGTCCCTGTCATCATCATCATCATCAATCGTATTTATTGAGCGCTTACTGTGTGCAGAGCACTGTACTAAGCGCTTGGGAAGTACAAATTGGCAACATTTAGAGACAGTCCCTACCCAACAGTGGGCTCACATTCTAAAAGGGGGAGACAAAACCAAACATACTACAAAATAAAATAGAATAGATATGTACAAGTAAAATAAATAAATAAATAGAGTAATAAATATGTACAAACATATATACATATATGCTGGTGCTGTGGGGAAGGGAAGGAGGTAAGATGGGGGGGATGGAGAAGGGGCTCAGGGTCTCAATCCCCATTTGACAGATGAGGGAACTGAGGCACAGAGAAGTGAAGTGACTTGCCCAGGGTCGCACAGCAGACAAGCGGCGGAGTTGTAGAGCTCTATCCACTAGGCCATGCTGCTTCTCATCATGGGTTGGGGAGACAAGGCCAGCCACCGGAGAGCTTGTCTAGATAAAACAGCTGTCTTGTTGTGGCTTGGGAGACACGAGTAAGGAATGCAGACCCCATCAATCATGTGGATTGATTAAGATTGTGAGCCTCACATGGGACATATGAGCCTCTCCTCCTCCCCATCCCCCCCGCTCTACCTCCTTCCCCTCCCCACAGCACCTGTATATATATTTGTACAGATTTATTACTCTATTTTCCTTGTACATATTTACTATTTATTTTGTTAATGATGTGCATATAGCTTTAATTCTAGTTGTTCCGACGATTTTGACACCTGTCTACATGTTTTGTTTTTTTGCCTGTCTCCCCCTTCTAGACCGTGAGCCCGTTGTGGGGTAGGGACCGTCTCTATATGTTGCTGGCTTGTACTTCCCAAGCGCTTAGTACAGTGCTCTGCACACAGTAAGCGCTCAATAAATATGATTGAATGAATGAATGACAGTGACTGAATCCAACCTGATTAGCCTGTACCTACTCCCAGAGCTTAGTACAGTGCCTGGCACATAGTAAATGCCTCACAAATACACTATTATCATCATCATCATCATCAATCGTATTTATTGAGCACTTACTATGTGCAGAGCACTGTACTAAGCGCTTGGGAAGTACAAATTGGCAACATATAGAGACAGTCCCTACCCAACAGTGGGCTCACAGTCTAAGAATTATCATTATTACTATTCAAACCAATGATCCATCCTACCCAGTAGCAATATCCTGCTATCATCGTCATCATCAATGGTATTTATTGAGCGCTTATGATGCAAAGAGCACTGTACTAAGCACTTGGGAGAGTGCAGTATCACAATAAGCAGACACATTCCCTACCCACATTGAGTTTACCGTCTAGACGGGGAGATAGACATTAATATAAATAAATGAATAACAGATATGGACATAGGTTCTGCGGGGCAGGGAGGGGTCATGAATAAAGGGAGCAAGTCAGGGTGACACAGAAGGGAGAAGAGGAAAGGAGGGCTGAATCACGGAAGGCCTCTTGGAGGAGATGGGCCTTCAATAAGGCTTTGAATAATAATAATAATAATAATATTGGCATTTGTTAAGCGCTTACTATGTGCAAAGCACTGTTCTAAGCGCTGGGGGGGGGGATACAAAGTGATCAGGTTGTCCCATGTGGGGTTCACAGTCTTAATCCCCGTTTTACAGATGAGGTAACTGAGGCTCAGAGAAGTTAAATGACTTGCCCAAGGTCACACAGCAGACATGTGGTGGAGGCGGGATTCGAACCCATGACCTCTAACTCCAAAGCCCGGACTCTTTCCACTGAGCCACGCTGCTTCTCTAAGCAAGGGAGGGTTGTTGTCTGTGGGATTTGAGGCATGGCTCAGTGGAAAGAGCACGGGATTTGGAGTCAGAGGTCATGGGTTCGAATCCCAGCTCCATCATGTGTCTGCTGTGTGACCTTGAGCAAGTCACTTCACTTCTCTGAGCCTCAGTTACCTCATCTGTAAAGTGGGGATTGAGACTGTGAGCCCACGTGGGACAACCTGATCACCTTGTATCCCCCCCAGCACTTAGAACAGTGCTTTGCGCATAGTAAAGTGCTTAATAAACGCCATCATCATCATCGTTTGAGGAGGGAGGGCATTCCATGCCAGAAGGATGACTTGGGCCAGGGCTGAACGTTGCCCAGACCCTGGCTGTGATGCTGGGAAAAGCGAGTTTTGCCGGCCGGACTTGCAATGGAGTTGGGTTTACGGCAGTGGGGATGGTTTGCACGGAGCCATCCACACTCTCTGGCCTGGGCCCAGCTGTTCTTTCAGACTGTGAGCCCACTGTTGGGTAGGGACTGTCTCTATATGTTGCCAACTTGTACTTCCCAAGCGCTTAGTACAGTGCTCTGCACACAGTACGCGCTCAATAAATATGATTAATTGATTGTTCTCACACTGTGACGTCACTAGTGGGGAGAACAAGTCCCACAGTGGCAGCAGGATGCTTGCCAACACAGTGGGATCATGGGGCTGAGGAAGTAAGGCCTCACAAAACACTCCAAAATGTGACCCCTACCCTTGGGAACTGCGTTTTCCTCCAGCCTCTACCCCCTAGACTGGAAGCTCCTTGTGGGTAGGGAGTGTATCTGTGACATTCACATATTCATTCATTCAATTGTATTTATTGAGCACTTACTGTGTACTAAGTATTTGGGAAAGTAAAATTCAGCAATAGAGACAATCCCTGCCCACAACGAGCTCACAGTCTGAGGGGTTGGGGGAAACAGACATCAGTACAAGTAAACAGATGTCAATATAAATAAATGAAATGACAATACGTGCTACGGGGCGGGGAGGGGAGGAAGAGCAAAGGGAGTAAGTCAGGGTGACACGGGAGGGAGGGGGAGATGAGGAAAAGTGGGGCTGAGTCAGGGAAGACCTTTTGGAGGAGATTTGCCTTTGAGAAGCGGCGTGGCTCAGTGGAAAGAGCGCGGGCTTTGGAGTCAGAGGTCATGGGTTCAGATCCCGGCTCTGCCAATTGTCAGCTGTGTGACTTTGGTCAAGTCACTTCACTTCTCTGGGCCTTAGTGACCTCATCTGTAAAATCGGGATGAAGACTGTGAGCCCCACGTGGGACAACCTTGATTACCTTGTAACCTCCCCAGTGCTTAGAACAGTTTTAAGGCATGTAGTAAGCGCTTAATAAATGTGAGCCCCACGTGGGACAACCTGTTCTCCTTGTAACCTCCCCAGCACTTAGAACAGTGCTTTGCACATAGTAAGTGCTTAACAAATACCATTATTATTATTATTATTATTATTATTATTATTTATTAAGGCATGGAGGCAGGGGAGAGTCATTGTCTGGCAGATTTGAGGAGGGAGGGCATTCCAGGCCAGAGGCAGGCCATGGGCTCAGTGAGGTTGGTGAGAAAGAGAAGCAGCGTGGCTTAGTGGAAAGAGCACGGGCTTTGGAGTCAGAGGTCATGGGTTCGAATCCCGACTCTGCCACATTTGCTGTGTGACCTTGGTCAAGTCACTTAACTTCTCTAAGCCTCAGTTACCTCATCTGTAAAAGGGGGATGAAGACTTTGAGCCCCACGCGGGACAACCAGATCACCTTGTAACCTCCCCAGCATTTAGAACAGTGCTTTGCACATTGTAAGCGCTTAATAAATGCCGTTATTATTATTATTATTATGGAAACCCAGTGAGAAGGTTGGCGTTAGAGGAGCCCAGTGTGTGGGCTGGATTGGAGAAGGACAGAAGGGAGGTGAGTTAGGAGGGGACAAGGAGATGGAGAGCCACACCTCCTGCTTCCCAAACTGTGCGTTCCAGCAGCCCACCATATAGTCCTCTCCCAACCGCTTAGTACAGTGGTCTTCACATTGCAAGCGCTCAATAAATATGACTGACTGTCTGACTGACTGCCTACCAAAGACCACCCTCAAATAGGACCGGAGAGAGGTTGTTTCCCCACCCTATCACTCCCCTTCCTGCAGCCCTGGCCTGCTGCTGGAGGCCACACTGCCATCGATCAATCGGTCAGTGCCATTTATTGAGAGGACTTACTGCGAGGAGAACTCTGTACTAAGCGCTTGGGAGAGTACAATACAGTCCATCGACATGATCCCCACTCTCAAGAAACTGATGATGTAGCAGAGGAGACAGAGTCTACAAGAAATGAAGCGAGACTACAGAATCAGTTTGGTGCGACTGAGGTAGGGGCCAGACTTCTTCTTATTAGTAGTAGTAGTAGTAGTAGTATGTTTTAAAGCACTTTTTATGGCATTTATTAAGCACTTACTATGTGCAAAGCACTGTTCTAAGCACTGGGGAGGTTGCAAGGTGATCAGGTTGTCCCACGGGGGCTCACAGTCTTAATCCCCATTTTACAGATGAGGTAACTGAGGCACAGAGAAGTTAAGTGACTTGCCCAAAGCCACACAGCTGACAATTGGCAGAGCCGGGATTTGAACCCATAACCTCCGACTCCAAAGCTCGTGCTCTTCCCACTGAGCCACGCTGCTCAACTTAGTGCTGTTCTAAGTGCTGGAGTAGTCACAAGAGATAATCAGGTTGGATGCAGTCTCTATCTCACATGGGACTCACAGTCTAATTAGAAAGATGAACAGATATTGAGTCCCCATTTTAGAGTTGAGGAAACTGAGGTTTAGAGAAGTTAAATGACTTACCCAAGGTCACACAGCAATCCATCAACAGAGCTGGGATTAAATCCAGGCCCCCTGACTTCCAAACCCTTTGGTCTTTTCACTAATAATAATAAGATGGCATTTATTAAGTGCTTAGTATGTGCCAAGCACTGTTCTAAGCACTGGGGAGGTTACAAGGTGATCAGGTTGTCCCACGTGGGGCTCACAGTCTTAATACCCGTTTTACAGATGAGGTAGCTGAGGCCCAGAGAAGTGAAGTGACTTGCCCAAAATCATAAAGCTGACAATTGGCGGAGCCTGGATTTGAACCCATGACCTCTGAACTAGGCCATGTTGCTTCTCAATGTATATTGGAAATAGAACCAAACACCCGGAGACAGTAGAAAACGACCTGTTTACTTTCAGGGACTTTGCTTCCAACTTTTAAAAAAATGCTATTTATTTAAGCTCTGGAAAAGCAATGCAATTATACTCGACATGCTCCCTATCCCCCCCAGAAGCATAGCTTAAGAGGACGGGAGAGCGCGGACTTGTCCTTTTTTTAAAATGTTAAGCGCTTATTATATCAAGATACTTTTCTAAGTGCTGGGGTAGAGACAAGGTTTTACAGATGAGAAAACTGTGGTCCAGAGAGGTTAAGCAATGTTCCCAAGGTCACACAGCAGAGCTGTGGCAAAGCTGGGACTTGAACTCAAATCTCCTGACTTTCTGTGCCGAATAAAGAAGCCACCCTTTCACCACCCTCAAGGAACTTGCACTATAGCGGAAAAGGAAAACTTGAAAAATATTTACAACTTGAGTGTTCAAAATCAATAATTGAGTACACTACAGTTATTATTATTATTATTATTTTTTTTTTTAAGGAGGGGATGAATAAGTTCATGACCCCTTAAGGGAAGTGTGGCCTAGTGGAAAGAGCAGGGTCCTTTGAGTCAGAGGACCTGGGTTCTAATCTTCGCTTCAACACTTACCCGCCATGTGAAGCAGCGTGGCTCAGTGGAAAAGAGTGCGGGTTTTGGAGTCAAAGGTCATGGGTTCAAATTCCAGCTCTGCCAATTGTCAGCTGTGTGACTTTGGACAAGTCACTTCACTTCTCTGGGCCTCAGTTACCTCATCTGTAAAATGGGGATGAAGACTGTGAGCCCCCCGTGGGACAATCTGATCACCTTGTAACCTCCCCAGCTCTTAGAACAGTGCTTTGCACAGAGTAAGCACTTGATAAATGCCATTATTATTATTATGTGACCTTGGGCAAATCACTTCACTTCTCTGTGCCTTGGTTTCCTCATCCGCTAAATCAATCAATCAATCAATCGTATTTATGGAGCGCTTACTGTGTGCAGAGCACTGTACTAAGCGCTTGGGAAGTACAAGTTGGCAACATATATGTTGCCCTATATGTTACCAACTTGTACTTCCCAAGCGCTTAGTACAGTGCTCTGCACACAGTAAGCGCTCCATAAATACGATTGATGATGATGATGATGATGGGCTCACAGTCTAGAAGGGGGAGACAGAGAACAAAACCAAGCATACTAACAATATAAAATAAATAGAATAGATATGTACAAGTAAAATAAATAGAGTAATAAATATGTACAAACATATATACATTTATATACATACATATACATACATATATACATATATATATGCTAAATGGGTATTCAGTACCTGTTCTCCCTCCTACTTAGTCTGTGAACCCCATGTGGGCTGATTATCTCAATCTTGTGCTTAGTATAGTGCTTGACACCTAATAAGCACCTAGCAAATATCATAATAATAATAATTTTAAGGTGCTTACAATCTAGCAGGGAAGACAGACACAAAATAGGAAGTCCATTTTGCCTTCCTCCTCTCTGTAATTTACTTTTGAGTCTTTCTCCCACGTTGATACTTCTCTCTCCTAAGTGCTTAGTGCAGTGCTTTGCACTAAGCAGGTTCCCAATAATTTCTAATGAAAGAGGAACAAACAGAGGAATCAGTTATCTCACCAGCTCTCTAAAAGGAGAAGCAACTTGACGTAATGAATGGAGCTTGGGCTTGGGAGTCAGGAGGTCTTGGATTCTAATCCTGCTCTGCCACTTTTCTGCTGTGTGACCTTGGGCAAGTCACTTCACTTCTCCGGACCTCAGCTACCTCATCTGTAAAATGGGGATTAAGACTGTGAGCCCCACGTGGGACAACCTGATCACCTTGTAGCCTCCCCAGCGCTTAGAACAGTGCTTTGCACATAATAAGCGCTTAATAAATGCCATCATTATTATTATTAGTGAAAAGACCAAAGGGTTTGGGAGTCAGGGGGCCTGGATTTAATCCCAGCTCTGTCGATGGATTGCTGTGTTACCTTGGGTAAGTCATTTAACTTCTCTTTATCGTGGGATAATCTGACTACCTAGTATTTACCCCAGCGCTTAGAACAGTGCTTGGCACATAGTAAGCACTTAATGATTACCATAATAATAATATTTATTATTAAAAGCACGTTCCTTTTTTTAACGTTTTTGTTAAGTGTTTGTTAAGTGTTTAGTATGTGCCGGAGTCTGTACTAAGCACTGGTGTGGGTACAACTGGTCATGGGTTCGAATCCCGGCTCTTCCACATGTCTGCTGTGTGACCTTGGGCAAGTCACTTAACTTCTCTGAGCCTCAGTTACCTCATCTGTAAAATGGGGATGAAGACTGTGAGCCCCATGTGGAACAACCTGATCACCTTGTATCCCCCCAGCGCTTAGAACAGTGCTTGGCACATAGTAAGCACTTAACAAATGCCATCATCATTATTATTATTATTACAAGCTAATCAGGTTAGACACAGTCCATGTCCCACATGGGGCTCACAGACTTTATCCCCATTTTTCAGATGAGGGAACTGAGGCCCAGAGAAGTGAAGTGACTTGCCTTAGGTCACACAGCAGACAAGTGGCAGAGCCGGAATTAGACAACCAGGCCCGAGCTCTATCTACTAGACCATGCTGCTTTTTTAATGGTATTTGTTAACCACTTACTATGTGCCACACACTGTTCTAAGTGCTGGAGTACTTCTCACACACTCAGTACAGTGCTCTGCACACAGTAAGCGCTCAATAAACACGATTGAATGAATGAATGAATGAATGAGTAGTTACAAGGTAATCAGGTTGGTTACAGTCCCTGTCCCACGAGGGGCTCAGAGTCTCAATCCCCATTTTACAGTTGAGGCAACTGAGGCCCAGAGAAGTGAAGTGGCTTGCCCAGGGTCACAGAGCAGACAAGTGGCGGAGCCGGGACTAGAACCCAGGTCCTTCTGATTCCCGGGCCCGGACTCCATCGTTAGGCCACACTGCTTCTCTGTTTACCGTGGAGAGATGAAGTTGCCTTCATTCTGCCCACACAATTAGCCTTCGTTCAATAAGGCTTTCATGTCAATATCTTGCTAATGGAATGAACATGTACGGGCAGTCAATTGAAACACCATGCTCCAATAGTCCTAATTACAGTTACAGTATAATAAATAGTATAATAAATAGACGCCCCACCTCTCCTCCCTTTCCCCCTCCTGCTGAACGAATAAACCCACGCTGGTGCTGGGGATCAAAATCCGTCATCTCTTAGTAAAACCAAGTAACTGGGTGGTGGTATCTAATAATAATAATGATGGTATTTGTGAAGCGCTTACTATGTTCATTCATTCATTCAATCGTATTTATTGAGTGCTTACTGCGTTCAGAGCACTGTACTAAGCTCTTGGGAAGTACAAGTTGGCAACATATAGAGACGGTCCCTACCCAACAACGGGCTCACAGTCTAGAAGGGGGAGACAGACAACACAACAAAACATGTGGTCAGGTGTCAAGTCATCAGAATAAATAGAAGTAAAGCTAGATTCATTCATTCAATCATATTTATTGAGCACTTACTGTGTGCAGAGCAAGCACTGTACTAAGCGTTTGGGAAGTACAAGTTGGCAAGCGCTTAGTACAGTGCTCTGCACACAGTAAGCGCTCAATAAATGTGATTGATAACACATAGAGACGGTCCCTACCCAACAACGGGCTCACAGTCTAGCAGGGGAAGACAGATAACACATGTTTTGACATGTGGTCAGGTGTCGAGTCATCAGAATAAATAGAAGTAAAGCACTTCATTGACAAAATAAATAGAATAATAAATATGTACAAGTAAAATAAATAGAGTAATAAATCTGTACAAACATATATACAGGTGTAGTGTGGGGAAGGAGGTAGGGCAGAGCGGGATGGGGTGAGGGAGAGGAAAAAGGGGGCTCAGTGTAGGAAGGCCTCCTGGAGGAGGTGAGCTCTCAGTAGGGCTTTGAAGGGAGGAAGAGAGCTAGCTTGGTGGATGTGTGGAGGGAGGGCATTCCATACTATGTGGCCTACTATGTGCCAAGCACTGTTCTAAGCACTGGGGTAGACACAAGGTAATGAGGCTGTCCCAAGTGGGTCTCACAGTCTCAGTCCCCATTTTCCAGATGAGGTAAGTGAAGCACAGAAAACTGAAGCGACTTGCCCAAGGCCACACAGCAGACAAGCGGCGGAGCCAGGCATAGAACCCAAGATCTTCTGACTCTCAGGCCCAGGCTCTAGCTACTAAGTCGTGACTTACAGATCAATTGGTCAATAAATCAATTAAACCTACCTCTGCTTATATTGCACTCTCCCAAGCGTCATGCTAAGCATTCACCAGGTGGCCAGTAAACACCACTGCCGGACTGATTGGCTGATGGGTTGGTGACCCCCTTAGAATGATCTTATGAGTGTTTGGGCATGTCACCTCCCCCTCCTCAAGAATTTCCAGTGGTTGCCTATCAACCTTCGAATGGAGATAAAACTCTTCACTCGGCTTCAAAGCTTTCCTTCATCTCGCCCCCTCCTACCTCACCTCCCTTCTGTCCTTCTCCCTCCCAGCCCGCACCCACCGCTCCTCTGCCACCGCTCACCTCCTCACTGGGCCTTATTCTCGCCTGTCCCGTCATCGACCCCCGGCCCACGTCCTCCCCCTTGCCCGGAATGCCCTCCCTCCACACATCCGCCAAGTTAGCTCTCTTCCTCCCTTCAAAGCCCTACTGAGAGCTCACCTCCTCCAGGAGGCCTTCCCACATTGAGCCCCCCTTTTCTGCTGCTCCTCCTCCCCTCCCCATCACCTCCACTCACTCCCTCTGCTCTTCCCCTTTCCCCACCCCAAGCACTTGTGTATATTTGTACATATTTATTATTCTATTTATTTCATTAATGATGCTTACATATCTATAACTCTATTTACCTATTTTGATGCTGTTGATGCCTGTCTACTTGTTTTGCTTTGTGTCCATCTCCCCCTTCTAGACTGTGAGCCCGTTGTTGGGGGCAGATCATCTAGGGCTCCTAAACCAGGGATTGTGCGTGGCTCAGTGGAAATCAATCAATCAATCAATCAATCAATCATATTTATTGAGTGCTTACTGTGTGCAGAGCACTGTACTAAGCGCTTGGGAAGTACAAGTCAGCAACACATAGAGATAGTCCCTACCCAACAGTGGGCTCACAGTCTAGAAGGGGTTGACAGAGAACAAAACCAAACATATTAACAAAATAAAATAAATAGAATAGATATGCACAAGTAAGATAAATAAATAAATAGAGTAATAAATTTGTACAAACATATATACATATATACAGGTGCTGTGGGGAAGGGAAGGAGGTACGATGGGGGGATGGAGAGGGGGACGAGGGGGACGAGGAGGACGAGGGGGAAAGAGCACGGACTTTGGAGTCAGAGGTCATGAGTTTAAATCCCAGCTCTACCACTTGTCAACTGTGTGACTTTGGGCAAGTCACTTCACTTCTCTGGGCCTCAGTTACCTCATCTGTAAAATGGAGATGAAGACTGTGAGCCCCCTTGGGACAATCTGATCACCTTGTAACCTCCCCAGCGCTTAGAACACTGCTTTGCACGTAGTAAGCGCTTAATAAATACCATTATTATTATTATTATTATTGTGGGTTCATGTCTCATCTGGGGTGCGTCAGTTATCTTTAGAGAAGCAGCATGGATCAGTGGAAAGAGCACGGGCTTTGGAGTCAGGGGTCATGGGTTTAAATCCCGGCTCTACCACTTGTCAGCTGTGAGACTTTGGGCAAGTCACTTCACTTCTCTGGGCCTCAGTTCCCTCATCTGCAAAATGGGGATGAAGACTGTGAGCCCCCCGTGGGACGACCTGATCACCTTGTAACCTCCCCAGCGCTTAGAACAGTGCTTTGCACATAGTAAGCGCTTAATAAATGCCATTATTATTATTATTATCTCTATATGTTGCCGAATTGTACTTTCCAAGTACTTAGGAGAGTGTTGTGCACACAGAAAGCGCGCAATACATATCACTGAATGAATGAATGAATGAATGAGAGTTGAATCATTCATTCATTCAATCGTATTTACTGAGCACTTACTGTGTGCAGAGTGCTGTACTAAGCGCTTGGGAAGTACAAGTTGGCAACATATAGAGACGGTCCCTACCCAACAGCGGGCTCACAGTCTAGAAGGGGGAGACAGAGAACAAAACAAAACATAGT
This sequence comes from Tachyglossus aculeatus, assembly GCF_015852505.1. Classification (NCBI taxonomy): domain Eukaryota; kingdom Metazoa; phylum Chordata; class Mammalia; order Monotremata; family Tachyglossidae; genus Tachyglossus; species Tachyglossus aculeatus. The sequence goes on from NC_052068.1 coordinate 2,557,697, forward strand.
AACAAAATAAAATAAATAGAATAAATATGTACAAATTAAATAAATAAATAAATAAATGGAGTAATAAATATGTACAAACATATATACATCTATACAGGTGCTGTGGGGAGGGGAAGGAGGTAAGACGGTGGGGATGGAGAGGGGGACGAGGGGGAGAGGAAGGAGGGGGCTCAGTCTGGGAAGGCCTCCGGGAGAAGGTGAGCTCTCAGTAGGGCTTTGAAGGGAGGAAGAGAATCACCAGTATGCCTTGAAGGATCCCAGTGTCTCCACCGCTAACACCACCACTAAACCTCCACCATGATGGCCAGCACCTCCCTCTTCAATCCCTCTACCACTACTACGGTTTTTTAGACTGTGAGCCCACTGTTGGGTAGGGACTGTCTCTATATGTTGCCAACTTGTACTTCCCAAGCGCTTAGTACAGTGCTCTGCACACAGTAAGCGCTCAATAAGTACGATTGATTGATTGATTGCTAAATTGTTCCATTGAACCCTCCTAAGCAGCGGAGAAACAGCATGGCTCAGTGGAAAGAGCACGGGCTTTGGAGTCAGAGGTCATGGGTTCAAATCTCAGCTACGCCACTTGTCAACACTTAACAAATGTGATCATTACTATTATTATTATTATTATTAAGTGCTTACTATGTGCCAAGCACTGTTCTAAGCGCTGAAGTGAGCAGAACAAGGAAAACTGACACTTTAGTGATACAGTGAGGTCCTCAGTGAAAATGTGAGGCCCTGACTGACAGGGTTAAGTCCTCCGTGACCGAATGAGGCCCTCAGTGACAGAATGAGGTCCTCAGCGACAAAATGAGTCCCATGGGGATGGAATGAGCCCCTTAATGATGGAAAGAGGCCCTAAGTGATGGAATGAGTCCCTCAGTGACAGAGTGAGGCCCTTGGGAGCAGAATGAGGCCCTTAGTAGCAGAAGGAAGCCCTTAGTGACCAAGTGAGGTCCATAGTGATCACGAGAGGCCCTTATTGAAAGAGTGAGACTCTCAGTGACAGAGTGAGGCCCTTAATGAAAGAATGAGGCCCTCAGTGAGCGAATAAGGCCCTCGGTGATGGTTTGAGCCCCTCTGTGACAGAATGCAGCCCTTACTGACAGAATGAGGCCCCCAGTGACGGAGGGAGCCCCTTACTTCATTCATTCGATCGTATTTATTGAGCGCTTACTGTGTACAGAGCACTGTACTAAGTGCATGGAAAGTACAATTCAGCAATAGAGACAACCCCCTGGGCAAGTCACTTAATCAATCAGTCTTATTTATTGAGCGCTTACTGTGTGCAGAGCACTGTGCTAAGCGCTTGGGAAGTACAAGTTGGCAACATATAGAGACAGTCCCTACCCAACAGTGGGCCCGCAGTCTAGAACTTCTCTGTGCCTCAGTTACCACATCTGGAAAATGGGGATCATCATCATCATCATCAATCGTATTTATTGAGCGCTTACTGTGTGCAGAGCATTGTACTAAACGCTTGGGAAGTACAAGTTGGCAACATATATACACATATACAGGTATGTCCTCTTGAGAGTCTCAAGAGGACAGTGTTGTATTGGCCTCTCGCAAGCGCTTAGTACAGTGCTTTGTACAGATTAAGGCCTCAATGAATACGACCGAATGAGTGAATGAAAGACACGTGCAGCGGTGTTGACTTCCTCCCCTGCCATGGACCGTCCCCACCGAGGGCCCGTCCGGATTGGCACTCGAGCCCCCCGGGGCGGCCCCCTCCTCCTCACCTAGCGGAACCATTGCAGCAGCACTCGAACTTGTCGAAGATGCAGTCATTCTCGTACAGGGAACAGAGCTTGCTTCGCAGGTACTCGTGAACCTGGCCGGGAGGGCAGAGGGGCGCTCAGTCAGTGCGCGCCCCAGGGCCCCCAGGCGGGCGGCCCTCCCCCGGGGCGGGCAGGTGGCCCGGCCTCCCTCCTCTCTCACCTGGTAGGTCTCCACGGGCCGGCTTTCCATGTTGAGGGATTAAGACTGCGAGCCCCCCGTGGGACAGCCTGATCACCTTGTAACCTCCCCGGCACTTAGAACAGTGCTATGCTCATAGTAAGTGCTTAATAAATGCCATTATTATTATTATCTATTACAGTGCTCTGCACACAGTAAAAGCTCAATGCATACAATTGAATGACTGATTGGCATAGTGGATAGAGTCCAGTCCTGAGAGTCAGAAGATGATGACTTCCCCCTTCCTTCCTCTCCCCCTCATCCCCCTATCCATCCCCCCATCTTCCCTTCCCTTCCCCACAGCACCTGTATATATGTATATATGTTTGTACATATTTATTACTCTATTTATTTATTTATTTTACTTGTACATATCTATTCTATTTATTTTATTTTGTTAGTATGTTTGGTTTTGTTCTCTGCCTCCCCCTTTTTAGACTGTGAGCCCACTATTGGGTAGGGACTGTCTCTATATGTTGCCAACTTGTACTTCCCAAGTGCAGTGCTCTGCACACAGTAAGTGCTCAATAAATACGATTGATGATGATGATGATGGGTTCTAATCCCAGCTCCGCCACTTGTCTGCTGTGTGGCCTTGGGCGAGTCACTTCACTTCTCTGTGCCTCAGTTACCTCATCTGGGGATGAAAACCGTGAGCCCCACGTGGGACAGGGACTGTGTCCAACCCAATTTGCTTGTATCTACCTCGGTGCTTAGTACACCGTGGCTCAGTGGAAAGATCAAGGGCTTTGGAGTCAGAGGTCATGGGTTCAAATTGTCTTCTAGAACTCATTATCTCCTCCTTCAGTGGGCAGAGGTGAATGTTATTCTCCTGTTTGAAATCCTGGGGACAGAAAACTCACAGGACTGAAGTAATTTGTCCAGGATGAGGCATGGAATTGAGAAGCAGCATAGACTAATGGCAAGAACATGGGCCTGGCATTCAGAGGACCAACAGCAAGGCCTACTGGGTAGAGCACAGGCCTGGATGGACCTATTTATTTTGTACATATTTTGTACATATTTATTACTCTATTTATTTATTTATTTATTTATTTTAATTGTACATATCTATTCTATTTATTTTATTTTGTTAGTATGTTTGGTTTTGTTCTCTGTCTCCCCCTTCTAGACTGTGAGCCCACTGTTGGGTAGGGACTGTCTCTGTATGTTGCCAACTTGTACTTCCCAAGCGCTTAGTACAGTGCTCTGCACACAGTAAGCGCTCAATAAATACGATTGATTGATTGATTGATTGATTCTAGACTGTGAGCCCACTGTTTGGTAGGGACTGTCTCTATATGTTGCCAACTTGTACTTCCCAAGCGCTTAGTACAGTGCTCTGCACACAGTAAGCGCTCAATAAATACGATTGATTGATTGATTGATTGATTCTAGACTGTGAGCCCACTGTTTGGTAGGGACTGTCTCTATATGTTGCCAACTTGTACTTCCCAAGCGCTTAGTACAGTGCTCTGCACACAGTAAGCGCTCAATAAATATGATTGATTGATTGATCAAATCCCAGCTCTGCCAATTGTCAGCTGTGTGACTTTGAGCAAGTCACTTCACTTCTCTGGGCCTCAGTTACCTCATCTGTAAAATGGGGATTAAGACCGTGAGCCCCCTTTGGAACAGCCTGATCACCTTGTAACCTCCCCAGTGCTTAGAACAGTGCTTTGCACATACTAAGCGCTTAATAAATACCATCCTTACAGTGCCTGGCACATAGTAAGTGCTTAACAAGTACCATAATTATTTATTGTTATCATTACCACCATCCGGCCTCCACCTCCATCACCAGCAAATAATAATACTAAAATTGTTAATAACAATAATAGTATTTGTTAAGGACTTATTATACGCCAGGCACTGTTCTAAGCACTGGGGTAGTTACAAAATAATCAGGTTGGACACAGTCCCTGACCTACATAGGGCTCACAGTCTTAATCCCCATTTTACAGATGAGTGAATCGAGGCCCAGGAAAGTGAAGCGACTTGCCCCAAGTCACACAGCTGTGCACACAGTAAGTGCTCAATAAATACAACTGAATGAATGAACAAATGCCATCATTATTATTACTATTTTCTCTCCTTTTTGAAACATCTCTCTGGCCAGATGTGACCATGGCTCATCTCCCTTTGAGGAACACCCGAGGGAACCCGTCAATGTCAAGAGTTGCTCGCGAGCACTCCAGATTCCCACCAAATACACGGGAAAAGTTGGACTCCCAAAATTCCCCAGGGCCCAGCTCTGCCTCTTCCATGCCCGTGAATTCATCTGTCTTGCCTGTTCAGGAAATCCGTTCCAACTTATTCCTTTCTGCAGAATTCTGATTAGGACCTAGAGTGACAAAAACCCTCCAATTAAAGGGTAGTATCCGACGGGATCGTATGCGTATTTTTAGGCTTGGAATATCTAATGAGGACACTGGAGCTCTGGAAAGATTGTAAATTTACTTCTATTGATTTTCCACGCCCGCCACATGTGACTGTCATCGAAGGGGCCAAGATTTGTATCAATTTGATCCGCCACATGCGGTGTCCACACTGGGAGAGAATACGTCGAGACAAATTTTATTGGTAAAAGCATAACGTATTGAGAAGCTCAAAGCATTGACTACAGTCCGGGTGATATATCGGATAATCCTTTTTTACGGAGATTTCACTTCTGGGGAAAAAAGACTAAGAGAAGCAGCACCGGGGCTCATAGGCAAATAAAAACGCTGAAGTATAAATTTTTATCTACTACAGTTACTTGCAACGTTTTGGCAACCGTGATTTATTCCTCTCATGCCTCCGCGTCTGCGGTCGTTTGGGCGGGTGAGGGGATTTATATCTCTGTTTTTGACAAATGAGTCCGCGATTCGATCGGGTGCCGTGGCGCGGCTGGTTTTTGTTCCCGAACGATTTTAATCTCCGTTGGAGAGCCGCCCTCGCCCTGGCTCCGCTGGTAGAGGGATGGATGGCCGGAACCTTTCTCCTGCCCTTGCGGGGAAATGACAAGGTCATCCCAGAACATCCCACAGCATTCCATGGCCAGACACGGCTGGCCTGGAAAATGCAGGAGAAGAGTCAGGTTTTTATTTCATTGTCTTCATCAGCTGGGACAATAACAGCGGATTCTGGGGTGTGTTTGTGTGTGTTTGTGTGTGTACATGTGTGTTTGTGTGCAGAGCACTCTACTAGAGAAGCAGCGTGGCTCAGTGGAAAGAGCACAGGCTTTGGAGTCAGAGGTCATGGGTTCGAATCCCAACTCCGCCACAAGTCAGCTGTGTGATCTTGGGCAAGTCACTTAACTTCTCTGGGCCTCAGTTACCTCATCTGTAAAATGGGGATTAAGACTGTGAGCCCCACGTGGGACAACCTGATCACCCTGTATCCTCCCCAGCGCTTAGAACAGTGCTTTGCACATAGTAAGCGCTTAACAAATGCCAATTATTGTTATTATTATTATTATTACTAAGCACTTGGGAGAGTACAGTGAAACAATAAATGGACACATTCCCTGCCCACAATGAGCTTATTCATTCATTCATTCATTCATTCATTCTATCGTATTTATTGAGCGCTTACTGTGTGCAGAGTACTGGACTAAGCGTTTGGGAAGTACAAGTCGGCAACATATAGAGACGGTCCCTACCCAACAATGGGCTCACAGTCTAGAAGGGGGAGACAAGCAGCGTGGCTCAGTGGAAAGAGCCCAGGCTTGGGAGTCAGAGGTCATGGGTTCTAATCCCGGCCTTGCAACTTGTCTGCTATGTGACTTTGGGCAAGTCACTCCACTTCTCTGGGCCTCAGTGTCCTCATCTGTAAAATGGGGGATAAGACTGTGAGCCCCAAGTGGGACAACCTGATGACCTTGTATCTACCCCAGTGCTTAGAACAGTGCTTGGCACATAGTAAGCGCTTAACAAATACCAACATCTATTTATTTATTTATTTATTTTTAGAGGTGGGGAGACAGACAATATAAATAGATTACAGATGAGGGGTGTGTGTATTTGTGTGTGTGTTTCCCTCTAGACTGTAAACTTGTCGTGGGCTGGGAAATTTTCTGTTTACTGTTATATTGTACTCTCCCAAGTGCTTAGAACAGTGCTCTGCACACAGTATGTGCTCAATAAATATGACGGAATGAATGAACATAGGCATATGTGTGTGAGAACATAAATATGGAAAGATAGTAAACACATATGAGAGTGAGAGTGGCCTAGCAACTACATGAGCCCGTTGTTGGGTAGGTGAGAGTGAAAGTGAGAGTGTGTGTGTTTTCAATATAAAGGTATGTGTGAAAGACCATACATGTGTATGTACTATGGGTGTATATGTGTGTCAGTGAGTGTGTGTGTGATGATGATGGCATTTATTAAGCGCTTACTATGTGCAAAACACTGTTCTAAGCGCTGGGGAGGTTACAAGGAGATGAGATTGTCCCACGGGGGGCTCACAGTCTTCATCCTCATTTTGCAGATGAGGGAACTGAGGCCCAGAGAAGTTAAGTGACTTGCCCAAAGTCACACAGTTGACAATTGGCGGAGCCGGAATTTGAACCCCTGACCTCTGACTCCAAAGCCTGGGCTCTTTCAACTGAGGCACACTGCTTCCCCGATCCCACAATTCATCTCCTGTGTGGCCTAGACCAGGTCTCACTTTGCTTCTCTTTCCCTCAGTTTCCCCATCTGTCAAATGGGGATTAAATACCGCTTTTCCCTCCCCCTTAGATTGCGAGCCCCATGTAGGACAGGGATTGGGTCTGATCTGATTATTATTATCATTGTTATCATTGTAACTCATTCAGAATCAGATGTATAGGTATTGTAGCCTCTCAAGGGCAGCGTGGCTCAGCGGAAAGAGCCCAGGCTTTGGAGTCAGAGGTCATGGGTTCGAGTCCCGGCTCTGCCAATTGTCAGCTGTGTGACTTTGGGCAAGTCACTTCACTTCTCTGGGCCTCAGTTCCCTCATCTGTAAAATGGGGATTAAGACTGTGAACCCCCTGTGGGGACAACCTGATCACCTTGTATCCCCCTCAGCACTTAGAACAGTGCTTTGCACATCGCTAAGTGCTTAAAAATGCCATTATTATTATTATTATTATTATTATTATTATTATTATTATTATTATTATTATTATTATTACTACAGGACTCTGCCCACAGCAGAGAAGCAGCATGGCTCAGTGGAAAGAGCCCGGGCTTGGGAGTCAGAGGTCATGGGTTCTAATCCTGGTCCGCCACTTGTCAGCTGCGTGACTTTGGGTAAGTCACTTCACTTCTCTGTGCCTCAGTTACTTCATCTGTGAAATGGGGATTAAGACTGTGAGCCCCACGTGGGACAACCTGATCACCTTGTAACCTCCCCAGCGCTTAGAACAGTGCTTGGCACATAGTAAGCGCTTAACAAATACCATCATTATTATTACTATTACACCATGAATTCAAGAAATAGGATTGATTGATCCCTCGGTTGATTATTTGGTACCAATAAGGGGATCAGTGGGGTGGGGCGGGGCAGGTCGTGGCTGTCTGATTGACTCCTCACAGAGCAGAAAGGGAGGCACAGGGAGCCCCAACCGCAACAATGATCTCTGTGTTTAGGAAGCAGTGTGGCCTAGTGGCTAGAACCCGGGCCTGGAAGTTAGAGGACCCTGAGTTCTAATTCTGCCTTGGCCACTTGTCTGCTTGGATGGTTCATTTCACTTCTCCATGCCTCGGTTTCCTCATCTGTTAAATAGGGAGGGATTAAATAATAATAATAATAATAATAATAATAATGTTGGCATTTGTTAAGCGCTTACTATGTGCAAAGCACTGTTCTAAGCGCTGGGGGGGATACAAAGTGATCAGGTTGTCCCATGTGGGGTTCACAGTCTTCATCCCCATTTTACAGATGAGGTCACTGAGGCTCAGAGAAGTTAAGTGACTTGCCCAAGGTCACACAGCAGACATGTGGCGGAGTGGGGATTCGAACCCATGACCTCTGACTCCAAAGCCCGGGCTCTTTCCACTGAGCCACGCTGCTTACTCCCTCCTACCTAGACTGTGATCCCCATGGGAATAGGGACTCTGTCCACCATGAGAACCTTGTAACTACCCCAGGGCTTAGATCAGTGGTTGACCCATGGCTGATAATAATAATAATAATAATAATAATAATAATCATAATAATAACATTTATTAAGTGCTTACTATGTGCAAAGCACTGTTCTAAGCCCTGGGGGGATACAAGGTGATTAGGTTGTCCCACATGGGGCTCACAGACTTAATCCCCATTTTACAGATGAGGTAACTGAGGCATAGAGAAGTTAAGTGACTTGCCCAAAGGCACACAGCTGACAATTGGCGGAGCCGGGATTGAACCCATGACTTCTGACTCCAAAGCCCGGGCTCTTTCCACTGAGCCACGCTGCTCCTCAAAGCAAGTTGATGCTTTGTAAATACCCTAATTTTTATTGTTAGTATTATTTTCATTATTTTCCAATCATCAGACAGTGGTATTTATAGTAATAATAATAATGATGGCATTTGTTAAGCGCTTACTGTGTGTGAAGCACTGTTTCAAGCACCAGGGGGGATACAAGGTGATCAGGTTGTCCCATGTGGGGCTCACAGTCTTCATCCCCATTTTACAGATGAGGGAACTGAGGTTCTGAGAAGTTAAGTGACTTGGAGAAGCAGCATGGCGCCGTGGAAAGAGCCTGGGCTTTGGAGTCAGAGGTCATGGGTTCAAATCCCGGCTCCACCAATTGTCAACTGTGTGACTTTGGGCAAGTCACTTCACTTCTCTGGGCCTCAGTCACCTCATCTGGAAAATGGGGATGAAGACTGTGAGCCCCCCGTGGGACAATCTGATCACCTTGTAACCTCCCTAGCGCTTAGAACGGTGCTTTGCACATAGTAAGTGCTTAATAAATGCCATTATTATTATTATTATTGCCCAAGGTCACACAGCAGACATGCGGTGGAGCCGGAATTGGAATCCATGACCTCTGACTCCCAAGCCCGGGCTCTTTCCACTGAGCCACGCTGCTTCTTTTTATCAATCAGCCAATCAATCAGTCAATTTTACCTCCTTCCCTTCCCCACAGCACCTGTATATATGTTGCCAACTTGGACTTCCCAAGCATTTAGTACAGTGCTCTGCACACAGTAAGCGCTCAATAAATATGATTGAATGAATGAATGAACATGTTTGGACAGATTAATTACTCTATTTTACTTGGACATATTTACTATTCTGTTTATTTTATTTTGTTAATATGTTTGGTTTTGTTGTCTGTCTCCCCCTTCTAGACTGTGAGCCCGCTGTTGGGTGGGGACCGTCTCTATGTGTTGCCAACTTGGACTTCCCAAGGGCTTAGTACAGTACTCTGCACACAGTAAGCGCTCAATAAATACAACTGAATGAATTAATTTGAGGTATTTACCAAGTGCTCACTGTATGCAGAGCCCCGGACAAAACATTTGGGAGTTTGGGAGAGTACAACGCAACAGAGTTGGTAGACAGATTCCCAGCCCACAAGGAGCTTACAGCCTAGAAAAAGAGACCCATGTTCCAAGAAATGAAGCTTATCTCTAGACTGTAAGCTCGTCTCTAAACTGTAACTCACTGTGGGCAGGGAATGTGTCCGTTTATTCTTGTGCTGTAGTCTCCCAAGTGCTTAGTACAGTGCTGTGCACATAGTAAGTGCTTAACAAATGCCATCATTATTATTATTATTATTACAGAGCTCTGCGCACAGTGAACACTCAATAAATATGACTGATTGAATGAAGGAATAAGTTACAGATAAGGGAAATGGCCAACTTGTACTTCCCAAGCGCTTAGTACAGTGCTCTGCATCATCATCATCATCATCATCAATCGTATTTATTGAGCGCTTACTATGTGCAGAGCACTGTACTAAGCGCTTGGGAAGTACAAATCGGCAACATATAGAGACAGTCCCTACCCAACAGTGGGCTCACAGTCTAAAAGGGGGAGACAGAGAACAAAAACAAAACCAAACATACTAACAAAATAAAATAAATAGAATAGATATGTACAAGTAAAATAAATAAATAAATAAATAGAGTAATAAATATGTACAAACATATATACATCTATACAGGTGCTGTGGGGAAGGGAAGGAGGTAAGATGTGGGGGATGGAGAGGGGGACAAGGGGGAGAGGAATGAAGGGGCTCAGTAAGCGCTCAATAAATACGATTGAATGAATGAATGAAAATGGCAAAGTGTAAGGGTGCAGGGAATGGATCTGTTTATTGTGGTTTTGTCCTCTCCCAAGTGCTTAGCACAGTGCTCTGCTCAGTAAAGGCAATTGAATGAATAAGTGCTGTTGGGCTGCAGGAGGGGTGAGTATCATTCATTCATTTAATTGTATTTATTGAGCACTTCCTGTGTGCGGAGCACCGTACTAAGCGCTTGGGAAGTACAAGTTGGCAACATACAGAGACAGTTCCTACCCAACAACGGGCTCACAGTCTCTAGAAGCAGCAAAGAGCACCGGCTGTGGAGTCAGAGGTCATGGGTTCAAATCCTGGCTCTGCCAGTTGTCAGCTGTGTGACTTTGAGCAAGTCACTTCACTTCTCTGGGCCTCAGTTACCTCATCCGTAAAATGGGGATGAAGACCGTGAGCCCCCCGTGGGACAACCTGATCACCTTGCAACCTCCCCAGCACTTAGAAGAGTGCTTTGCACATAGTAAGCGCTTAATAAATGCCATCACTATAATTAGAAGGGGGAGACAGACAACAAAACAAAACAATACCAAAGGTTTTAGGAATCACAGACCCAGATACATCGGTGACATGGGAGAAAAACGTGGAGAGATGAGGGCTTAGTCACGGAAGGTCTCTTGGAGGAGATGTAATTTAAGGAGGCTTTGAAGGTGGGGACAGTGATGGTCTGATGGTCGGTTGGAAAGGAAGAGGGGTGGAATTCCAGGCCAGAGGCACGATTTTGACACCTGTCTACATGTTTTGTTTTGTTGTCTGCCTCCTCCTTGTAGACTGTGAGCCCGTTATTGGGTAGGGACCGTCTCTATATGTTGCCGACTCGCACTTCCCAAGCGCTTAGTACAGTGCTCTGCACACAGTAAGCGCTCAATAAATATGATTGAATGAATGAATGAATGACATTGGCGAGGAGGCCTTTCCAGTCTGAGCCCGTTCCTTCCTCTCCCCCTCGCCCCCCTCTCCATCCCCCCCATCTTACTTCCTTCCCTTCCCCACAGCACCTGTATATATGTAGATATGTTTGTACATACTTATTACTCTATTTATTTATTTATTTATTTTACTTGTACATATCTATTCTATTGATTTTATTTTGTTAGTATGTTTGGTTTCGTTCTCTGTCTCCACCTTTTAGACTGTGAGCCCACTGCTGGGTAGGGACTGTCTCTATATGTTACCAACTTGTACTTCCCAAGCACTTAGTACAGTGCTCTGCACACAGTAAGTGCTCAATAAATACGATTGATGATGATGATGATAAGGAGTCAGCAGAGGTAAAGTGAGTAGATTGGCATTAGAGGAGTGAAGCTTATGGGCTGAGTTGCAGTCAAGGGTCAGATCTAATAATAATAATAACTCATAATTATGGTATTTGTTAAGCACTTACTAGGTGCCAAGCACTTTTCTAAGTGCTGGGGCAGATGCAAGGTAACCAGGTTGCCTCACATGGGGCTCACAGTCTTAATTCCCATTTTACAGATGAGGTAACTGAGGCCCAGAGAAGTAAAGTGGCTTGCCCAAAGTCACACAGCAGACAAGTGGTGGAATTGGGATTAGGATCCACATCCCACTCCCACTCCCACTCCCACTCCCACTCCCACTCCCAATCCTGGGCTCTTTCCACTAGGCCACGCTGCTTCTCATGCTTCTCATCTGACTGAGAGGCTTCCATCCATGATAAGGACTTTCTGGTTCGATGCAGAGGTGATGATGATGATGATGATAATGGTGTTTGTTAAGCGCTTACCATGTGCCAGTCACTGTTCTAAGCGCTGGGGGGGATACAAAGTAATCATTTTGTCCTACGTGGGGCTCACAATATTAATCCCCATTTTACAGATGAGGGAACTGAGGCACAGAGAAGTGAAGTGACTTGCCCAAAGTCACACAGCTGACAAGTGGTGGAGCTGGGATTAGAACCCATGACCTCTGACTCCCAAGCCCGTTCTCTTTCCACTGAGCCACGCTGCTTCCCTGGTGGATGGGAGAGGATCCAGGAGGGAAGGGGCCGATGGAAAAGTGACAGGCAGGGGGAGATTTAGTGTCATTTCTACATATCTGCAGGGCTTCATTCATTCAATTGTATTTATTGAGCTTACTATGTGCAGAATACTGTACTAAGCGCTTGGAAAGTACAATGCAGCAATAAAGAGAGACAATTCCTGCCCACAATGGGCTTGCAGTCTAGAGGCAAGGGAGACAGACATCAAAACAAGAAAGCAAGCATCAGTATAAATAAATAGAATTGTAGTTATATACGTAAGTGCTGTGGGGTGGGGGGGGGGGAGAGCAAATGGAGCGATTCGAGGTGATGGAGAAGGGAAGGGAAGCTGAAGAAAAGGGGGGCTTAGTCTGGGAAGGCTTCTTGGAGGAGGTGAGCCTTCAGTAGGAATTTGAATCAATCAATCAATCGTATTTATTGAGCACTTACTGTGTGCAGAGCACTGTACTAAGCACTTGGGAAGTACAAGTTGGCAACATATAGAGACAGTCCCTACCCAACAGTGGGCTCACAGTCTAAAAGGGGGAGACAGAGAACAAAACCAAGCATAATAACAAAATAAAATAAATAGAATAGATATGTACAATTAAAATAAATAAATAAATAAATAGAGTAATAAATATGTACAAACATATATACATATATACAGGTGCTGTGGGGAAGGGAAGGAGGTAAGATGGGGGGATGGAGAGGGGAACGAGGGGGAGAGGAAGGAAGGGGCTCAGTGTAGGAAGGCCTCCTGGAGGAGGTGAGCTCTCAGTAGGGCCTTGAAGGGAGGAAGAGAGCTAGCTTGGCGGATGGGCAGAGGGAGGCCATTCCAGGCCCGGGGGATGACGTGGGCTGGGGGTTGATGGCGGGGTGGTGGGGGGGGAAGGGGGAAAGAGTGATTGTTTGGAACAACCTACTGGCCTGAGCCTTGAACCAAAGCAAAATAATGGCTTTGGGAAACAGACCCCTCTCCAGAGCCAGCCAGCGGAATGATGGGGAACTCCTGGACTCAACCACCTAGCACTGCGCCGCATTAGGATGGCCCAGTGAACATAACAAACTAGCCAAGCTAGCTCTCTTCCTCCTTTCAAAGCCCTACTGAGAGCTCACCTCCTCCAGGAGGCCTTCCCACACTAAGCCTCCTTTTTCCTCTCCCCCTCCCCATCACCCCCACCCTACCTCCTTCTCCTCCCCACAGCACCTGTATATATATTTGTACAGATTTATTGCACTATTTTTTTACTTCTACGTATTTACTATTCTATTTATTTTATTAATGATTAATTCATTCATTCATTCATTCATTCAATCGTATTTGAATTCAATCGTATCAATCGTATTCAATCGTATTCATTCAATCGTAATGATGTGCATATAGCTATAATTCTATTTATTCTGACGACTTGACACCTGTCGACTTGTTTTGTTTTGTTGTTTTTCTCCCCCTTCTAGACTGTGAGCCCATTGTTGGGTAGGGACTGTCTCTAGATGTTGCCAACTTGTACTTACCAAGTGCTTAGTACAGTGCTCTGCACACAGTAAGCGCTCAATAAACATGATTGAATGAATGAATGAATGAAAGAACACAGGACTGCTGTGTGACCTTGAGTTAGACTGTGAGCCCACTGTTGGGTAGGGACTGTCTCTATATGTTGCCAACTTGTACTTCCCAAGCGCTTAGTACAGTGCTCTGCACACAGTAAGCGCTCAATAAATGCAATTGATGATGATGATGATGCTTTAACTTCTCTGCTTCCTCACCTGTAAAATGGGGGTGGCACCTGTTCTCCCTCCCTCTACGGTAACTAGAGAAGCAGCATGGCTTAGTGGAAAGAGCCCGGGCTTGGGAGTCAGAGGACGTGGGTTCTAATCCCGGCTCTGCCACTCGTCTGCTGTGTGACCTTGGGCAAGCCACTTCACTTCTCTCTGCCTCAGTTACTGCGGGGAAACACGTCTAATTCCCTGTCCGCAAGGAACTTCCACTCAGAAAGGGGAGGCAGACACGTAATTCTGAGTCACAGAGAGCATGTTTTGTTTTGTTGTCTGTCTCCCCCTTCTAGACTGTGAGCCCACTGTTGGGTAGGGACTGTCTCTATATGTTGCCAACTTGTACTTCCCAAGCGCTTAGTACAGTGCTCTGCACACAGTAAGCGCTCAATAAATACAATTGATGATGATGAAGTAAGTGAGTCTTCATCTGAATGTCATTCTTCCCCGGAGAGGCCCCCCACTCCTCAATAGGTTGGCTTTGGGATCACTAGATGGGAGAGTATTGATTAAGCATTTCCTGTGTGCAGAGCACTGTACTAAGCCTTCATTCATTCCATCGTATTTATTGAGCGCTTACTGTGTGCAGAGCACTGTACTAAGCTCTTGGGAAGTACAAGTCGGCAACATATAGAGACAGTCCCTACCCAACAACGGGCTCACAGTCTAGAAGGGGGAGGCAGACAGTGAAACAAAACAATTAGACAGGTGTCAATACCACCAAAATAAATAGAATTATAGATATATACACATCATTAAGCGCTTAGTACAGTGCTCTGCACATAGTAAATGCTCAATTAATACGATTGAATGAATTAATAAAGTAAATAGAGTAATAAATATTTACAGATATACACAAGTGCTGTGGAGAGGGGAAGGGTGTCACACTGCTTCTCATCCGAGGTCCATTCACCACATATTCTTTCCCTGACAGCGGCAACAGGATGCTTGGAGGAATAGATTCCAAGATGGTTATATTCCTTGACCTTTGGTCCCTTGGTTAGGAATGGGCCAGGCAACATCCCTAACCTTTCCCTTAAACATTCCTAACTTTCCCTGTAGTAACGGATTACTCTGTACCCAGTAGGCGTTGATGAAATACCACGAGGGCTACTACTGTGGCCCGTGAATCTCTCCAAACCCCTCTCATGCCTAATGATACTTTCCACTTGCACAGTTTACCGGGTTAATCAGTTAATAAGCATTGGGAGGGAATACGCAGGTGGGAATTAGGCATCAGTGGGAATTGAGTCAGCGTGGCCTAGTCAAAACCCACCCAGGCTGGACAGCAGCGGCCTGGGAGAGAGTCGAGGGCGGAGATTGGAGTTAACTGTTAACTTTTAGACTGTGAGCCCACTCTTTTAGACTGTGAGCCCACTGTTGGGTAGGGACTGTCTCTATATGTTGCCAACTTGTACTTCCCAAGCGCTTAGTACAGTGCTCTGCACACAGTAAGTGCTCAATAAATACGACTGATTGATTGATTGATTGAACTGCGCGGACGGCTTCCGGATTTTTCCCAAGAAAACTCTGTGGCTCCACTTCCAGAACGATAGCAGATGGACAGCGGGGTCGTCCGGGAGAGACGTGTCCGTGACGTCGCTATGGGTCGGAAACAACTCGACAGCAAGTGAATAGACCACGAACCTGGGAGTCAAAGGACCTGAGTTCTCATCCCGACTCTGCCACTTGTCTGCTGTGTGACCTTGGGCCAGTCGCTTCACTTCTCTGGGCCTCAGTTCCCCCAGCTGGAAAATGGGGACTAGTCACTTAACAAGTCACTTTAACCTCCCTGTCCCTCAGTTACCTCATCAGTGAAAGGGAGATTAAAATAAATAAATAAATAATGAATGATGTTAATTGTTAAGCGCTTACTCTGTGCCAGTCAATGTACTAAGCGCTGGGGTGGATACAAGCAAATCAGATTGGACACAGTCCCTGTCCCACGTGGGGCTCACTGCTTCAATCCCCATTTTACAGATGAGGGAACTGATTCACAGAGAAGTTCAGTGACTTGCCCAAGGCCACACAGCAGACAAGCGGCGGAGCTGGGATTAGAACCCACAACCTTCCTATTCCCAGGCCCTGGCTCTATCCACTATGATAATGATGGCATTTGCTAAGCACTTACTATGTGCAAAGCACTATTCTAAGCACTGAGGGGGGATACAAGGTGATCAGGTTGTCCCACGTGGGGCTCACAGTCTTAATCCCCATTTTACAGATGAGGTAACTGAGGCTCAGAGAAGTTAAGTGACTTGCCCAAGGTCACACAGCAGACAAGTGGCAGAGCCAGGATTAGAACCCATGACCTCTGATTCCCAAGCCCGGGCTCCTTCCACTGAGCCACACTGCTTCTCATTATGCCATGCTGAATAAGGCGGTAAGCCCCATCAAGGCCAAGGACTGTGCCCGACCTGATTATCTTGTTTCTATCCCAGCGCTTAGTACAGTGCCGGGCACAAAATAAGCGCTTAACAAATACCGTAAAGAAAAGAGCACTGTCCTGGGACTCAGTAAATAAGCCCGGAGCAAAGATGTAACAGGGCGTAGCGTGACTCCGTGAGGATGAAATAGCTGACTAAATCACCACAAACACAAATACAATTGAGTAAATATATATATATAATGCTTAATATATATAATGCTTAGTATAGTGCCTGGACAGAGTAAGCACTTAAATACCATTAAATATCATTAAATACCATACTTTCAAAGAAGTTAAAATATTAAAGACTGGATTAAATAAATAAGAAAGAGAGAGGTATTATCAGTAGAGCTGGTCAACAAATGAAGTAAATGAAGACAGAATTTGTTTGAAAAGTTAGGGCTTGACCTTTCTCACATTTATAATTCTGAATTTACATAGCAAATGAGCGCAGAGCAAACGCGATCCCATCTTTAGTCCACAACACCCGAAAGTGTAATTATATATATATTATAAGTAAATATATATATATATATAATATATATATATATATCTCAGTGCTGAGGATACGTGGTTCTGATGGTGAAGGATTGATAATAGTCCCAGAGAATCAGAATGCTTTATAAAATGATGGCAAGCAACGTCTCTGCGAGGTGAATTCCAGTTACTGCCTTGACTCGACCCTGGAAATCCGCAAAGGAATATTCCTCCAGAATATTGCAAAAGATTTCCTGGGTCTTGAATATTTTCTCTGAGGTAATGATTTTGGACTGGTTACCATCGCCTTAATCAATGAGTGAACATTCTGTTGCATTTCTTATGTTTTAATCAATTTATACTAATGAGAAAATGGAAAGGGAAAGAGATGTTCCTATTTTGCGCTCGCTTGATCAAAATTTTGAAACAAAGTTTTCCAAAGCCTAGTTTGACAGCTAAGTGAATTTGACAATAAATCTGCACATCCAATAGTGATTATCATTGCACTCTTCATTAAACACTTAAGAAACACCATTATTATTATTACTATTCTGTGCTACGCCCTGGGCCAAGCACTAAGGGAGATGCAATCCATTCCCATCATTCATTCATTCATTCAATCATATTTATTGAGCGCTTATGTGCAGAGCACTGTACTAAGCACTTGGGAAGAACAAGTTGGCAACATATAGAGATGGTCCCCACACAACAACGGGCTCACAGTCTAGAAGGGGGAGACAGACAACAAAACAAAACAAATGGACAGGTGTCAAGTCATCAGAATAAATAGAAATAAAGCTAGGTGCACAACATTAATAAAATAGAGTAGTAAATACGTACAAGTAAAATAAATAGAGTAATAATATGTACAAAGATATCCAAGTGCTGTGGGAAGGGGAAGGAGGTAGGGCAGAGGGAGCCATATTGTATTGAATACTGTAAACTCGCTGTGGGTAGGGAATGTGATTGTTTATTATTGTACTGTACTCTCCCAAGCGCTTTGTACAGTGCTCTGCACACAGTAAGCACTCAATAAATACGATTGAATGAATGAATGAATTCTCTCTATTACTCTGTACAGCACTCTGCGCGCAGTAGACTGTAAGCTCCTCAAGGATAGGGATTGTAATAATAATAATAATAATAATAATAATAATGGCATTTATTAAGCCCTTACTATATTATATACTATACTATAAGCGCTTACCATATTAAGCGCTTACATTATGATCATAATAATAATGATGGCATTTATTAAGTGCTTACTATAACACTGTTCTAAGCGCTGGGGAGGTTACAAGGTGATCAGGTTGTCCCACGGGGGGCTCACAGCCTTAATCCCCGTTTTACAGATGAGGTCACTGAGGCACAGAGAAGTTGAGTGACTTGCCCAAAGTCACCCAGCTGACAGTTGGCAGAGCTGGGATTTGAACCCATGACCTCTGACTCCAAAGCCCGGGCTCTTTCCACTGAGCCACGCTGCTTCTCTATCTATGGTATCTACAAACTCCACTGTATTCTCCCAAGTGCTCAGTACAGCTCTGTGCACACAGGAGTACACCAGGAGCTCCTAGGAGGCAGGGATCATGTGTACTAACTCTACTGTACTCTCCAAAGCGTTCAGTACAGTGCCCTGCACACTGTAGGTCGTAAGCTCTTTGAGGGCTCAGATCTTGTCAACTTTCTCTATGGTCCTTTCCCAAGTGCCTAGAACAAAGCTCCTCACAAACTGGGGTGCTCAATTAATGCTCTGAATTAATTAATGATGTCATATTATAATACTGATAATAATGGTATTTGTTAAGCGCTTACTATGTGCCAGGCACTGTACTAAGCACTGGGGTGGAGAAAAGCCAATCAGGTTGGACACAGTCCCCATCCCACTTTGGACTCACAGGCTCAATCCTCATTTTACAGTTGAGGTAACAGGAACAGAGAAGTGAAGTGACTCGCTCAAGGTCACACAGAGGACAAGTGGCGGAGCCGGAATTAGAACCCATGACCTTATGGCTCCCAGGGCCGGGCTCTAACCACTATGACATGCTGCTTCACTTCATTATGCTCTACTTGTCGACTTATCTTCTTGTTTTGTTTTGTTGTCTGTCTCCCCCTTTCTAGACTGTGAGGTCGTTGTTGGGTAGGGATTGTCTCTATCTAATAATAATAATAATAATAATAATAATAATAATAATAATAATAATGGCATTTGTTAAGCGCTTACTATGTGCAAAGCACTGTTCTAAGCAGTGGGGGGATGCAAGGTGATCAGGTTGTTCCATGTGGGGCACACAGTCTTAACCCCCATTTTACGGTTGAGGTAACTGAGGCTCAGAGAAGTTAAGTGACTTGCCCAAAGTCAATCAATCAATCAATCAATCGTATTTATTGAGCGCTTACTGTGTGCAGAGCACTGTACTAAGCGCTTGGGAAGTACAAGTTGGGAACGTATAGAGACAGTCCGTACCCAACAGTGGGCTCACAGTCTAAAAGGGGGAGACGGAGAACAAAACCAAACATACTAACAAAGTAAAATAAATAGAATAGATATGTAAAAGTAAAATAAATAAATAAATAAATAGAGTAATAAATATGTACAAGCATATATCCATATATACAGGTGCTGTGGGGAAGGGAAGGAGGTAAGATTGGGGGGGATGGAGAGGGGGACGAGGGGGAGAGGAAGGAAGGGGCTCAGTCTGGGAAGGCCTCCTGGAGGAGGTGAGCTCTCAGTAGGGCCTTGAAGGGACTTGTCACAGAGCTGACAAGTGGTGGAGCAGGGATTAGAACTCACGACCTCTGAATTGTAATAATAATAATAATAATAATGCTGGCATTTATTAAGCGCTTACTATGTGCAAAGCACTGTTCTAAGCGCTGGGGTGGATACAAGGTGATTAGGTTGTCCCACGTGGGGCTCCCAGTCTTAATCCCCATTTTACAGATGAGGTAACAGGCTCAGAGAAGTTAAGTGACTTGTCCAAGGTCACACAGCAGACATGTGGTGGAGCCGGGATTTGAACCCATGACCTCTGACTCCAAAGCCCGTGCACTTTCCACTGAGCCACGCTGCTTCTCCAATAATAATAATAATGACATTTATTAAGCACTTACTATGTGCAAAGCACTGTTCTAAGACTGGGGAGGTTACAAGGTGATCAGGTTGTCCCACAGGGGGCTCACCATCTTAATCCCCATTTTACAGATGAGGGAACTGGGGCAAAGAGAAGTTAAGTGACTCACCCAAAGTCACACAGCTGACAAGAGGCGGAGCTGGGATTTGAACCCATGGCCTCTGACTCCAAAGCCCGTGCTCTTTCCACTGAGCCACACTGTCTCTCTCTTTTACTTTCCAAGAGCTTAGTACCGTGTTCTGCACACAGTAAGTGCTCAATAAATACTGCTGAATCCATGAATGCATGTTTACTCACTCTCTCCCACATAGAAATATCATCACAAATACCAGTGAGAACTCACATTTTATGAGTCAGAGGTTGTCTGTGGCCAGAAGCCAATTTGATCTCTTCAGGATTTCGTAGGTGGCACCCCGTGGCAAAATCTGCAGTAGTCATAGTGGCCACACATAATAATAATAATAATAATAATAATAATAATAATAATAATAATAATAATAATGGCATTTATGAAGCACTTACTATGTGCAAAGCACGGTTCTAAGCGCTGGGGAGGTTACAGGGTGATCAGGTTGTCCCACGGGGAGCTCACAGTCTAGATGGAGGAGACGGACAACAAAACAAAACATATAAACCAAATAAAATAAATAGAATAAATCTGTACAGGTATGATCAGTCAGTCAATCAATCAATCAAGTGGTATTTATTTACCTTCCACTGAGGGCGAAGCACTGAACTGAGCCCTTGGGAGAATAGAATAAAAGCGAGACAAATGCATTTCTATCATTATCCTTTTTCTCTCCCATTTCCCCAGTAGATAATTTATGGTAATGTTTGTCTTCCCCTGTGAACTGTAAACTCCTTGTAAGCAGGTATGTTGTCTTCATTCGTTCAATCATATTTATTGAGCGCTTACTGTGAGCAGAGCACTGTACTAAGTGCTTGGAAAGTACAAATGGGCAACAGATAGAGATGGTCCCTACCCAACAGTGGGCTCACAGTCTAGTAAGGGGAGACAGATAACAAAACAAAACAAATTAGACAGGTGTCAGCACCATCCAGTGCTTAGAACAGTGCTTTGCACATAGTAAGCGCTTAATAAATGCCATCATTATTATTATTTTGGACAAGGACTGTGTCTAACCTAGGTTGCTTGTATCCACCCCAGTACAGTGCCTGCCACATAGTAAGTGCTTAACAAATACCACAATTATTATTATTACTCATTCATTCAATCGTATTTATTGAGCGCTTACTGTGTGCAGAGAACTGTACTAAGCGCTTGGCACTGTACTAAGCGCTTAGCACTGTACTAAGGATAGATAAATAGAATTGTAGCTATAAACACATCATTAATAAAATAGAGTAATAATTATGTACAAATATACACAAGTACTGTGGGGAGGGAAAGGGGGTAGGGCAGAGGGATGGAGTGGGGTGATGGAGAGAGGAGGAGGAGCAGAGGAAAGATGGGTAGTCTGGGAATAATAATAATAATGATGGCACTTACTATGTGCAAAGCACTGTTCTAAGCGCTGGGGGGATACAAGGTGATCAGCTTGTCCCACGTGGGGCTCACAGTCTTAATCCCCATTTTCCAGATGAGGTAACTGAGGCTCAGAGAAGTGAAGTGACTTGCCCAAGGTCACACAGCAGGCATGTGGTGGAGCCGGGATTCGAACTCATGACCTCTGACTCCATTCATTCATTCAATCATATTTATTGAGCGCTTACTGTGTGCAGAGCACTGTACTAAGCACCTGGGAAGGCCTCCTGGAGGAGGTGAGCTCTTAGTAGGGCTTTGAAGGGAGGAAAAGAGCGAGTTTTCAGATAGAGCACGGCCCTGGAAGTCAGAAGGTCATGGGTTCTAATCCCTGCTCCACCACTTCTCTGTTCTATGACCTTGGACAAGTCATTTTGCTTCTCTGTACCTCAGTTACCTCACGTGTAAAATGGGAATTGAGACTGTGAGCCCCACGTGGGACAGGGACTGTGTCCACCTGGATTTGCTTTTATCCATGTATCCATTTCTCTACTTATTTAGTGGCTCAGTGGAAAGAGCCCGGGCTTGGGAGTCAGAGGTTATGGGTTCGAATTCCGGCTCCACCAGTTGTGTCTGCAAATTCTGTTGTATAATAATCACTCAATCAATCAATCGCATTTACTAATGCTATCAATGCCAGTTAATCAATCAATGGCATTTACTAATGCTATCAATGCCAGTTAATCAATCAATGGCATTCTGAAGCAGCATGGCTCAGTGGAAAGAGCCCAGGCTTGGGAGCCAGAGGTCATGGGTTCTAATCCCAGCTCCACCACTTGTCAGCTGTGTGACTTTGGGCAAGTCACTTTAACATCTCTGGGCCTCAGTTACCTCATCTGTAAAATGGGTATTAAGACTGCGAGCCCCCCGTGGGACAACCTGATCACTTTGTATTCTCCCCACCCAGTGCTTAGAACAGTGCTTCGCATGTGGTAAGCACTTAACAAATGCCATCATTATTTATTAAGTGCTTACTATGGGCAGAGCACTGTACTAAGTGCCCAGGGGAGTACAATAGACTGTAAGCTCATTGTGGTTAGGGAATGTGACTGTTAATTCTATTGTATTATAATCAATCAATCAATGGTATTTATTAAGCGCTTACTATGTGCAGAGCATTGTCCTGAACTTAGTTGGGCACAATAGAGTGTAAGCTTGTTGTGGGCAGGGAATATGTTTGTTTATTGTTGCATTATACTCTCCCAAATAGTACAGTGCTCTGCACACAGTAAATGCTCAATAAATACAACTGACTGACTACAGTACATACTACTACTAATAATTGTGATATTTGTTAAGCTCCTTCTATGTGCCAGGCACTGTCCTAAGCACTGGGGTACTTCCCAAATGCTTAGTACAGTGCTCTGCACACAGTAAGCGCTCAATAAATACGATTGAATGAATGAATGAATGGGGTAGATATGTGGTAATAATAATAATGACAGCATTTATTAAGTGCTTACTATGTGCAAAGCACTGTTCTAAGCACTGGGGAGGTTACAACGTGATCAGGTTGTCCCACGGGGGGCTCACAGTCTTAATCCCCATTTTACAGATGAGGTAACTGAGGCACAGAGAAGTTAAGTGACTTGACCAAAGTCACACAGCTGACGATTGGCAGAGCTGGGATATGAACCCATGAACTCTGACTCCAAAACCCGGGCTCTTTCCATCAGGTTGGACACAGTCCCTGTCCCATTTGGGGCTCACAGTCTCAATCCCCATTTTACAGATCAGGTAACTGAGATCAAGAGAAGCGAAGTGACTTGCCTAAGGCCACACAGCAGACAAGTGGCAGAGCCGGGATTAGAACCCATGACCCTGTGACTCCCAGACGGTGCTCAATACATCAGAATAAGCAGACACGTTCTCTGCCCATAAAGAGCATATTCTCCCAAGCATTTAGTTCAGTGTTCTGCACATAGTAAGCGCTCAATCAATATAATTGAATGATTGATCATTTAGGAAACCGAGTCCTCTTGCATTGGACTCTCCCAAGCACTTAGTACAGTGCTCCCCACCCAGTAAGGGTTCAATCAATACCATTGATTGGTTGATTGAGTTGGAGAAATTCACAAGGGGGCACTTACTATCATGCTCCTGGAGCAGGCCCCACTCCAAATTCATCTCACTTGGTCGGTCCAAAGAGACCACAATGAGGATCATCACAATTGCAACGTGGTCAAATTCTTACGCGCATGTTCATGCCATTTCCCCCTCCGTTCCCCCTCTCCATCCCCCCCATCTTACCTCCTTCCCTTCCCCACAGCACCTGTATATACGTATATATGTTTGTACATATTTATTACTCTATTTATTTATTTTACTTGTACATATCTATTCTATTTATTTTCTTTTGTTAGTATGTTTGGTTTTGTTCTCTGTCTCCCCCTTTTAGACTGTGAGCCCACTGTTGGGTAGGGACTGTCTCTATATGTTGCCAACTTGGACTTCCCAAGCTCTTAGTACAGTGCTCTGCACAAAGTAAGCGCTCAATAAATATGATTGATTGATTTCCCTGATGTTTGCCCAGCAACCCACGGCGAGATCGATTCCATCGGACTCCCAATTTCTCACCATTCAGTCTTCAAAACCTTCCCATTGACTACATCGCTAAGTGAAAAATGGGAGCGATTCAAATCTCGGCTCCCCATTAAATGCGTCAAGAACGTGAGAAAATCGGAAAGAAAATATATCTTTCTCCCAGCACATAAGAAGATGGAGATCACGTATTCTGCTCCCTAATAAGCCTATCACGGGGATTATGTGCAGTGCTTTTAAGGGAAGCAGCAGGTTGTAGTGGAAAGAGTACGGACCTGGAAATCGGAGGACTTGGGTTCTAATCTCAGCTCCGCCGTTTGTCTACTATGTGACTTTGAGCAGGTCACTTCACCGCTCTGGGCCTCAGTTCCCTTATCTGCAAAATGGGGATTCAATCCCTGTTTTCCCTCTTACTTAGATTGTGAGCCCCAAGTGGGACCTGGTGATGTTGTATCTACCCCAGAGTTTAGTACGGTGCTTGGCGTACAGTAAGAGTTTAATAAATACCACAGTTATTTCTTTTTCCGATGTACTTTTCCCATTCTTTGTCTCTGCTAGAGATTCCTGCTAGGTAAGAGAGTCAATCAACTCAATTAGCTCCGTCTGATCATTGCCACTCTGCTACTACAGCCAGGTCCACCCACTCTGCTCCTCTAATAATAATAATAATGGTATTTATTAAGCGCTTACTATGTGCAAAGCACTGTTCTAAGTGCTGGGGAGGTTACAAGGTGATCAGGTTGTCCCACATGGGGTTCACAGTCTTAATCCCCATTTTACAGTTGAGATAACTGAGGCCCAGAGAAGTGAAGTGACTTACCGAAAGTCACACAGCTGACAAGTGGCGGAGCCAGGATTTGAACTCATGACTTCCGACTCCAAAGCCCGGGCTCTTTCCGCTGAGCCACGCTGCTTCTCCTAGTGCCAAACTAGTGCTTCTCTAATGCCAAACTACTCACGGTTCCTCGTTCTCGTCCATCTCACCGTTGACCCCTCTCCCATTCCTCCCCCTGGCCTGCAATCAATCAGTCAATCAATCAATCGTATTGATTGAGCGCTTACTGTGTGCAGAGCACTGTACTAAGCGCTTGGGAAGTACAAGTTGGCAACATATAGAGACAGTCCCTACCCAGCAGTGGGCTCACAGTCTAAAAGGGGGAGACAGAGAACAAAACCAAACAGACTAACAAAATAAAATAAATAGAATAGATATGTACAAGTAAAATAAATAAATGAATAAATAAATAAATAAATAATTAAATAAATAAATAGAGTAATAATAGCCTGCAGCTCCCTCCCGCTTCATACCTGACAGACTACCACTCTCCCCAGCTTCAAAGCCTTATTAAAATCCCATCTTCTCCCAGAGGCCCTCCCTGACTAAACTCTCATTTCATCTTGCCATTATTATTATTAACTTGTGCTTCCCAAGCGCTTAGTACAGTGCTCTGCACACAGCAAGCGCTCAATAAATACGATTGAATGAATCTCCCCACCCTAACAATACTTGTACATATCTATTTACTTGTACATGTCTATGCTATTTATTTTATTTTGTTCGTATGTTTGGTTTTGTTCTCTGTCTCCCCCTTTTAGACTGTGAGCCCACTGTTGGGTAGGGACTGTCTCTATATGTTGCCAACTTGGACTTCCCAAGCGCTTAGTACAGTGCTCTGCGCACAGTAAGCGCTCAATAAATACGATTGATGATGATGATGATGATGTGTCGTATTCGATTTGGCTCATCATATTAGAGAGGTGTAGCGGATAGAGACCAGCTCTGGGAATAAGAAGGTCTTGGGTTCTATTTCCGACTCTGCCACTTGTCTGCTGGGTGACCTTGGCCAAGTTGCTACACTTCTCTGGGCCTCAGTTCCCTCATCTCTAAAATGCAGATTGAGATTGTGAGCCCTACCTGGGACAGGGACTGTGTCCAACCCGATTTGCTTGTATCCCTCCAGCGATTAATACAGTGCCTGGCACAGAGTAAGCGTTTAACAAATACCATAATAATAATAATAATAATAATAATAATTTCCTTGTCTACTGTTGACTTGGCTTTTTATTTCCTTGTCTATGGTTGCACTATTGGTCAGTGAGCTGCCTAGATGACAATCCTATTATTGAGGGCATTCTGTGTGTGGGAAACTGTCTCCTCCGCCTTCAACTGGGAAGCTCCCTCATCATCATCATCAATCGTATTTATTGAGCGCTTACTATGTGCAGAGCACTGTACTAAGCGCTTGGGAAGTACAAATTGGCAACATATAGAGACAGTCCCTACCCAACAGTGGGCTCACAATCTAAAAGAACTCGGAAAGCCAGTTCAGAAACCCCATCCCTTTTCCTTCCTCCCGCTCCAGACTGTAAGCTCATTGTGGGCAGGGAACATATCTGTTTGTTATGCCCATTGTTGGATAGGGACCGCCTCTATATGTTGCCAACTTGTACTTCCCAAGCGCTTAGTACAGTGCTCTGCAAACAGTAAGCACTCGGTAAATATGATTGAATGAATGAATGAATATTATACTTTCCCAAGCGTTCAGTACAGTGCTCTGCTCACAGTAAGCGCTCGGTAAATACGATCGACTGATCCCAGCTCTGCCACATGTCTGCTGTGTGACCTTGGGCAAGTCACTTCACTTCTCTGAGCCTCAGTTCCGTCATCTGTAAAATGGGGATTAAGACTGGGAGTCGCACAAGGGACAAACCTGCTCATGTTGTATCCCCCCCAGCGCTTAGAACAGTGCTTTGCACATAGTAAGCGCTTAAGAAATGCCATCATTATTATTATTATTATTACCAAGTCAATCAGTCAATCATATTTATTTAGCACTTACAGTGTGCAGAGCACTATACTAAGCACTTGGGAGAGCATAATATAAGAATAAACAGAGCACATTCATCCCCTCTCCCAGCCCCAAAGCACTTCTGTACATATCTGTAATGTTATTTATTTCATTCATCCCCTCTCCCAGCACCAAAGCACTTATGTACATATTTGTAATTTTATTTATTTCATTCATCCCCTCTCCCAGCCCCAAAGCACTTATGCACATATTTGTAATTTTATTTATTTATATTCATGGCTACCTACAGTGATCTCACCATCTAGAGGGAGAGACAGACATTAATATAAGTAAATAAAATGACAGATCTGGACAGAAGTGGTGGGAAGCTCGGGGGACGGGGATGGATAGAGGGAGCAAGTCAGGGAAATGCAGAAGGGAGCCGGAGAAGGAGAAAGGAGGGCTCAGTCAGGGAAGGCCTCTTGGAGGAGGTGGGTCTTCCATAAGTCATTGTCTGTCGGATATGACTGAGAGCCCACTGTTGGGTAGGGACTGTCCCTATATGTTGCCAACTTGTACTTCCCAACCGCTTAGTACAGTGCTCTGCACACAGTAAGCGCTCAATAAGTACGATTGATTGATTGATTGATTGATTGATTGATATGAGGATGGAGGACACTTCAGGCCAAAGCAGGACTTGGCAAGAGATGAGCGGCTCGAGGCTCAATGGAAAGAGCCCGGGCTTTGGAGTCAGAGGTCATGGGTTCGAATCCCGGCTCCACCACAAGTCTGCTGTGTGACCTTGGGCAAGTCACTTAACTTCTCTGAGCCTCAGTCACCTCATCTGTAAAAATGGGGATTAAGACTGTGAGCCCCACGTGGGACAACTTGATCACATTGTGTCCCCCCCCAGCGCTTAGAACAGTGCTTTGCACATAGTAAGCGCTTAACAAATGCCATCATTATTATTATTCTCTGGGCCTCAGTTACCTCATCTGTAAAATGGGGATGAAGACTGTGAGCCCCCTGTGGGACAACCTGATCACCTTGTAACCTCCCCAGCGCTTAGAACAGTGCTTTGCACATAGTAAGCGCTTAACAAATGCCATCATTATTATAGACAGGATTGAGGGACAGGGAGAAGGTTGGCATTAGAAGAGCGAAGTCTGCAGCTTGGTTGTAGAAGGAGACTAATAATAATAATAATGGCATTTGTTAAACGCTTACTCTGTGCAAAGCACTGTTCTAAGCGCTGGGAAGGATACAAGGTGATCAGGTTGTCCCACAGGGGGCTCACAGTCTTAATCCCCATTAGACAGATGAGGTAACTGAGGCCCAGAGAAGTTAAGTGACTTGCCCAAAGTCACACAGCTGACAATTGGTAGACAACTTTTAGACTGTGAGCCCACTGTTGGGCAGGGACTGTATATGTTGCCAACTTGTACTTCCCACGCGCTTAGTACAGTGCTCTGCACACAGTAAGCGCTCAATAAATACGATTGATCGATTGATTGATTGATTGGTAGGGCAGGGATTTGAACCCATGACCTCTGACTCCCAAGCCCGTGCTCTTTCCATTGAGCCACTCTGCTTCTCTAGTGGCTAGTGAGGTGGCTAGTGGCTAGTGAGACTAGTGAGGTGAGGTAGTGGACTGCTTTAAAGCCAACGGTGAGGAGTTGCTGTTTGATGCATCATCATCATCATCATCAATCGTATTTATTGAGCGCTTACTATGTGCAGAGCACTGTACTAAGCGCTTGGGAAGTACAAATTGGCGACATATAGAGACAGTCCCTACCCAACAGCGGGCTCACAGTCTAAAAGGGGGAGACAGAGAACAAAACCAAACATACTAACAAAATAAAATAAATAGAATAGATATGTGCAAGTAAAATAAATAAAGAAATAAATAGGGTAATAAATATGTACAAACATATGCAGAGGTGGATGGAAAACTACTGGAGGTTCTTGAGGAGTGGGGAAATGGGGTCTGAACATTTTTGAAGGAAAATGATCCGGGCAGGAGAGTGGAGTAGAGACTGGAGTGAGGAGAGACAGGAGGCAGGGAGGTCAGCAAAGAGGCTGCTGTGAATAAGCAGTGTGGCTCAGTGGCAATCAATCGCTTAGAACAGTGCTTTGCACATAGTAAGCGCTTAATAAATGCCATTATTATTATTATTATTATTATTATCATTATTATTATTATTGTTGTTATTAAGAGCCCGGGCTTGGGAGTCAGAGGTCGTGGGTTCTAATCCCAGCTCCGCTGCTTGTCAGCTGTGTGACTTCAGGCAAGTTACTTCACTTCTCTGGGCCTCAGTGACCTCATCCGTAAAACAGAGATTAAGACTGTGAGCCCCACGTGGGACAACCTGATCACCTTGTAACCTCCCCAGCGCTTAGAACAGTGCTTTGCACATAGTAAGCGCTTAATAAATGCCATCGTTATTATTATTTATTATTCTCTGGGTCTCAGTTACCTCATCTGTACAACAGAGATTAAGACTGTGAGCCCCACGTGGGACAACCTGATCACCTTGTGACCTCCCCAGCGCTTAGAACAGTGCTTTGCACATAGTAAGTGCTTAATAAATGCCATTATTATTATTTATTATTCTCTGGGCCTCAGTTACCTCATCTGTAAAATGGGGATGAAGACTGTGAGCCCCACGTGGGACAACCTGATCACCTTGTAACCTCCCCAGCGCTTAGAATGGTGCTTTGCACATAGTAAGTGCTTAATAAATGCCATTATTATTATTTATTATTCTCTGGGCCTCAGTAACCTCATCTGTAAAATGGGAATGAAGACCGTGAGCCCCACGTGGGACAACCTGATCACCTTGTAACCTCCCCAGCGCTTAGAACGGTGCTTTGCACATAGTAAGCGCTTAATAAATGCCATTATTATTATTTATTATTCTCTGGGCCTCAGTTACCTCATCCGTAAAATGGGGATGAAGACTGTGAGCCCCACGTGGGACAACCTGATCACCTTGTAACCTCCCCAGCGCTTAGAATGGTGCTTTGCACATAGTAAGCGCTTAATAAATGCCATTATTATTATTTATTATTCTCTGGGCCTCAGTTACCTCATCCGTAAAATGGGGATGAAGACTGTGAGCCCCACGTGGGACAACCTGATCACCTTGTAATCTCCCCAGCGCTTAGAACAGTGCTTTGCACATAGTAAGCACTTAATAAATGCCATTATTATTATTTCTTATTCTCTAGGCCTCAGTTACCTCATCTGTAAAATGGGGATGAAGACTGTGAGCCCCACGTGGAACAACCTGATCACCTTGTAACCTTCCCAGCGCTTAGAACGGTGCTTTGCACATAGTAAGCGCTTAATAAATGCCATTATTATTATTTCTTATTCTCTGGGCCTCAGTTACCTCATCTGTAAAATGGGGATGAAGACTGTGAGCCCCACGTGGAACAACCTGATCACCTTGTAACCTTCCCAGCGCTTAGAACGGTGCTTTGCACATAGTAAGCGCTTAATAAATGCCATTATTATTATTTATTATTATTATGTGGTAATCCAGGCGAGATAGGATGAATGATTGTATTAACATGGTAGCAGTTTGGATGGAGAGGAGAGGGCGGGTGCAGTCTCATATGTCAACTCAGTTCGCTTTGAAATTATCATCATCATCATCATCATCAATCGTATTTATTGAGCGCTTACTGTGTGCAGAGCACTGTACTAAGCGCTTGGGAAGTCCAAGCTGGCAACATATAGAGACAGTCCCTACCCAACAGTGGGCTCGCAGTCTAAAAGGGGGAGACGGACAACAAAACCAAAGAAATTATTGTCGCTCCGGGAAGCCTGGCTGATTAGGCAGTGGAGTTGGCAACAATTTTTGTAACTCTGCAGATGAGGCTCTCTGGGGATCTGTCACCCGCACTCTCTTGAAATGGACGAACTTCCCGGAGGAGCAAAAACCTACTTTAATCAATCAACCGATGGTATTTCTTTATTTTTTAACGATATTGATTAAGTAGTTACAGGGCCAGGCACTGTTCTAAGAGCTGGAGTAAGTACAAGCGAATCAAGTTGGACACAATTCCTGTCCTTCATAGGGTTCACATGGAGAAACAGTGTGGCTTAGTGGAAAGAGCCTGGGCTTGGGAGTCAGAAGTCATGGGATCTAATCCTGGTTCCACCACTTATCAGCTGTGTGACTTTGGGCAAGTCACTTCACTTCTCTGCGCCTCAGTTACCTCATCTGTAAAATGGGGATGAAGACTGTGAGCCCCACGTGGGACAGCCTGATCACCTTGTAACCTCCCCAGCGCTTAGAACAGTGCTTTGCACCTAGGAAGCGCTTAATAAATAGCATTATTATTATTTATTATTCTCTGGGCCTCAGTTACCTCATCTGTAAAATGGGGATGAAGACTGTGAGCCCCACGTGGGACAACCTGATCACCTTGTAACCTCCCCAGCGCTTAGAACAGTGCTTTGCACCTAGGAAGCGCTTAATAAATGCCATTATTATTATTTATTATTATCTGAACCTCAGTTACCTCCTCTGTAAAATGAAGACTGTGAGCCCCACGTGGGAAAACCTGATCACCTTGGATCCACCCCAGTGTTTAGAACAGTGCTTGGCACATAGTAAGTGCTTAACAAATGCCATCATCATTATTATTATTATTATTATGTGGTAATCCAGGCGAGATAGGATGAATGATCGTATTAATATGATAGCAGTTTGGATGGAGAGGAAAGAGCAGGTGCAGTCTGATATGTCAACTCAGTTCGCTTTGAAATTACCGTCGCTCCGGGAAGCCTGGCTGATTAGGCTGTGGAGTTGGCAACAATTTTTGTAACTCTCCAGATGAGGCTCTTTGGGGACCTATCACCCGCACCCTGTTGAAATGAAAGAACTTCCCGGAGGAGCAAAAGCCTACTTTAATCAATCAACCGATGGTATTTCTTTATTTTTTAATGATATTGATTAAGCAGTTACAGGGCCAGGCACTGTTCTAAGCGCTGGAGTAAGTACAAGCGAATCAAGATGGACACAATTCCTGTCCTTCATAGAGTTCACATAGAGAAACAGCGAGGCTTAGTGGAAAGAGCCCGGGCTTGGGAGTCAGAGGTCGTGGGTTCTAATCCCGGCTCCGCCACTTATCAGCTGTGTGACTTTGGGCAAGTCACTTCACTTCTCTGCACCTCAGTCACCTCGTCTGTAAAATGGGAATTAAGACTGTGAGGCCCCACTTGGGACAACCTGATTACCTTGTATCCCCCCATCATCATCATCAGTCGTATTTATTGAGCGCTTACTGTGTGCAGAGCACTGTACTAAGCGCTTGGGAAGTACAAGTTGGTAACATATAGAGACAGTCCCTACCCAGCAGTGGGCTCACAGTCTACCCCCAGTGCTTCGAACAGTGCTTTGCATATAGTAAGCACTTAATAAATACCATTATTATTATTATTATTATTATTATTATTATTATTACCTCAGCTCTTAGAACAGTTCTTGGCACATAATAAGCACTCAATGATGATGATGATGGTGTTTATTAAGCACTTACTATTTGCAAAGCACTGTTCTAAGCACTGGGGGGGATACACAGTGATCAGGTTGTCCCACTGGGGATCACAGTCTTAATCCCCATTTTATAGATGAGGTAACTGAGGCACAGAGAAGTTAAGTGACTTGCCCAAAGTCACTCGGCTGACAAATGGCGGAGCCGGGATTAACAAATACCATCATTATTATTATTGCCATTCACAGTCTTAATCCCCATTTTACAGATGCGGGAACTGAGGCCCAGAGAAGTGAAGCAACTTGTCCAAAGTCACACAGCAGACGAGTGGATGATCTGGGACTAGAACCCAGGTCCTTTGATTCCTAGGCCTGTGTTCTTTCTGCTTGGCCACACCGCTTCTGTACTGAACACTTACTGAGTGCAGAGCACTGTACTGAGAAGTTGGGAGAGTACAATATGAAATATATATGAATATATATATATATGAATATGAATGTATATATAGCAATATGAAAGAGTTGGTAGATATGTTCCCTGCTCAAAAGGAACTAGAGAGGGAGAAAGACATTGAAATAAATTAGGGATAAGGACAGGAGTGTTGATGAGTTGGGATTAAAAGTGGGGTACATAGGAAATATGAGAGGGAAAATTGGGGAACTGAGGAATCTTTTAAAATGTGATTTTAATAAGGCTTTGAAAGTGGAGATGGTGGTGGTCTGTCAGCAATGGGAGAATACAACATAATAATAATAATAATAATGGCATTTATTAAGCGCTTACTATGTGCCAAGCACTGTTCTAAACGCTGGGAGGTTACAAGGTGATCAGGTTGTCCCACAGGGGGCTCACAGTCCTCATGCCCCTTTTACAGATGAGGTAACTGAGGCACAGAGAAGTTAAGTGACTTGCCCAAAGTCACACAGCTTGACAACTGGCAGAGCCGGGATTGGAACCCACGACCTCTGACTCCAAAGCCTGTGCTCTTTCCACTGAGCCACGCTGCTTCTCATAATAAAATAACAGAGTTGGTAGACATGTTCCCTGCCCAAATGGAGCTTACAGTCTAGAGGGGGAAACAGACATTCATAGAAATAAATAAATTACAGATAAGGACGTAAGTGTTCCTTATGGGCAGGGAATGTGCGTTTATCAACTCTGTCACTTCTCTGTGCATCAGAGAATACACACTCTTAAGACTGTGCATTAAAACTGTGCATCAGTCTTAATTACCTCATCTGTAATAATAATAATAATGATGGCATTTATTAAGCACTTACTATGTGCCAAGCACTGTTCTAAGCGCTGGAGTGGATACAAAGTGATCGGGTTGTTCCGGCGTGGGGGGGGGGGGGCTCACATTCAATCCCCATTTTACAGATGAGGTAACTGAGGCACAGAGAAGTTAAGTGACTTGCCCAAAGTCACACAGCTGACTGTTGGCAGAGCAGGGATTTGAACCCATGACCACGGACTCCAAAGCCCGTGCTCTTTCCACTGAGCCACGTTGCTGGAGAGTGTGAGCTCCCTGTGGGACAGGGACTGCTTCCAACGTGATTAGCTTGTATCCATCCCAGTGCTCGGAACACTGTCTGGAAAATAGTAAGTACTTAACAAGTACCACAATTATTATTATTATTATTATTATTATTATTATTATTATTATTATCATCATCATCATTATTATTATTATTATCAATAATAACTCTGTTGTACTCTCCCAAAAGTTTAGTACAATGCTCCGTACACTGTAAGTGCTGAATAAATACCACTGCCTGTTTGGGAAGGGATTGTGAGTTTTGGAAATAAATTTTGCCCAGTCCCTGCACTTTCAGCAGCCTAATCGGAAATGTTCTCTCTGGACTCGGTGTCGCAGTTTTATTAAAAATGGGGAAACTTTCGCAACCAGAAAGCAATTTTAAATGACGATATCTTCTGATTACATTTCCAACCTCTTGGAATTTTAAAATCCTCTGCCCTTTGCGGGATCAATTTCCCTAGCCGCCTAGTTGGGAGGGGGGGTGGAGAAGGAGAAGCGGCGTGGCTCAGTGGAAAGAGCTCAGGCTTTGGAGTCAGAGGTCATGGGTTCAAATCCCGCTGCCACTTAGCTGTGTGACTTTGAGCAAGTCACTTCACTTCTCTGGGCCTCAGTTACCTCATCTGTAAAATGGAGATTAAGACTGTGAGCCCCCCGTGGGACAACCTGATCACCTTGTAACCTCCCAGCGCTTAGAACAGTGCTTTGCACATAGCAAGTGCTTAATAAATGCCATTATTATTATTATTATTATTATTATTTGTTGTAATCCGGGCTCAGAGTGGGTTCCCCACCCCGGCCCCAGGACATGGCCCCCTTGGCTCGTCCCCCATCTGCCCTGGGCATTATCAGGGTGACCAAAGGGATTGTGAAGGAAAAGCTGAGTTAATATACTTTTCCCTTGACGGCACCCTCCCCGTGTACCTGGTCTGTGGCCATCTAGGCACATGTGTAATAATAATAATAATAATAATAATAATAATAATAATAATAATAATAGTAATAATGATAATAATAATAATATAATAATGGTGGTATTTGTTAAGTGCTTATTATGTGCCAAGCACTGTTGTAAGCGCTGGGGTAGCTACACGGTAATCAGGTTGTCCCACATGGGGCTCACAGTCTGAATCCCCCCATTTTACAGATGAGGGAACTGAGGTTCAGAGAAGGTAAATGACTTGCCCTAGGTCACACAGCAGAAATGTTGCAGAGCTGAGAAGCAGCGTGGCGCAGTGGAAAGAGCTCGGGCTTTGGAGTCAGTGGTCACGGGTTCAAATCCCGGCTCCACCAATTGTCAGGTGTGTGACTTTGGGCAAGTCACTTCACTTCTCTGGGCCTCAGTTACCGCATCTGGAAAATGGGGATTAAGACTGTGAGCCCCCCACCGTGGGACAACCTGATTCATTCATTCAGAATGAATAACAGAACAGATTCATTCATTCATTCATTCAATCATATTTATTGAGCGCTTACTGTGTGCAGAGCACTGTACAAGTACAAGTTGGCAACATAGAGAGACGGTCCCTACCCCTGTTATTAAGGGGTGAGGGAGAACAGGGATTGGAACCCCATTTTACAGATGAAGAAACTGAGACCCAAAGAAGTTAAGTGACTTTCATTCATTTTCCTCATTCATTTCCCCCTTTTTCCTCTTCTCCTCCCCATCTGCCCCCTCTTCCCTACCTTCTTCCCCTCCCCACAGCACCTGTCTATATGTTTGTACAGATTTATTACTCTATTTATTTTACTTGTACATATTTACTATTCTATTTATTTTCTTAATGATGTGCCTCTAGCTATAATTCTATTTGTTCTGATGATTTTGACACCTGTCTGCATGTTTTGTTTTGTTGTCTGTCTCCCCCTTCTAGACTGTGAACCAGTTGTTGGGTAGGGACCGTCTCTATATGTTGTGTCAACTTGTACTTCCCAAGCGCTTAGTACAGTGCTCTGCACACAGTAAGCGCTCAATAAATACGATTGAATGAATGAATTCATTCATTCAAACGTATTTATTCAGCCCTTGTGAAAGTCACACAGCAGGCAGGTGATGGAGGCAGAATTCGAAACCAGGTCCTCTGACTCTCAGCCCCTTGCTCTTTCCACTAGGCAGGACTGTTTCTCCACCCTCCAACCGTCTCCGGTGGGAAGACCTGGGGTCAGATGATGGGCGAGATAGTTGTCCGGATTTCCAGCAGTCAGCTGCTTCCTCATCATGTGCGCGCAGTGGGCGCTCAGTAAATACGATTGAATGAATGAATGAATGAATGAATGAATGAATGACCCCTGCCTGCTGACCTCGACACCTGCCTGCTGACCTCTGACCCCTGACTACTGACCCCGGACTCCTGCCTGCTGACCCTGGCCTCTGACCCCTGACTCTGCTGACCTCTGACTCCTCCCTGCTGACCTCTGACCTCTGCCTGCTGACCTCTGACCCCTGACTGCTGACCCTGACTCCTGCCCGCTGACCTCTGACTCCTGCCTGCTGACCCCTGGCCCCTGCCTGCTGACACTTGCCTCCTGGCCTCTGACCCCTGACTCCTGCCTGCTGACCTCTGACCCCTGACTGCTGACCCCTGCCTGCTGACCCCCGACCCCTGCCTCCTGACCTCTGACCCCTGACAGCGGACCCCGACTCCTGGCTGCTGACCTCTGCCCTCCCCACAGCACCTGCGTATATGTTTGTACAGATTTATTGCTCCATTTATTTTACTTGCACGTATTTACTATTCTGTTTATTTTATTAATGATGTGTATATAGCTATAATCCTATTTATTCTGACGGTATGGACACCTGTCTACTTGTACTTCCCAAGCGCTTAGTACAGTGCTCTGCACAGAGTAAGCACTCAATAAATGCTACTGATTGATTGATTGTTTTGTTTAGCTGTCCGTCTCCCCCTTCTAGACTGTGAGCCCGCTGTTGGGTAGGGACCGTCTCTATCTGTTACTGACTTGTACTTCCCAAGCGCTTAGTACAGTGCTCTGCACACAGTAAGTGCTCAATAAATACGATTGAATGAATGAATGAATGAATGAATGAATGTGGCAAAGAGCATGAAAGAGACTGAAAGAGCCCCCCTCCCTCAGGCTGTGGAACCCCAGGAAAGAAAGGGGCAAAATCCCACCCAGCAGGAATGAAACAAAAGCAGCTCTCCCTCAAATTCTGCAAAAGGAAGCAAGCTCTCCTAAACTTGAAAAAAAATTTCCTTTTCAGCAGAGGTGGGAGTTATTAATGGAAACCCTGCCTAAAAATAATAATAGTAATAACAATGTTGCCAACTGGTACTTTCCAAGCACTTAGTACAGAGCTCTGCACACAGCAAGCACTCAATAAATACGATTGAATGAATGAATGAATAAATAATGATAGTAATAATGGTATTTGTTAAGTGCTTATTATGTGCCAAGCACTGTAATAAACGCTGTGGTGGAGACAAGCAAGTTGAGTTGGACTCAGTTCCTGTCCCAGGTGGGGCTCAAGGTCTCAACCCCCATTTTACAGATGAGGGAACTGAGGCTCAGAGAAGTGAAGTGACTTGCCCAAGGTCACCCAGCAGACAAGTGGTAGAGCAGTATTAGAACCCATGACCGTCTGACTCCA
This sequence comes from Tachyglossus aculeatus, assembly GCF_015852505.1. NCBI lineage: Eukaryota > Metazoa > Chordata > Mammalia > Monotremata > Tachyglossidae > Tachyglossus > Tachyglossus aculeatus. The sequence continues at coordinate 2,595,216 of NC_052068.1, forward strand.
AGCCTGTGCTCTATCCACTAGGACTTGCTGCTTTTCTGTTTCTCTTCCCTTTCCATTGGGTAGACTCCTTTTCTGTAGTATTTGTTAAGTGCTTACTATGTGCCAGGCACTGTACTAAGTGCTGGGAAAGATACAAAGCAATCAGGTTGGACCCAGTCCCTGTCCCACATTCATTCATTCATTCAATTGTATTTATTGAGCGCTTACTGTGTGCAGAGCACTGTACTAAGCGCTTGGGAAGTGCAAGTCGGCAACATATAGAGACGGTCCCTACCCAACAATGGGCTCACAGTCTAGACGGGGGAGACAGACAGCAAAACAAAACAAGACATGAGAAGCAGCGTGGCTCAGTGGAAAGAGCCCGGGCTTTGGAGTCAGAGGTCATGGGTTCAAATCCTGGCTCCACCACTTGTCAGCTGTGTGACAACACAGCAAGTCACTTAGCTTCTCTGGGCCTCAGTTCCCTCATCTGTAAAATGGGGATTAAGACTGTGAGCCCCACGTGGGACAACCCGATCACCTTGTAACCTCCCCAGCACTTAGAACAGTGCTTTGCACATAGTGAGTGCTTAATAAATGCCATTATCATTACTATGTAGACAGATGTCAAAATCATCAGAATAGAGTTATAGCTATGCACATCATTAAGAAAATAGAGTGGTAAATATGTACAAGTAAAATAAATAGAGTAATAAATACGAACAAATATATACAAGTGCTGTGGGGAGGGGAAGGAGGTAGGGTGGGGGGGATGGGGAGGGTGGGGGGGGGGAAGGGGGCTCAGTTTGGGAAGGCCTCCTGGAGGAGGTGAGCTCTCAGTAGGGCTTTGAAGGGAGGAACAGAGCTAGTTTGGGGGATGGGTGGAGGGAGGGTATTCCAGTCCAGGGGGAGGACGGCGGGACAGGCAAGAACGAGGTACAGTGGGGAGGTTAGTGGCACTCAATCCCCATTTTATAGATGAGGGAACTGAGGCACAGAAAAGTGAAGTGACTTGCCCAAGGTCACAGAGCAGACAAGTGGTGGAGCAGAGATTAGAACCCATGACCTTCTGATTCCCAGCTCTGTCCACTGCATTTACATCTGTGCACACGCTTGCACACACACAGACCCAGGAGGATGCCACCATTTAGTGCGATAAAGGGAATGTAGTTTGTTTTACCGGCAAGAAATGGAGAGAGGTCGGGCTAATTAAGGGAAGAGGATGCTTAGCAGCCTGGAGTGTCCTTCCTCTGAGGACGGTTTCAGGACCAAAGAAATGAGAAGAGGCCAGTCACAGCTCCGGAGACCATCTCAGCTCCGGAACAGCAGGAGCCCTTGGCAATCAGCGCAGAGTTGACACCGGTTACGGAAAACAAACCAGGGTCGGCGACTTCTAAACACGACTGCTTTCTCTTAGAACCCAATGAAGCGGCTCACTTGAATGTCTCAATTTGGCAGTCCCGACAGCTGGAGAGACTCATCTTCTTAATTGACAGTGACGGATTGTGGGGCTGAGGCGGGTGGCGGCGGGGCTCTCGCAGAAAGTAGCGAGCCTCAATCAATCAATCGTATTTATTGAGCGCTTACTGTGTGCAGAGCACTGGACTAAGTGCTTGGGAAGTACAAGTTGGCAACATCTAGAGACGGTCCCTACCCAACAGTGGGCTCACAGTCTAAAAGGGGGAGACAGAGAACAGAACCAAACATACCAACAAAATAAAATAAATAGGATAGAAATGTACAAGTAAAATAAATAAATAAACAAATAGAGTAATAAATATGTACAACCATATATACATATATACAGGTGCTGTAGGGAAGGAGGTAAGACGGGGGGATGGAGAGGGGGACGAGGGGGAGAGGAAAGAAGGGGCTCAGTCTGGGAAGGCCTCCTGGAGGAGGTGAGCTCTCAGCAGGGCCTTGAAGGGAGGAAGAGAGCTAGCTTGGCAGATGGGCAGAGGGAGGGCATTCCAGGCCCGGGGGAGGACGTGGGTCGGGGGTCAATGGCGGGACAGGCGAGAACGAGGTATAGTGAGGAGATCAGCGGTGGAGGAGCGGAGGGTGCGGGCTGGGCTGGAGAAGGAGAGAAGGGAGGTGAGGTAGGAGGGGGGCTTTGAGGGGCTGCAGCATTGATGCTAATAATAATAATTTTTAGACTGTGAGCCCACTGTTGGGTAGGAACTGTCTCTATATGTTGCCAATTTGTACTTCCCAAGCGCTTAGTACAGTGCTCTGCACACAGTAAGCACTCAATAAATATGATTGATGATGATGATGATGGGTTCTAATCCCAGCTCCGCCACTTGTCTGCTGTGTGGCCTTGTGCGAGTCACTTCACTTCTCTGTTCCTCAGTTACCTCATCTGGGGATGAAAACTGTGAGCCCCACGTGGGACAGGGACTGTGTCCAACCTAATTTGCTTGTATCTACCTCAGTGCTTAGTACACCGTGGCTCAGTGGAAAGACCAAGGGCTTTGGAGTCAGAGGTCATGGGTTCAAATGGTCTTCTAGACTGTGAGCCCACTGTTGGGTAGGGACCGTCTCTATATGTTGCCAACTTGTACTTCCCAAGCGCTTAGTACAGTGCTCTGCACACAGTAATCACTCAATAAATATGATTGATTGATTGATTGATTCAAATCCCAGCTCTGCCAATTGTCAGCTGTGTGACTTTGAGCAAGTCACTTCACTTCTCTGGGCCTCAGTTACTTCATCTGTAAAATGGGGATTAAGACTGTGAGCCCCCTTTGGAACAACCTGATCACCTTGTAACCTCCCCAGTGCTTAGAACAGTGCTCTGCACATACTAAGCGCTTAATAAATACCATCCTTACAGTGCCTGGCACATAGTAAGTGCTTAACAAGTACCATAATTATTTATTATTATTATTACCACCACCCGGCCTCCACCTCCATCACCAGCAAATAATAATACTAAAAATGATGATGATAATAATGATGATGATGATATTTGTTAAGCTATTACTAAGTGGCAAGCACTGTTCTAAGCACTGGGGGGGATACAAGGTGATCAGGTTGTTCCACATGGGACTCACAGTCTTAATCCCCATTTGACAGAGGAGGGAATATAGGCCCAGAGAAGTGACGTGACTCACCTAAAGTCACACAGCAGACAAGTGGCGGAGCCGGGATTAGAACCCACGACCTCTGACTCCCAAGCCTGGGCTCTTTCCACTGAGCCACGTTGCTTCTCACTGATCGAGTTCATTCATTCACTTATTCATTCCGTCGTATTGATTGAGCGCTTACTGTGTGCAGAGCACTGTACTAAGCGCTTGGGAAGTACAAATTGGCAACGTATAGAGACGGTCCCTACCCAACAGTGGGCTCACAGTCTAGAAGGGGGAGACAGAGAACAAAACAAAACATATTAACAAAATAAAATAAATAGAATAAATATGTACAAACAAAATAAATGAATAGAGTAATAAATACGTACAAACATATATACATATATACAGGTGCTGTGGGGAGGGGAAGGAGGTAAGGCGGGAGGGAGGGGGAGGGGGAGGAGGGGGAGAGGAAGGAGGGGGCTGAGTGTGGGAAGGCCTCCTGGAGGAGGTGAGCTCTCAGTAGGGCCTTGAAGGGAGGAAGAGAGCTAGCTTGGCAGATGTGAGGCGGGAGGGCATTCCAGGCCAGGGGGATGACGTGGGCCGGGGGTTGATGGTGGGACAGGCGAGAACGAGGCCTAACGGTGAGGAGATTAGCGGCAGAGGAGCGGAGGGTGCGGGCTGGGCTGGAGAAACTCCTCACCCTGGGCTTCCAGGCTGTCCATCCCCTCGCCCCCTCCTACCTCACCTCCCTTCTGTCCTTCTCCAGCCCAGCCCGCACCCTCCGCTCCTCTGCCGCCGCTCATCTCCTCACTGGGCCTCGTTCTCGCCTGTCCCGCCATCGACCCCCGGCCCACGTCCTCCCCCTTGCCTGGAATGCCCTCCCTCTGCCCATCCGCCAAACAAGCTCTCTTCCTCCCTTCAAGGCCCTGCTGAGAGCTCACCTCCTCCAGGAGGCCTTCCCACACTGATCCCCTTCCTTCCTCTCCCCCTCGTCCCCCTCTCCATCCCCCCCATCTTACCTCCTTCCCTTCCCCACAGCACCTGTATATATGTATATATGTTTGTACAGATTTATTACTCTATTTATTTATTTATTTTATTTGTACACATCTATTCTATTTATTTTATTTTGTTAGTATGTTTGGTTTTGTTCTCTGTCTCCCCCTTTTAGACTGTGAGCCCACTGTTGGGTAGGGACTGTCTCTATATGTTGCCAATTTGTACTTCCCAAGCGCTTAGTACAGTGCTCTGCACATAGTAAGCGCTCAATAAATACGATTGATGATGATGATGATGGAGAAGGAGAGAAGAGAGGTGAGGTAGGAGCGGGAGAGGTGATCGAGAGCCTTGAAGCCTTGAAGCTTGAGTTCTTCCTAATTGTTGTGGAATTTGTTAAGCGCTTACTATGTGTCAAACACTAAGTGCTGGAGTAGTTACAACAACGTCAGGATGGACACGAGCTCTGTCCCTCATGGGGCTCACAGTCTAAGTAGGAATGGGAATAATTATCGCCCTTGGATTTTCCCCCTTTATTCCCTCTTCCCTGAGCCCCACAGGACTTATGTCCACAACCATCATTTATTCATTTCTATTTATGTCTAATAATAATAATAATAATGATGGCATTTGTTAAGTCTGTCTCCCCTTCTAGACTACAAGTTCGTTGGGGGCAGAGAACGTGTAGAAGCAACATGGCTCAGTGAAAAGAGCCCAGGCTTGGGAGTCAGAGGTTGTGGGTTCTAATCCCTGCCCCCGCACTTGTCAGCTGTGTGACCTTAAGCAAGTCACTTCTCTGGGCCTCAGTGAACTCATCTGTAAAATGGGGATGAAGACTGTGAGCCCCACGTGGGACAACCTGATCACCTTGTATCCCCCCAGCGCTTAGAACAGTGCTTCGCACATAGAAAGCGCTTAACAAATACCACCATTATTAATTATTATTATTACCAACTCTGTTATAGTGTACTCTCCTGACAGCTTAGTATGGTGTTCTGCACACAGTAACCACTCAGTATATACTATTGATAGATTGATTGATCGGTATTGAGCCCCCATTTACAGATAATGTGACAGGTACAGAGAAGTTAAATGAAGAAGGCCGGATTAGAACCCAGGTCCTCTGACTCTCAGGCTTGTGCGTTTTCCACTAGTAATAATAATAATAATGATGGTATTTGTTAAGTGCTTACTATGCGCCAAACACTGTTCTAAGGGCTGGGGTAGATGCCAGGTCATCAGGTTGTCCCACGTGGGGCTCACAATTTTAATCTCCATTTTCCAGATGATGTAACTGAGGCACAGAAGGCGAGATTGAGGCACTCATTTTTTCTACCTTAATCAATCAGTGCTATTTATTGAGTGCTTACTGTGAGCAGAACACTGTATAAAGCAGTTGGGAGAGTACAATACAACAGAGTTTGTAGACGTGATCCCTATCCACAGAGAGTTTATATAACCTCTAGACTGTAAGTTATTTGATAATAATAAAACAACAACAATAATAATAATAATAATAATAATAATAATAATAATAATAATGGTGGCATTTGTTAAGAACTTACTATGTGCCACACACTGTACTAAGGTATATACAGGCAAATCGGTTTGGACACAGTCCCTGTCCCATGTGGGGCTCGCGGTCTCAATCCCCATTTTATGGATGAGGTAACTGAGGCCAAGAAAAGTGAAGCGACCTGCCCAGAGTCACACAGCAGACAAGCGGCGGAGCCAGGATTAGAACTCATGTCCTCTGACTCCGAAACCCAGGCTCTTTCCACTAAACTACACTAGGCCATGCTGATTCCTCTTTACATTTACCAGGAGTAGTTGGAGGTGAGGTTATTAGCAGCAGAGGGAACTAAGTCTTGGGAATAATTCTAAAATTCTCTGATTTTGTTCATTCATTCAATCATATTTATCGAGCACTTACTGTGTGAAGAGCATACTACTAAGCGCTTGGGAGAGTACAATACAACAATTAACAGATACATTCCCTGCCCACAAGCAGCATGGCATAGTGGCTACAATCGGGGCCTGGGAATCAGAAGGTCATGGGTTCTAATCCCGGCTTCACCATTTGTCTGCTCTGTGACCTTGGGCAAGTGACTTCACTTTTCTTGGCCTCAGTTACCTCATCCATAAAATGGGGATTGCGACTGTGAGCCCCACATGGGACAGGGACTGTGTCCAACCCGATTTGCCTGCATATACCTTAGTACAGTGTGTGGCACATAGTAAACTCTTAACAAAGAACTACTGAGAGCTCACCTCCTCCAGGAGGCCTTCCCAGACTGAGCCCCCTCCTTCCTCTCCCTCCCCATCCCCCCGCCCTACCTCCTTCCCCTCCCCACAGCACCTGTATATATGTATATATGTTTGTACGTATTTATCACTCTATTTATTTTATTTGTACGTATTTATTCTATTTATTTTATTTTGTTAATACGTTTTGCTTCGTTATCTGTCTCCCCCTTCTAGACTGTGAGCCCGCTGTTGGGTAGGGACCGTCTCTCTATGTTGCCAACTTGTACTTCCCAAGCGCTTAGTGCAGTGCTCTGCACACAGTAAGCGCTCAATAAATACGATTGAATGAATGAACAAATGCCACAATTATTATTATATTATTATTATTATTATCGAAGAACTTACAGTCCAGAGGTTATATAAACTCTTTGTGGATAGGGATCACCTCTACAAACTCTGTTGTACTCTTCCAGCTGCTTTATACAGTGTTCTGCTCACAGTAAACACTCAATAAATAGCACTGATTGATTAAGGTGGAAAAGTGAGTGCCTCGATCTCGCCTGTCTCATCATCATCATCATCAATCGTATTTATTTAGCGCTTACTGTGTGCAGAGCACTGTACTAAGCGCTTGGGAAGTACAAGTTGGCAACATACAGAGACAGTCCCTACCCAACAGTGGGCTCACAGTCTAGAAGGGGGAGACAGAGAACAAAACCAAACATACTAACAAAATAAAATAGATAGAATAGATATGTACAAGTAAAATAAATAAATAGAGTAATAAATATGTACAAACATATATACAGATATACAGGTGCTGTGGGGAAGGGAACGTCTGTCTCGCCTTTGACCCCTGGCCCACATCCTACCTCTGGCCTGGAAAGCCCACCCTCCTCAAATCCACCAAATAATCACTCTTCGTCCCTTCAAAGCCCTACTGAATGCCCACCTCCTCCAAGAGGCCTTCCCACATTAAGCCCCCTTTTCCTCAGTTCCTCCTCCCTTCCGCGTCATCTCGACTCACTCCCTTTGCTCTCCCGGCCCCCCACCCCCCAGCACTTGGGTATACGTGGCTCAATGGAAACAGCCCAGTCGGAGATCATGGGTTCAAATCCTGCCTCTGCCAATTGTCAGCTGTGTGACTTTGGGCAAGCCACTTCGCTTCTCTGAGCCTCAGTTCCCTCATCTCTAAAATGGGGATTAAAACTGTGAGCCCCCCCCCCCCCCCCTTCATGGGACAACCTGATCACCTTGTAACCTCCCCAGCGCTTAGAACAGTGCTTTGCACATAGTAAGCGCTAAACAAATACCATCATCATCATCATCACTATATCTCATATAAATGTATATATATTAGAGAAGCAGCATGGCTCAATGGAAAGAGCACAGGCTTGGGAGTCAGACAGAGAGAGAGAGAGAAGCTGTGTGACTTTGGGCAAGTCACTTCACTTCTCTGGGCCTCAGTGACCTCATCTGGAAAATGGGGATTAAGACTGTGAGCCCCCTGTGGGACAACCTGATTACCTTGTATCCTCCCCAGAGCTTAGAACAGTGCTTTGCACATAGTAAGCGCTTAACCAATGCCATTATTATTATTATTCTATCTATAATTCTATTTATTTATACTGATGCCTGTTTACTTGTTTTGATGTCTGTCTCCCCCCCTCTAGACTGGAAGCCCGCTGTGGGCAGGGATTGCCTCTTTTTGTTGCTGAGTTATACTTTCCAAACACTTAGCCCAGTGCTCTGCACGCAGTAAGCGCTCAATAAATATGATTGAAGGAGTGAATGAGTGGATCCTGACCATGTTTTCTGCCCATCTTGGTGAGTCAGACCAAGGGCATTTGCTGCCTCCTTGTGGATTTTCCCTCCAGATTCAGAGTTTTGGAAAGCAAAACTCTCGAAACCGCAGCAGAAATTCCAGTTTTTTCCTTCTCTGCCTTGAGCAAACCTCATTTCTGGGCCCTGAGTTGACTGGTTTGGCCGCTCACTTTATTCTGGGGCTTCCTGTCCTGAGGCTCTGTGGTGAATATTAATAATAATGTTGGTATTTGTTAAGCGCTTACTACGTGCCAAGCACTGTTCTAAGCGCTGGGGTAGATACAAGCGAGGTAAGCAGGTTGTCCCCCGTGGGGCTCACAGTCTTCATCCCCATTTTCCAGATGAGGGAACTGAGGCCCAGAGAAGTGAAGTGATTTGCCCAAAGTCACACAGCTGACAAGTGGCGGAGCTGGGATTTGAACCCATGACCTCTGACTCCAATGCCCGGGCTCTTTCCACTGAGCCACGCTGCTTCTCCTAGTAGTAGTAGTAGTAGTAGTAGTAGTAGTAGTAGTAGTAGTAGTAGTAGTAGTAGTAGTAATAATAATAATAATAATAATATTGCTACTATTGCTCTGCAGGCAACCTTCTAGACTGTGAGCCCACTGTTGGGTAGGGACCGTCTCTATATGTTGCCAAATTGTGCTTCCCAAGCGCTTAGTACAGTGCTCTGCACACATTAAGCGCTCAATAAATACGATTGAATGAATGAATGAACTGTTTGGGAGCCGGAGGGCAAGTGAGCCCAAGCATAGAAAGGTCCTATGCGATGCCCAGGAAGGACAGGGATGAACTGAACTCCATGGCTATGCTGCAGCGTGGCCGAGTGGAAAGAGCCCAGGCCTGGAAGCCAGACGACTTGGGTTCTAATTCTGGCTTCACCCGCTGTCTGCTGTATGACCTTGGCCAAATCACTTCCCTTCCTTTGGAGCTCAGTTTCCTCAACTGTGAAATGGGGATTCAATACCTCACTCCCATATGGGGTCGGGCCTGTGTCTGATGTGATTAACTTGTATCTGCCCAATGCTTAAAACAGTGTTTGATACATAGTAAATGCTTAACAAATACTTTTCTTTTTCACCCCCTTCTCTTCTTTCTCCATCTCCTTGCCCTCCTCTCCCTCCTTCCTCCTCATCCTTCTCCTTATCCTCTTCCCCCCTCCTCCTTGTCCTCTTCCCTCCCTCCTCCTTTCCTTTTCCCTCCTCCTCTTCTTCTCCTTTTCCTTTTCCTCCTCCTCCACCTCCTCATCCTCTTCCCCTTTCTCCTCCTTCCCCTCCCTCTCCTTCTATGTCTCCCTCTCCTCCTCATCCTCCTCCTGCTCCTCTCCTCCCCCTCCTCATCCTCCTCTTTACCCTCATCATCATCATCAGTCGTATTTATTGAGCGCTTACTGTGTGCAGAGCACTGTACTAAGTGCTTGGGAAGTACAAATTGGCAACATATAGAGACAGTCCCTACCCAACAGTGGGCTCACAGTCTAAAAGACGAGCACATACCCTCGTCCTTTCATTCATTCATCCATTCAATCGTATTTATTGAGTGCTTACTGTGCTCAGAGCACTGTACTAGAGAAGCAGCGTGGCTCAATGGAAAGAGCCCGGGCTTGGGAGTCAGAGGTCATGGGTTCCAATCCCGGCTCCGCCAAGTGTCAGCTGTGTGACTTTGGGCAAGTCACTTCACTTCTCTGGGCCTCAGTTACCTCATCTGTAAAATGGGGATTAAGACTGTGAGCCCCACATTTGACAACCTGATTACCTTGTATCTCCCCCAGCGCTTAGAACAGTACTTAGCACATAGTAAGTGCTTAACAAATGCCATCATTATTATTATTATTATTATTCTAGACTGTGAGCCCGCTGTTGGGTAGGGACTGTCTCTATGTGTTGCCGACTTGTACTTCCCAAGCGCTTAGTACATTACTCTGCACACAGTAAGCACTCAATAAATGCAATTGATTGATTGATTGATTGATTATTACTAAGCGCTGGGGAAGTACAAGTCGGCAACATATAGAGACAGTCCCTACCCAACAACGGGCTGTTATATCATTGTATTGCACTCTCCCGAGCATTTAGTATATTGCCCTACATAATAAGCGATTAATAAATACAATTGACTGACTGATTACCTCATCTCACTGTTCTCTTATTACAACCCAGCCCGAACACTTCACTCCTCCTGTGCCAACCTGCTCCCTGAACCTTGATCTCACCTATCTCTATGCCCACCTCTCGCTTACATCCTGCCTCTGGCCTGGCATGCCCTCCCCTTTTATCAATCAATCAATCAATCAATCAATCGTATTTATTGAGCGCTTACTGTGTGCAGAGCGCTGTACTAAGCACTTGGGAAGTACAAGTTGGCAACATATAGAGACGGTCCCTACCCAACAGTGGGCTCACAATTCGTGTGTGGGTGTGTGTGTATTTCTTAATGGTCCAGGCATTGTTGTAAGCACTGGGATAGATACAAGATAATCAGGTTGGACATAGTCCATATCCCACATGGGGCTCACAGTCTTAATCCCCAATCTACAGATGAGGGAAAGGAGGCCCAGAGAAGTCAAGTAATTTGCCCAAGGTCACAGAGCAGGCAAGTGGCAGAGGCGGGACTAGAACCTAGGTTATTCTGATTCTTGGGCCCAGGCTCTTTCTTCCAGGCCATAACAGAGGAGGTGTCCAGTATAGCACTCTGAACCCAATAGTCATGGAGTACAGCACTCTGTACAGCCCAAGAATCTAGTACAGTGCTCTGCACATAGTAGGTGCTCAGTACAGCACTCTACACATTGTAGATGCCCAGCCCAATTCTCTGCACACAATGGTCACCTAGTAAACTGCATGTATGCATGTTAATGAACAATTTGGGGGGATTGATTAGATTTTAGTGGATTATGAGAATTACTACTGTATTCTTTGCAGTTAGCTATTCATCTTCCCGAAAGTGAAACATGGATCGGTGCCCAGTTTAGGATTGAAAATGTTTTGTTTTCACAAATACAATTTAAACGTGTAATGTACTATAAGATCAAAGGGACACGTCCCCCAAAGGAAAACAAATCTAGTAATTACTGGAAAGAAAAATACTCTTTCCCCTTCCATTTAAAAACAAACCTTGTCCTAAAGCTTCTACTTAATAAAAATCCATTTTATTCATTTATTCATTCATTCATTCAATAGTATTTGTTGAGTGCTTACTGTATGCAGAGCACAGTACTAAGCACTTGGGAAGTACAAATCAGCAACATATAGAGACAGTCCCTACCCAACAACGGGCTCACAGTCTAGAAAGGGGAGGTAGACAAAAAAACAAAACAAAACAAAACAAGTAGACAGGTGTCAATACCATCAGAATAAATAGAATTTGTAGCTACTGTGACATAACTTGGGTCCATACCTAATCAGAATAAACAATTCCTTTTTTGTAAGGAATAGCATAAACTAATCATGTTACATTAATTTGGGGAGAATGTCATTACATTTAAAAATGCACATCTTCGAGTAAAATTGAAATTTTGGCTAGCAGGAACAACAAAGCTTAGGCAGAACTAGCTCTGTCCACTAAAGTTAATAAAAATTATTCAAATGTTACAAATTTGTCTGTGTTTTGTAGAGTCACCAGTGCTATTTTTACGTGTGAGTTTTTCCATATCACCAGAATCTCTTTTAGATTTTAAAGTTCTTGAATAGTTGTAGTATAGATTTTTATTAAGTGCCCATTGGGTGCTGGGCACTGAATTTATTCCTGGGGAAGGTATGACAGAATGATAATAACAATAATAATAATAACAATAATAATAATAAATGCTCACTGCGTGCAGAGCACTGTAACACTTGGGAGAGTGCAATACAATGGAGATAATAATAATAACATTTATTAAGTGCTTTATGTGTGCAAAGCACTGTTCTAAGGGCTGGGGTGGTTACAAGGTGAGCAGGTTGTCCCATGGGGGGCTCATGGTCTTCATCCCCATTTTACAGATGAGGGAACTGAGGCCCAGAAAAGTGAAGTGACTTGCCCAAAGTCACACAGCTGGCAATTGGCAGAGCCAGGATTTGAACCCATGACCTCGGACTCCTAAGCCCGTGCTCTTTCAACTGAGCCATGCTGCTTCTGGTCGACACGATCCCTGCTCTCAAGAAGCTTACAGAATAGAGGAGAAGCTGAACGTTCAAACCAATTTCAGGTGGATAAAAAGCTTACAGAATAGAGGAGAAACTGAATGTTCAAACAAATTTCAGGTGGATAAATAGATCAATCAATCAATCAATCAATCGTATTTATCGAGGGCTTACTATGTGCAGAGCACTGTACTAAGCGCTTGAGAAGTACAAATTGGCAACATATAGAGACAGTCCCTACCCAACAGTGGGCTCACAGTCTAAAAGATAATAATAATGGCATTTATTAAGCACTTACTATGTGCGAAGCACTGTTCTAAGCGCTGGGGAGGTTACAAGGTGATCAGGTTGTCCCACGGGGGGCTCACAGCCTTAATCCCCATTTTACAGATGAGGGAACTGAGGCCCACAGAAGTGAAGTGACTTGCCCATAGTCACACAGCTGACAAGTGGCGGAGCCGGGATTTGAACCCATGACCTCGGGCTCCAAAGCCCGGGCTCTTTCCACTGAGCCAAACTGCTTCGGCTGATAAGGGCTGTGGGGTTAACTTGAAAAATCAAAGCAGTCAAGAGTTACGGACCCTAGTGCATAGGTGATGCAGAAGGAAAGACATATAAAGGGAGCGAGGACTTAGTCAGTGGAGGCCTCTCGGAGGAGATGTGTTTTAATAAGGATGTGAAGGTGGGGAGAGTGATTGTCTGTCAGATAAGAGGAGGGAGGGCATTCCAGGCCAGAGGCAGGATGTGGGCGAGAGGTCGGTGGCGAGACAGAAGAGATCAAGGTACAGTGAGTAGGTTGAAATTAAAGTGAACTGGTGTGGGCTGGGTCGCAGCAGGAAATCCGCCCTTTCCTCTCCACCCAAAATGTTACTGTGTTAATATAATCACTCATCCTCTCCCACCAGGATTACCGCATCAGCCTCCTCGCTGACCTCCCAGCCTCCTGTCTTTCCCTACTCCAGGCCATACTTCACTCTGCTGTCCCATTCCTTTTTCTACAAAAACATTCAGGGCAAGTCACCCCGCTCCTCAAAAAACCCCAGTGGTGGCCCACCCACCTCCATGTCAAACAAAAACTTCTCACCATTGGCTTTAAAGCAGTTCACCACCTTACCCACTCCTGCCTCACCTTGCTACTCTCTTTCTACAACCCAGCCCACACACCTTGCTCCTCTGGTGCCACTAACCTTCTCACTGTGCCTCCATCTTATCTATTTTGCGGCTGAACTCTCCCCCAGATCCTGCCTCTGGCCTGGAACGCGCTCCCTCCTCAAATCTGACAGACAATAACTCTGTCCACCTTCAAAGTCTTATTGAAAGCACGTCTCCTCCAAGAGGCCTTCCCAGATTAAACCCCACTTTCCTCATCTCCCACTCCCTTCTGCGTTGCCCTGACTTGCTCCCTTAATTCATCCCCCTCCCAGCCCCACAGCACTTAAGTACATTTCTGTCATTTATTTATTTGTACGGATGTCTTTCATCCCCCTTTAGATTGCAAGCCCGCTGTGGGCAGGGAATGTGTCTGTTTATTGTTGTATTGTACTTTCCCAATCAATCAATCAATCAATCATATTTATTGAGCGCTTACTGTGTGCAGAGCACTGTACTAAGCACTTGGGAAGTACAAGTTGGCAACATATAGCAACAGTCCCTACCCAACAGTGGGTTCACAGTCTAAAAGGGGGAGACAGAGAACAAAACCAAACATATGTACAAGTAAAATAAATAAATAGAGTAATAAATATGTACAAACATATATGCATATATACAGGTGCTGTGGGGAAGGGAAGAAGGTAAGATGGGGGATGGAGGGGGGACGAGGGGGAGAGGAAAGAAGGGGCTCAGTCTGGGAAGGCCTCCTGGAGGCCTCCCAAGTGCTTAGTACAGTGCTCTGCACATGATAAGCGTTCAATTAATAAGATCGAATGAATGAATGAAATCAGGGAGGTAAGTTAGTAGGGCACAAGGTGATTGAGTGCATTAAATAACAATAATAATAGTGATGGTATTTGTTAAGCGCTTACTATGTGCAAAGGACTGTTCTAAGCACTGCAGGGATACAAGGTGATCAGGTTGTCCCATGAGGGGCTCACAGTCTTAATCCCCATTTTACAGATGACGGAACTGAGGCACAGAGAAGTGAAGTGACTTGTCCAAAGTCAGGCCGATGGTGAGGAGTTTCTGTTTGATGCAGAGGCGGATGGGCAACCACTGGAGGTTCTGGAGGAATGGAGAAACATGAACTGAACGTTTTTGTAGCAAAATGTATGAAGTGTAGACTGGAGTGGGGAGAGACAGGAGGCAGGGAGGCCAGCAAGGAGGCTGATGCCATTCCCCATTCCTCCAGTAGCCAAGGCAGGATAGGGTAAGTGATTCACTCAGCGTAGTAGCAGATCGGATGGAGGGAAGAATGGTTTTTAGAAAGGTTGTGATAGGATTTGGTGACAAAATGAATGTGTGGGCTAGATGAGAGAGATGAGTGGAGGAAAATGCCAAGGTTATGTCCCTGTGAAACAGGGAAGATGGTGGTAACTGAAGTGATGAGAAAGTCAGGAGAGGGGACAGAGTGTGGAGATGAAGATGATTAGCTCTGTTTTTTACATGTTAAGTTTGATTGTCAGCCAGATATCCAGGTAGAGACGTCCTGCAGGCAGGAGGAAATGTGAGACTGCAGAAGAGAGAGATCAGGGCTGGAGCTGGAGATTTGGAAGTCATCCTATTGAGATGGTAGTTGAAACCACGGGAATGAATGAATTGTCCAAGGGAGTGGGTGTGGATGGAGAATAGAAGGGGACCCAGAACTGAACCTTGAGGGGTTACCACAGTTAAAGGGTGGGAGGCAAAGGAGGAGCCCACAAAGGAGACTGAGAATGAGGATGGAGAGGAATGGTAGGGGGGACATGGGGCGATAACTGAAGGGAGCAGTGGGAATGAAGGAGGATTGTTTTAGGATAAGGGAGACATGGGAGTGTTTGAAAACAGTGAAGAAGAAGCAATTGGAGAGTATGTCCAACCTGATGATCTTGTATCGACCCCAGCACTTAGTACAGTGCCTGGAACATAGTAAGCGCTTAACAAATACCATAACCAAAGTGAACAGTTGAGGATGGTGGTCAGGGAAGAAAGAAGGGACAGGGCAAGTGTTTAGATAAGGTGCAAAGAGTTAGGGGCAGAGATGCAGGTGGAAGGGATGGATTTTGAGAGAAGGCAGGAGAGCTCCTCTTTTCATTCATTCATTCAATCGTATTTATTGAGCGCTTACTGTGTGCAGAGCACTGGACTAGGCGCTTGGGAAGTAGAATCAGCAACATATAGAGACAGTCCCTACCCAACAACGGGCTCACAGTCTAGAAGGGGGAGGTAGACAATCAATCAATCAATCAATCAATCAATCAATCAATCGTATTTATTGAGCACTTACTGTGTGCAAAGCACTGTACTAAGCTCTTGGGAAGTACAAGTTGGCAACTTATAGAGATGGTCCCTACCCAACAGTGGGCTCACAGTCTAGAAGGGGGGGACAGAGAACAAAACCAAACATATTAACAAAATAGAATAAATAGAACAGATATATACAAGTAAAATAGAGTAATAAATATGTACAAACATATACATATATGCAGGTGCTGTGGGGAAGGGAAGGAGGTAAGGTGGGGGTGATGGCGGGGGGGAGGGGGAGAGGAAGGAAGGGGCTCAATCTGGGAAGGCCTCCTGGAGGAGGTGAGCTCTCAGTAGGGCCTTGAAGGGAGGAAGAGAGCCAGCCTGGCGGATGTGCAGAGGGAGGGCATTCCAGGCCAGGGGGATGATGTGGGTTGGGGGTTGACGGCGAGACAGGCGAGAACGAGGCCCGGTGAGGAGATTAGCGGCGGAGGAGCGGAGGGTGCGGACTGGGCTGGAGAAGGAGAGAAGGGAGGTGAGGTAGGAGGGGGCGAGGGGATGGACAGCCTTGAAGCCTAGGGTGAGGAGTTTCTGCCTGATGCGTAGGTTGATTGGTAGCCACTGGAGATTTTTGAGGAGGGGAGTAACATGCCCCGAGCATTTCTGTACAAAGACAATCCAGGCAGTGGCATGAAGTATGGATTGAAGTGGGGAGAGACACAAGGATGGGAAATTGGAGAGGAGGCTGATACAGTAGTCCAGAAGGGATAGGATGAGAGCTTGAACGAGCAGGGTAGTGGTTTGGATGGAGAGGAAAGGGCAGATCTTGGCAATGTTGCGGAGCTGAGACCGGCAGGTTTTGGTGACAGCTTGGATGTGAGGGGTGAACAAGAGAGCGGAGTCGAGGATGACACCAAGGTTGTGGGCTTGTGAGACAGGAAGGATGGTAGTGCCGTCAACACTGATGGGAAAGTCAGGGAGAGGGCAGGGTTTGGGAGAGAAGACAGGGAGTTCAGTCTTGGACATGTTGAGTTTTAGGTGGCGGGCAGACATCCAGATGGAGATATCCTGAAGGCAGGAGGAGATGCGAGCCTGGAGGGAAGGGGAGAGAGCAGGGGCAGAGATGTTGATCTGGGTGTCATCAGCGTAGAGATGATAGTTGAAGCTGTGGGAGCAAATGAGGTCACCAAGGGAGTGAGTGTAGATCGAGAACAGAAGGGGACCAAGAACTGAACCTTGAGGAACCCCCACAGTAAGGGGATGGGAGGGGGAGAAGGAGCCTGCAGAAGAGACTGAGAATGAACAACCGGAGAGATAAGAGGAGAACCAGGAGAGGACAGTCTGTGAAGCCAAGGTTGGATAGCGTGTTGAGGAGAAGAGGGTGGTCCACAGTGTCGAAGGCAGCTGAGAGGTCGAGGAGGATTAGGATAGAGTAGGAGCCGTTGGATTTGGCAAGCAGGAGGTCATTGGTGACCTTTGAGAGGGCAGTTTCCGTGGAAGGTAGGGTACGGAAGCCAGACTGGAGGGGGTCGAGGAGAGAGTTGGTGTTGAGGAATTCGAGGCAGCGCGTGTAGACGACTCGTTCAAGGAGTTTGGAAAGGAATGGTAGGAGGGAGATGGGGCGATAACTAGAAGGTGAGGTGGGGTCAACAAAACAAAACATGTGGACAGGTGTCAAGTCATCAGAATAAATAGAAGTAAAGCTAGATGCACATCACTAACAAAATAAATAGAATAGTAAATATAAAGTAAAATAGAGTAATAAATCTGTACAAACATATATACAGGTGCTGTGGGGAGGGAAAGGAGGTAGGACTGGGGGTATGGGGAGGGGGAGAGGAAGGAGAGGGCTCAGTGTGGGAAGGCCTCCTGGAGGAGATGAGCTCTCAGTAGGGCTTTGAAGGGAGGAAGAGAGCTAGCTTGTCAGATTTGTGGAGGGAGGGCATTCTGGGCCAGGGGAAGGATGTGGGCTGGGGGTCGACGGCGGGACAGGCAAGATCTTGCTGGGAAAGATGGGAGAGCTGAAGAGGAGCAGAAGGAGGGAGGGACTGTAGTGTAGCAGGGGAGATTTTAGGAAGATTATATTAACAGAGGTTAATTCTACAATGTAGCCTGGCATTAATTTGGGTTCAATCTGCAGTTCCACTTAAAGATCAGGGCCCGAAATCCCAGCTGGGTGAACCCACCTCACACCCTTCTCATTTATAATAATAATTTTGGTATTTGTTCAGCGCTTAGTATGTGCAAAGCACATAGCACACAAAGCACATAATAAGACTTCTAGAGAGAGGCAACATTCATTCATTCATTCACTTCACTTCTCTGTGCCTCAGTCACCTCATCTGTAAAATGGGGATTCATTCATTCAATCATTTATTGAGTGCTTACTGTGTGCAAAGCGCTTGGGAAGTACAAGTTGGCAACATATAGAGACGGTCCCTACCCAACTACCTGGATAGAGTACCGGCCTGAGAGTCCGAAGGGCATGGGTTCTAATCCCTGCTCCGCCAAGTGACTGCCGTGTGACCTTGGATAAGTCACCTTATTTCTCTGGGCCACAGTGACCTCATCTCTAAAATGGGGATTGAGACTGTGAGCCCCATGTGGGATGTGCCAACTCTGTGCCAACCCAATTTGCTTGTATCCACCCCAGTGGATACAACCAGTGCTTGACATATAATGATGGCATTTGTTAAGCATTTACTACGTGCAAAGCACTGTTCTAAGCAGTGGGGGAGATAATAATAATAATAATAATAATAATAATAATAATGGCATTTATTAAGCGCTTACTATGTGCAAAACACTGTTCTAAGCGCTGGGGAGGATACAAGGTGATCAAGTTGTCCCACGTGGGGCTCACAGTCTTAATCCCCATTTTACAGATGAGGTAACTGAGGCACAGAGAAGTTAAGTGACTTGCCCAAAGTCACACTGCTGACAAGTGGTGGAGCCAGGATTTGAACCTGTGACCTCTGACTCTAAAGCCCATGCTATTTCCCCGGAGGTTGTCCCACGTGGGGCTCACAGTCTTCATCCCCATTTTACAGATGAGGTAACTGAGGTTCCCAAGCCCGGGCTCTTTCCACTGAGCCAAGCTGCTTCTCTAGTAAGTACATAGTAAGTACTTAACCAACACTATTTTTTTCTCAAGGTACGGATACCCTCCACTATGCCAGAGCAAAAGTGTACAACAGCACTCGACTGCTTCAAATACCCAGAACCTCTTTTAATCACAATCACTCCCGGGCGCTAAGAAAAATAACAGTAATTGCGGTATTTGTTAAGCGCTTACTCTGTGCCCAGCACTGTACCAAGCGTGAGAATAGATACAAGATAATTCAATTGGACACAGTCCTTATTTCAAATGGGTGTCACGGTCTAAGTAGGAAGGAGAATGGGGATTGAATCTTTATTTTACAGATGAGGAAATTTAGGCAGAGAAGAGTGAAATGATTTGCCCGAAGTCACACAGCAGGAAAGTGGCAGAGTGGGGAATCGAACCCAAGTCCTCTGCTTCCCCGGCCCGATTCTTTCCACTAGGTCAGACTCCTTCCCAGACTGAATTCTGGAAGTAAACTATGTCAAGTGGAGGGCAAATAGGTCTGTAAGAGAAGCAGCATGGCTCAGTGGACAGAGCCCGGGCTTGGGAGTCAGAGGTCATGGGTTCAAATCCCGGCTCTGCCAGTTGTCAGCTGTGTGACTTTGGGCAAGTCACTTAACTTCTCTGGGTCTTAGTTACCTCATCTGTGAAATGGGGATTAAGACTGTGAGCCCCAAGAGGGACAATCTGATCACCTTGTATCCCCCCCAGCGCTTAGAACTGTGCTTTGCACATAGTAAGCGCTTAACAAATGCTATCAGTAGTCTGTCTACCTGGATAGCAGGGAAGAGGATGTGTTAAGTGATGGGTGATGGGAAAATGCCCTTAACCTCAGTATTATCCTTGGTGTTATCCTTGACTCCTCTCTTTCTTTCAATGCACATAGTCAATCCACATCAGAAGCAGCGTGGCTCAGTGGAAAGAGCCCGGGCTTTGGAGTCAGAGGTCATGGGTTCAAATCCCGGCTCTGCCAAGTGTCAGCTGTGTGACTTTGGGCAAGTCACTTCACTTCTCTGGGCTTCATTTACCTCATCTGTAAAAAGGGGATTAAGACTGTGAGCCCCCTGTGGGACAACCTGATCACCCTGTAACCTCCCCAGCGCTTAAAACATTGCTTTGCACATAGTAAGCGCTTAATAAATGCTGCTATTATTATTAGTAGTATTATTCTCTGGGCCTCAGTTACCTCATCTGCAAAAAGGGGATTAAGACTGCGAGCCCCCTGTGGGACAACCTGATCACCCTGTAACCTCCTCAGTGCTTAGAACAGTGCTTTGCACACAGTAAGCACTTAATAAATGCCATTATCATTATTATTGTAATGCCCTTAACTTCGGTGTTGTCCTTGGCATTACCCTTAACTCCTCTCTTTCATTCAATGCACAGTCAATCCATCATTCCCCACAGCACCTGTATACATGTATATATGTTTGTACATATTTATTACTCTATTTTACTTGTACATATTTATTCTGTTTATTTTATTTGGTTTATATGTTTTGTTTTGTTGTCGGTATCCCCCTTCCAGACTGCGAGCCCGCTGTTGGGTAGGGACCGTCTCTGTATGTTGCTAACCTGTGCTTCCCAAGCGCTTAGTCCAGTGCTCTGCACGCAGTAAGCGCTCAATAAATACGATTGAATGAATGAAATCATTCAACCCTGCCAGTTCCACCTTCACAACATGGCCAAAATCCTCCCTTTCCTCTCCATCCAAACTGCTACCACGGAAATACAATCACTTACTCTATCCCACCTTGATTACTGTATCAGCTGACCTCCCAGCCTCCTGTCTGTCTCCCAACTCCAGTCCGTACTTCACTCTGCTGCCTGGATCATTTTTCGACAAAAATCTTCTCTTCTCAAAAACGTCCAGTGTTTACCCGTCCACCTTTCGCGCGTCAAAAATTAACTCTTCACCATCAGCTTTAAAGCAGTCGATCCCCTTGTCCCCTCCTACCTCACCAGGCTTTAGTGCTAACCTCACTGTACTTCGATCTCATCTATCTTGTCACTCACCTCTTGCTCAAGTCCTGTCTCTGGCCTGAAATCAATCAATCAATCAATCAATCGTATTTATTGAGCGCTTACTATGTGCAGAGCACTGTACTAAGCGCTTGGGAAGTACAAATTGGCAACACATAGAGACAGTCCCTACCCAACAGTGGGCTCACAGTCTAAAAGGGGGAGACAGAGAACAGAACCAAACATACCAACAAAATAAAATAAATAGGATGGAACTGTACAAGTAAAATAAATAAATAAATAAATAGAGTAATAAATATGTACAACCATATATACATATATACAGGTGCTGTGGGGAAGGGAAGGAGGTAAGACGGGGGGATGGACGGGGGACGAGGGGGAGAGGAAGGAAGGAAATGCCCTTCCTTCTCGAATCCGACAGACAATGACTCTCTCCACCTTCAAAGTCTTACTGAAATCACGTCTCCTCCAAGAGACCTTTTCGACTAAACCCTCCTTTCCTTTTTTCCCACTCCTTTCTACGTTTCCCTGACTTGCTCCCTTTATTCATCCTCCCTCCCATCCCCACAGCACTTAATGTCCAAATCTGTCACATTGATTCGTATTGATGTCTGTGTCCCTACTCTAGACTGTAAACTCACTGTGGGCAGGGAATGTCTGTTCATTGTTGTGTTGTACTTTCCCAAGTGCTTAGTACAGTGCTGTGCACATAGTAAGTCATAATAATCATATAATCATAATAATCATATAATCACAATAAATAGGATTGACTGACTCACTGGTGTGGTGACAATTAAATAGGGTGGTCAGGATATAAGAAGGCTTTAAGCCCTAGGAGCCCCATGTCTGTTTATTGTTGTGTCGTACTTTCCCAAGAGCTTAGTACAGTGCTCTGCACATAGTAAGCGCTCAATAAATATGATTGACTGACTCACTGGTGTGGTGACAATTACATAGGGTCGTCAGGATATAAGAAGTCTTTAAGCCCTAGGAGCCCCACAGGAGTTCAAAAGGCATGTGATGTGATTCAACCCACACACTTGGTAGATTGTGCTGATTATACAATGGGGTATTTGTAGATCCTCATTTTCTAATGAGGATTTTTGGCTAATTCTGTGCTGTAAGAGACTTTATTATTATTAATAATCATAATATATGCATATATTATGCATATATTAAAAAACCTTCAATGGCTACCGATCAATCTACGCATCAAGCAGAAACTCCTCACCCTGGGCTTCAAGGCTCTCCATCACCTCGCCCCCTCCTACCTCACCTCCCTTCTCTCCTTCTACTGCCCAGCCCGCACCCTCCGCTCCTCCACCACTAATCTCCTCACTGTACCTCGCTCTCGCCTGTCCCGCCATCGAACCCCGGCCCACGTCATCCCCCGGGCCTGGAATGCCCTCCCTCTGCCCATCCGCCAAGCTAGCTCTCTTCCTCCCTTCAAGGCCCTGCTGAGAGCTCACCTCCTCCAGGAGGCCTTCCCAGACTGAGCCCCTTCTTTCCTCTCCCCCTCGTCCCCCTCTCCATCCCCCCGTCTTACCTCCTTCCCTTCCCCACAGCACCTGTATATATGTATATATGGTTGTACATATTTATTACTCTATTTATCTATTTATTTATTTATTTTACTTGTACATTTCTATCCTACTTATTTTATTTTGTTGGTATGTTTGGTTCTGTTCTCTGTCTCCCCCTTTTAGACTGTGAGCCCACTGTTGGGTAGGGACTGTCTCTATGTGATGCCAATTTGTACTTCCCAAGCGCTTAGTACAGTGCTCTGCACATAGTAAGCGCTCAATAAATACGATTGATTGATTGATTGATTGATATATGGGCATATAGCTATAATTCTATTTGTTCTGACGATTTTGACACCTGTCTATATGTTTTGTTTTGTTGTCTGTCTCCCTCTTCTAGACTGTGAGCCTGTTGTTGGGTAGGGACCGTCTCTATATGTTACCGATTTGTATTTTCCAAGCACTTAGTACAGTGCTCTGCACACAGTAAGCACTCAATAAATATGATTGAATGAATGAATGAATAAATAATATTAATAACGATAATAGTATTTATTAAGCCCTTACCCTGTCAAGCATAGTACTAAGCACTGGGGTAGATACTAGATAATCCGTCCCTGTCCTACATGATGCTCACATTCTGAAGGGGAGAGAGAACAGATATTTAATCTCGATTTTACAGATTAGGCCACTGAGGCCCAGAGAAATAAATCGATTTGCTTAAGGTCACACAGCAAGGCAAGTAGCAGAACCAAGATCAGAACTCATCGTGGCTCATTGGAAAGAGCCCGGGCTTTTGAGTCAGAGGCCATGGGTTCAAATCCCGGCTCTGCCACATGTCAGCTGTATGACTTTGGGCAAGTCACTTAACTTCTCTGTGCCTCAGTTCCCTCATCTGTAAAATGGGGATGAAGACTGTGAGCCCCCCGTGGGACAAGCTGATCACCTTGTAACCTCCCCAGTGCTTAGAGCAGTGCTTTGCACATAGTTGGCACTTAATCAATGCCATCATTATTATTATTATTATATATCTTGACTCCCAAGCCTGGGGTCTTTCCATTAGGCCACATTGCTTCTCACAGTAACGGAGAACATGAGGAGCGTGGATCCTAGCAGAGGGAAACAGACATAAAATGAAAACATTTTTTTCCAGAGTGAGAGACCACATCTCTTTAACCCACCTCGAATGGAAACCATCACATGATCGGGGTGGGATGGCCCAGTGAAAGAGCCCAGGGCTGGGAGCCAGCCAGGAGACCTGAGTTCTAATCCCAGCACTGCCTTGAGACTGCTGTGTGATCACAGGCAAGACACTTAATCTCTCTGTGCCTCAGTTTCATCCTCTGTTGTTGTCTGTCTCCCCCTTCTATAATAATAACAATAATAACGATAAGCATTTATTAAGTGCTTACTATGTGCAGAGCATTCATTCATTCATTCATTCAATCATATTTATTGAGCGCTTACTGTGTGCAGAGCTCTGTATTAAGCGCTTGGGAAGTACAAGTTGGCAACACATAGAGTCGGTCCCTACCCAACAGTGGGCTCACAGTCTAGAAAGGTGATCAGGTTGTCCCACAGGGGGCTCACAGTATTAATCCTCATTTTACAGGTGAGGTAACTGAGGCACAGAAAAGTGAAGTGACTTGCCCAAGGTCACACAGCTGACAATTGGAGGAGCAGGGATTTGAACCCATGACCTCTGATTCCAAAGGCCGGGCTCTTTCCACTGAGCCACGCTGCTTCTCTAAGCACTGTTCTAAGAGCTGGGGAGGTTCCAAGGTGATCAAGTTGTCCCATGGGGGGGCTTACGGTCTTAATCCCCATTTTACAGATGAGGGAACTGAGGCACAGAGAAGTGAAGTGACTTGCCCAAAGGCCCACAGCTGACAAGTGGCAGAGCAGTATTTGAACCCATGACCTCTGACTCCAAAGCCCAGGAGTCAGACCGTGAGCCCGTCGTTGGGTAGGGACCATCTCTATATGTTGCCAACTTGTACTTCCCAAGTGCTTAGTACCGTGCTCTGCACACAGTAAGCGCTCAATAAATACGATGGATTGATTGATTGATTAGTACAGTGCTCTGCACACAGTAAGCGTTCAGTAAATATGACTGAATGAATGAATGGGGTGACGACAGCTATTCTCCCTCCCTCATAGCCTGGGAACCCCATGTGGGACAGACACTGTGTCCTTGCACTTCGGTTGTGTCTCTCCCTGTCCTTAGCTCTTGGTGAGTGCTTCCTGCCAATTCTATAATTATGTAATAAATTCTGGCCACTGCAAAGGTGATTTTAGTGTGTCCAACACATAGTCATTTAATCTCAGTTTTGCCCAGAGGCCTTTCAGGGTCGTAGTTGGAGAGCGTCCAGTACTGCATCATCATCATCATCATCAATCGTATTTATTGAGCGCTTACTATGTGCAGAGCACTGTACTAAGCGCTTGGGAAGTACAAATTGGCAACATATAGAGACAGTCCCTACCCAACAGTGGGCTCACAGTCTAAAAGGGGGAGACAGAGAACAAAACCAAACATACTGACAAAATAAAATAAATAGAATAGATATGTACAAGTAAAATAAATAAATAAATAGAGTAATAAATATGTACAAACATATATACATATATACAGGTGCTGTGGGGAAGGGAAGGAGGTAAGATGGGGGGATGGAGAGGGGGACGAGGGGGAGAGGAAGGAAGGGGCTCAGTCAGGGAAGGCCTCCTGGAGGAGGTGAGCTCTCAGTAGGGCCTTGAAGGGAGGAAGAGAGCTAGCTTGGCGGATGGGCAGAGGGAGGGCATTCCAGGTCCGGGGGATAACGTGGGCCGAGGGTCGATGGCGGGACAGGCGAGAACGAGGTACGGGGAGGAGATTAGCGGCAAAGGAGCGGAGGGTGCGGGCTGGGCTGGAGAAGGACAGAAGGGAGGTGAGGTAGGAGGAGGCGAGCTCATGGACAGCCTTGAAGCCCAGGGTGAGGAGTTTCTGCCTGATGCGCAGATTGATTGGTAGCCACTGGAGATTTTTGAGGATTTTTGCACCAGTCTGGACTACAGGGGAGAGAGTGAAGCAGAGGCCTGTCCATTTCATTCCTAGCTTGGGCAATGGTTAGCGAGAGGCAGGCAGTCAAAACTCCCCCGTGCTGGGCAGCAGAGGCACAGGAGAGAGTGGAGGGCGGAGACTCGTTTACTGCGCGGAAGAAGGGGATGGGAAACCACTTCTGGATTTTTACCAAGAAAACTCTATGGATCCACTACCAGAAGGATTGCAGATGGAAGTGGGGTGGTTTGGGAAAGATGTGTCCATTGCATCGCCGTGGGTTGGACACGACTTGACAGCATAAGACAACAATTTCCCAGAGGGTTTAGCTGAAGGCACCCCCTCTTACCAAAATGACCTCAGCTCCATAATAATAATAATAATAATGGCATTTGTTAAGCGCTTACTATGTGCAAAGCACTGTTCTAAGCACTGGGGGGATACAATGTGATCAGGTTGTCCCACATGGGGCTCAACAGTCAATCCCCATTTTACAGATGAGGTAACTGAGGCTCAGAGAAGTGAAGTGACTTGCCCAAGGTCACACAGCAGACATGTGGCGGAGCGGGGATTCGAACCCATGACCTCTGACTACGAAGCCCGGGTTCTTTCCACTGAGCCACGCTGCTTCCCTTTTAGACTGTGAGCCCACTGTTGGGTAGGGACTGTCTCTATGTGTTGCCAATTTGTACTTCCCAAGCACTTAGTACAGTGCTCTGCACATAGTAAGCGCTCAATAAATACGATTGATTGATTGATTGATTCTCCATGGGATACAGTGTGGCCTAGAGGAAAGAGCCCGGGCTCGGGGTCACAGGGTCCTGGGTTCTAATTCCAGCTCTGCTACCTGCCTCCTAAGTGTCCTTGGACAAGTCACCTAACTTCTCTGGGCTTCAGTACCTCACCTGTAAAATGTGGATTCAGTACCTGTCTTCTCTCCCCCTTAAACTGTGAGCCCCACATGGGACAGGGACTGTGTCTGACCTGATTAACTTTTAGGACGATGATGATGATGATGATGGCATTTATTAAGCGCTTACTATGTGCAAAGCACTGTTCTAAGTGCTGGGGAGTTTACAAAGTGATCAGGTTGTCAATCAATCATATTTATTGAGCGCTTACTGTGTGCAGAGCACTGCACTAAGCGCTTGGGAAGCACAAGTTGGCAACACATAGAGACGGTCCCTACCCAACAGTGGGCTCACAGTCCCATGTGGGGCTCACAGTCTTAATCCCCATTTTACAGATGAGGGAACTGAGGCCCAGAGAAGTTAAGTGACTTGCCCAAAGTCACACAGCTGACAAGTGGCAGAATCGGGATTTGAACCGATGACCTCCGACTCCAAGGCCCGGGCTCTTTCCACTGAGCCACGCTGCTTCCCCAGCTGTTATCTTATCCACCCCAGCTCTTAGAACAGTACCTGATGCAGGGTAAGAATTTAACAAATACCATAAATGTAATTATCATTATAATGTTTACCAAATAATGCCCTCAGCTCCCAAAATCAGATAGAAGATCCAAAAATAGTTTGAAGCCCTTAACTGTTAACAGGGAAACACCAGTTATTGATCTGGAGCCAAGGCATTAACTTAAAAACCCGTTCGGGAAGACCCTAAGGGGAGCAGAGATGAAGACCTGTTCTCAAGGAGCTCTCACTCCAGACTGGAGTGGGATTGGGAAACTATTTCTCTTCCCTTATTGACACTCATGTCCATCACCCTCGTCAGCTGTTCCGGACATTTAACTCCCTCCTCAGTCCCTCTGTTCCTCCCCTTCCACCATCCCTCACCCCCAACCATCTGGCCACCTACTTCATTAGGAAAATTAGCATTCAATTAAAATTAAATAAGAGAAGCAGCGTGGCTCAGTGGAGAGAGCCCGGGCTTGGAAGTCAGAGGCCATATGTTCTAATCCCGGCTCAGCCACTTGTCAGCTGTATGGCTTTGGGCAAGTCAGTTCACTTCTCTGGGCCTCAGTTCCCTCATTTGTAAAATGAGGATGAAGACTGTGAGCCCCACGTGGGACAACCTGATCAACTCGTATCCTCCCCAGCACAAAGAAAATTGCTTTGCACGTAGTAAGCGCTTAACAAATGTCATCATCATTATTATTATTATTATTAACACCATCAGGTCTGAGCTCCCCAAAGTCACCTCTCCCCCTTTCATCCCCCACCCTGAACCCCTCTTCTGCTCTCCCATCCTTCCCAGCAGTATCTTCATAGGAAATCTCCTCCCTCCTCTCAAGTGCCACCCCCTTGACATGAGCTTCAGATCCATTCCCTCCCACTTCATAAAAACTCTAACCCCTTCCCTCCTCTCCTCCTTAACTTCCATCTTTAACCATTCACTCTCCAATGACTTCTTCCCCTCTGCCTTCAAACACGCCCACGTCTCCCCATCCTAAAAAAAAACCTCCCTTGACCCCACCGCCCCCTCCAGTTATTGCCCCATCTCCCTCCTACCCTTCCTTTCCAAACATCTGGAGCGAGTTGCCTACACTCACTGCCTCAAATTCCTCAACTCCAACTCTCTCCTGGACCCCCTCCAATCCTGCTTCCATCCCCTCCACTCCGCTGAAACTGCCCTCTCAAAAGTCACCAATTATCTCCTTCTTGCCAAATCCAATGGCTCCTACTCTATCTTAATCCTCCTCGACCTCTGGACCACCCCCTTCTCCTCAACACGCTACCCAACCTTGGCTTCACAGACTCCGTCCTCTCCTGGTTCTCCTCTTATCTCTCTGGCCATTCATTCTCAGCTTCCTTCACGGGCTCCTCCTCCCTTTCTCATCCCCTAACTGTAGGGGTTCCTCAAGGGTCAGTTTTTGGTCCCCTTCTGTTCTCCATCTACACTCACTCCCTTGGTGAACTCATTCACTCCCACAGCTTCAACTATCATCTCTACGCATATGACACTCAAATCTACATCTCCTCCCCTGTTCTTTCTCCCTCCCTCCAGGCTCAAATCTCCTCTTGTCTTCAAGACATCTCCACCTGGATGTCCTCCCGCCACCTAAACCTCAACGTGTCCAAGACTGAGCTCCTTATCTTCCCTCCCAAACCCTGTCCTTTCCCTGACTTTCCCGTCACTATGGATGGCACTACCATCCTTCCCGTCTCAGAAGCCCACAGCCTTGGTGTCATCCTTGGAGGAGAGGAGGATTAGAAACAGCGTGGCTCAGTGGAAAGAGCCCGGGCTTTGGAGTCAGAGTTCATGGGTTCTAATCCCGGCTCCACCAATTGTCAGCTGTGTGACTTTGGGCAAGTCACTTAATTTCTCTGTGCCTCATTTACCTCACCTATAAAATGGGGATTAAGACTGTGAGCCCCCTGTGGGACAACCTGATCACCTTGTAATCTCCCCAGCTCTTAGAACAGTGCTTTGCACATAGTAAGCACTTTATAAATGCCATTATTATTATTGCTATTATTATTATCCTTGACTCCAATCTCTCATTCACCCCACATATCCAATCTGTCACCAAAACGTGGCGGTCTCACCTTCACAACATCGCCAAGATCCACCCTTTCCTCTCCATCCAAACCGCTGCCACATAAGTACAATAACTCATCCTATCCCGACTGGATTACTGCATCAGTCTCCTTTCTGATCTCCCAACCTCCTGTCTCTCCCCGCTTCAGGCTATACTACACTCTGCTGCCCGGATTCTCTACAGAAACATTCAGGGCATGTCACCCCCCTCCTCAAAAATCTCCAATGGTTGCCTCCTTATCAAGCAAAAACTCCCCACTATTGACTTCAAAGCTCTCCATCACCTTGTCCCTTCTTACCTCACCTCTCTTCTTTCCTTCTCCATCCCAGCCTGCACACTCTGCTCCTCTGGTGCCGCTAACCTCCTCACTGGGCCTCGTTCTTGCCTGTACCACCTTCGACTGCTGGCCCATGTCCTACCTCTGGCCTGGAATGCCCTTCCTCCTCAAATCCACCAAACTAGCACACTTCCCCCCTTCAAAGCCCTACTGAAAGCTCATCTCCTCCAGGAGGCCTTCCCAGACTAAGCCTCCCTTTTCTTCCACTCCCCCTCCCCTCCCCATCACCCTGACTCACTCCCTCTTCTCTATCCCCCTCCCCATAGCACTAGTGTATGTATGTGCATATTTATAATACTATCTATTTTTATTAATGATGTGTATATATCTGCAATTCTATTTATTTATAATGATGCTACTGATGCCTGTTAACTTATCTTGATGTCTGTTCATTCGTTCATTCAATCGTATTTATTGAGCGCTTACTGTGTGCAGAGCACTGTACTAAGCGCTTGGGAAGTACAAGTTGGCAGTTGTACAAGTTGTACATGTACAGTTGTTTCCCCCCTTCCAGACTTTGAGTCTACTCTGGGCAGTTATTGAGATATAGAGATATTTGTTGCTGAATTGCACTTCACAAGCACTTAATACAGTGCTCTGCACATAGTAAGCACTCAATAAATACGATTGAATGAATGAAGGAATTGGGGGAATAATGCCCATGGAAAATCCAAGCAGAAGCAGACAGAGCTAGAAACACAAAAGGATACTTCAAGCATCAAACTAGAGATATCTGAACTGGAGGGAAGTTCAGTTGCGTGGAGTTCATAATCGTTAGGCTTTATTGAGCACCTATTGCAGACATTCAATCAACCGGTGATATTTATTGAGTGTTTACAGTGTGCAGAGCACTGTACTAAGTGCTTGAGAGAAGACAATACAATAGAATTAGCAGACAAGATCCCTGCCCTCATGGAGCTTACAATCTAGAGAAGAACACATTAAAATAAATTACAGGTTGCTAGTTAACCTAATAAAAGGATGTGTGCTTAAGGGGTTTGGACTGAAGCCCACAAGCTACATGGGAAGAAGGGGGAATAGGGAATTGTCAGGGAAGACTTCCTGGAGGAGACGTGATTTTAGGAGGGCTTTGAAAGGTGAGGAGAGCTGTGGTCTGTCCGATATGAAGTGGGTGGGCATTCCAGGCCTGAGGGAGGATGTGGACGAGGAGTGCAGCGCCTGGAACCAATCAGAGAAAAGATACAGTTTCTGCCCTCGAGGGGCTTCCACTCTGATGAGGCGACTGGAAGTCAGTGACTTTGGAATTTCCCTCCGCAATGATTGACTCATGGTCAGTGGACTTTGGGACACTCAAACTCCCAAGAGCCATTTGGAGGTCCCTGATTGGAATATTCCCGTAGCCGAAGACACGCTCCCTCCTCCTCTTCCAACTCTCCGGCCTCCCACCCCCGGCTCCGTCCCACCGGGCAGCCACCCCACAGGTCCACTACTTCCGACAGGAATTTTGCTCCGAGAGACTCAGCCCGCTTCCCAGAGCTGGGGTCCAAGCCGGTCCGGCCCACCCTGCCTCACTGACACCTCGGAGTCGGGCTTTATTGGGCCCCTGTCCGTTTCTTCAGTTCTCCGCTCTGACGGTGACTCCCAATGTGGGAGGCCTGAGCTGTGGGCCATTCCCCTCCCTCGCCCAGAAGCCAAGGAGGCGGACGCATAGTGGCCGGTTGGCTGTGATCTCCGCCGGGAAACATTCCGCCCGCCCTGCCGTTGGATGGTCAGTTCATCTCTGCAGAACTGGCCCTGAGACTGTCTATCAAAGGGGACCCAAGAGCCCGCCTCAGAGCCAACGCTTCAAGATAAGCTGAAGTGAGCAGAATCCGTTCCGGAAAAATTAGCGTCGGGACCTGGGAAGGATGATGTACGTTGGGATCAGAGGGATGGAGAGCGGGAGCGATGTGGGAAGGGATGGAGGGGAGGATGGAGGGAAGGATGGAAAGGGGACCGGTGGGAATGGATGAGTTCTTCTTGGCCTACAGAAATGGTCACTGGTTGTTCAGAACAACATCCCGTCCTTTGGAGCGTATTCCATGGGTCTCTTCTGCTCTTGCCTCTTTTTGTATCTCAGGTGCTGGAAAGCCACGATGATCCAAATACTGGCTCCATCCAGCAGCAGGACAAGCAGCATCAGCCAATAGGAATAGCCGTACTTGTGAGTTGTTTCTCCATAACTCCAGATCGGGTAAACCTTTCTGGCCAGGGCCACAGACGAGTCGTTGATTTGCGTGTTCACCGCGAAGAGTATCATGGACAGAGTGATAAAGAGCGCTGAAAAAGAAGAAATATAGAACGGATGTGATAGGCAGACCAGAAATGAGCCTGGGCCCGGGAGCAGGGGGGACCTGGGTTCTAATCCCGGATTCGCCATTCGTCTGCTGGGTGACCCTGTCTTGTCTTATGCCGTTGAGTCTAGAGTGCGACGCCATGGACACATCTCTTCCAGAAGGCCCCGCTCTCCATCTGCCATCGTTCTGGTAGTGGATCCACAGAGTTTTCTTGGGAAAAATCCAGAAGTGGTTTACCATCT
Source organism: Tachyglossus aculeatus (assembly GCF_015852505.1). Classification (NCBI taxonomy): domain Eukaryota; kingdom Metazoa; phylum Chordata; class Mammalia; order Monotremata; family Tachyglossidae; genus Tachyglossus; species Tachyglossus aculeatus. The sequence goes on from NC_052068.1 coordinate 2,626,853, forward strand.
CCTCCTTCCCCGCAGTAAACTCGAATCGCTACCCTTGACTCTCTCCTGTGCTGCTGCTGCCCAGCACGGGTGAGTTGTGACTCGTAGTAGATTGCCTTCCACTCACTAGCCACTGCCCAAGCTAGAAATGGAAAGGGTAGGCCTCTGCTTCACTCTCCCTCCCATAATCGAGACTGGTAGATCCCTGGAAACTCTCCAAGTGCGACCCTGAGAGGAAGGGTGACCTTGGGCAAATCATTTAACTTCCCTGGAGCTCAGTTTCCTCAGCTGACTCCCACATAATAATAATAATAATAATGATGGCATTTATTAAGCGCTATGTGCAAAGCACTGTTCTAAGCACCAGGGTGGTTACGAGGTGACCAGGTTGTCCTACAGGGGATTCACAGTCTTAATCCCCATTTTACAGATGAGGTAACTGAGGCCCAGAGAAGTGAAGTGACTTGCCCAAAGTCACACAGCTGGCAATTGGCAGAGCCGGGATTTGAACCCATGACCTCTGACTCCAAATCAATCAATCAATCAATCAATCATATTTATTGAGCGCTTACTGTGTGCAGAGCACTGTACTAAGTGCTTGGGAAGTACAAGTTGGCAACATATAGAGACGGTCCCTACCCAACAGTGGGCTCACAGTCTAAAAGGGGGAGACAGAGAACAAAACCAAACGTACTAACAAAATAAAATAAATAGAATAGATATGTACAAGTAAAATGAATAAATAAATAGAGTAATAAATACGTATAAACATATATACATATATACAGGTGCTGTGGGGAAGGGAAGAAGGTAAGATGGGGGGATGGAGAGGGGGACGAGGGGGAGAGGAAGGAAGGGGCTAAGCCCATGCTCTTTCCACTGAACCACGCTGCTTCTCATAGTCAGCCCTGAACAAATACCATTAAATAAAATAGAGACTGTTGCTTACTGGGATATCCACATAGCTCTTAGAAAGTTCATAATTAGTTAAGTAAGAGCTTTAAAAGGCTCTTGGGGTGGATACAAGCTAATGAGGTTGGACACAGTCCATGTCCCACGTGGGACTCACAGTCTTAATCCTCATTTTTTAGATGAGGGAACCGAGGCATGGAGAAATGAAATGACTTGCCCAAGGTCACACAGCAGACAAGTGGCGGAGCTGGGATTTGAAGCCAGGGCTTTTCTGAATCCCAGACCTGGTCTCTATCCTCTAGGCCACACTGCTTTTCTCCCTTAATTGGGTGATTCTTATTCCTGGAAAAGCAGCCTCTTCTGCAGGCAGTTATTTTGCCGGCTTCCCAGGTGGGATCTCTAGGAGTTGAAGAAATGACATTTAGCCATTCTCGAGGCCGTCGTCGCCCTCTGACACCAAACTACAACACCGACAGTACGGTCCAGTGGATAGAGCACGGAATGGGGAGCCAAGGGGCCTGGGTTCGGATCCAAGCTCTGCCACTGGGCTTCTGTGTTCCCTTGGGTGAGTCGTTTCATCTCTCTGGGCCTCAGTTTCCTCAAATGATCACTGGGGATAAGAGAGTGCCCTTCCTTAGCTCTTAGATTCTGAACCCCATGTGGCTCAGGATCTCAGTCCTACCTGATTATCTTGTATCTACCCCAGTGCTTAACACAGTGTTGGGCCCAGAGTAAGCACTGAATAAACACCCCAGCTAATGCCCACCCAACTCGACTTCCATTTACCTCATCTGTAAAATGGGGATTGAGACTGTGCACCCCACATAGGCCAGGGATTGTTGTCCAACCCGATTTGCTTCTACCCACTCCAGCGCTTAGTACATGGGAAGCTTCTTCTTCTTCCCCTAGACTGTGAGCCCGTTGTTGGGCAGTGACCGTCTTTATATGTTGCCAACCTGTACTTCCCAAGTGCTTAGTACAGTGCTCTGCACACAGTAAGTGCTCAATAAACACGATTGAATGAATGAATGAAGCAGCATGGCGTAGTGGCTAGAGTACGGTCCTGAGAGTCAGCAGTTCATGGGTTCTAATCCCGGTTCCACCACTTGTCTGCTGTGTGGCCTTGGGCAAATCACTTCACTTCTCTGTGCCTCAGTTACCTCATCTGTAAAATGAGGATTAAGACTGTGAACCCCATGCGGGACAGGGACTGTGTTCATCCCGATTGAGTTGTATGCACCCCAGCGCTTAGTACAATGTCTGGCACATAGTAAGTGCTTAACAAATACCATCATTATTATGATCATTATTGTTATTATTACAATGCTTGCCATATAATAATAATAATAACAATGGTATTTGTTAAGCACTTACTATGTGCAAAGCACTGTTCTAAGCGTTGGGAAGGTTACAAAGTGATCAGGTTGTCCCACATGGGGCTCACAGTCTTCATCCCCATTTTACTGATGAGGTCACTGAGGCCCAGAGAAGTGAAGTGACTTGCCCAAAGTCACACAGCTGATAATTGGTGGAGCCAGGATTTAAACCCATGACCTCTGACTCCAAAGCCCGGGCTCTTTCCATTGAGCCATGCTGCTTCAATCACTTCACTTCTCTTTGCCTCAGTTACCTCATCTGTAAATGGGGATTAAGACTGTGAGGCCCATGCGGGACAGGGACTGTGTCCAACCCGATTGGGTTGTATCCACCCCAGTGCTTAGTACAATGTCTGGCACATAGTAAGGGTTTAACAAGTTCCATCATTATTATTATCATTATTATTATTATTATTACAGTGCTTCACATATAATAAGTGCTTAACAAACACCACAATTATTATTTAAGAACTTGGACCCCAAGAAAGTGTGTCTGGACTCTACCCCAGTGGTTGGCTCTGGTAGGCGGGTGAGGAATTCATTCTTTCAGTCATATTTATTGAGCACTTACTGTGTGCAGAACACTGTACTAAGCGCTTGGGGGGACAATAAGATCCGGGAGGACGCAAGCCACGAGGCCGCATCACTGGGGAAAAGACGGCCGAGGAGGGCCCAGGCCGAAGAGAAGCAGCGTGGCTCAGTGGAAAGAGCACGGACTTTGGAGTCAGTGGTCAGGGGTTCAAATCCCGGCTGTGTGACTTTGGGCAAGTCACTTCACTTCTCCGGACCTCAGTTCCCTCATCTGTAAAATGGGGATTGACTGTGAGCCCCTTGTGGGACAACCTGATCACCTTGTAACCTCCCCAGCGCTTAGAACAGTGCTTTGCACTTAGTAAGCGCCTAGTAAATGCCATCGTCGTCATCATCATCATCATCAAAGCGTATTTCCCTCACGAACCCAACTGAGGGTTGGGTTCTCTATATGTTCATTCTCTATATGTTGCAAACTTGTACTTCCCAAGCGCTTAGTACAGTGCTCTGCACACAGTAAGTGCTCAATAAATACGATTGATGATGAGGGACCCATCCGAGGTCAAAACTGGCTGACCTTCCCGCTTCTTCACAGACAACAGCACCTGTATATATATATATATATATATATATATATATATATATATATATACATACATACATACGTACAAACAAATGTAACAAATAAATACATACAAACATATATATATATATATGTTTGTATGTATTTATTACTCTTATTTGTACATATTTATTTTATTTATTTTATTTTGTTAATATGCTTTGTTTTGTTCTCTGTCTTCCCCTTCTAGACTGTGAGCCCGCTGTTGAGTAGGGACCGGCTCTATATGTTGCCAACTTGGACTTCCCAAGCGCTTAGTCCAGTGCTCTGCACACAGTAAGCGCTCAATAAATACGATTGAATGAATGAATGAATGAATAAAACAACAAACAGACGCATTCCCTGCCCACAGCGAGCTTACAGTCTAGAGGGATCTGCACGGCTTTGAGGACAGAGAAGAGAAGCAGACGTTCCCAACCTCATCCCCACTCTTCATCCCGTTCCTCCGGTCCCTACTGACCGTTGAGGCCATTGGAGGCGTACACGCCGGACGGTCCCAGGAAGGTCTGCGCGGGATTGCTCACGGAATTGTAGAAGGTGAGTCCGGTGCTGAAGAGGGAGCAGAGCAGGCCGAGGACCAGGAAGAGGATGACAAAGGAGTGGACGGTGTGGAGAGCCGAGCCCTTCAGCTGGGAGAGCACTGCAACGGAAACACACGGAGAACCACCGGGCAGCCCCCCGGACCGCCTCGCTCACACTGCAATCAATCAATCAATCAATCAATCGTATTTATTGAGCGCTTACTATGTGCAGAGCACTGTACTAAGCGCTTGGGAAGTACAAATTGGCAACACATAGAGACGGTCCCTACCCAACAGTGGGCTCACAGTCTAAAAGGGGGAGACAGAGAACAGAACCAAACATACTAACAAAATAAAATAAATAGAATAGATAGATACAAGTAAAATAAATAAATGAATGGAGTAATAAATATGTACAAACATATATACATATATACAGGTGCTGTGGGGAAGGGAAGGAGGTAAGATGGGAGGATGGAGAGGGGGACGAGGGGGAGAGGAAGGAAGGGGCTCAGTCTGGGAAGGCCTCCTGGAGGAGGTGAGCTCTCAGCAGGGCCTTGAAGGGAGGAAGAGAGCTAGCTTGGCGGAGGGGCAGAGGGATTGGGGGCATTCCAGGCCCGGGGGATGACGTCGGCGGGACGTCTGCAGGCCCAGACCCGGCCGTCCGCATCTGCCGGGTGAGAAGCAGCCTCGTTTAATGGACGGAGCCGGGCCTCGGAGTGGGAAGGACCTGAGTTCTAATCCCCGCTCCACCACATGTCTGCTGTGTGACCTTGAGCAAGTCACTTCACTTCTCTGGGCTTCAGTTACCTCATCTGTAAAATGGGGATTTGGAAGGGGAGCCCCACGTGGGACAGGGGCTCTGTCCAACCTGATTGAGTTGGAAACTCGTTTGGTCTATCTCCGTCTGTCTGTGGCGAGAGAGAGAGAGTGTGTTTGTGTGTCTTCAAGGCCCTACTGAGAGCTCACCTCCTCCAGGAGGCCTTCCCACTGTCTCCCCCTTTTAAACTGTGAGCCCACTGTTGGGTAGGGACTGTCTCTATATGTTGCCAACTTGTACTTCCCAAGCGCTTAGTACAGTGCTCTGCACATAGTAAGCGCTCAATAAATATGATTAATTGATTCCCAGACTGAGTCCCTTCCTTCCTCTCCCCCTCATCCCCCCTCCATCCCCCCATCTTACCTCCTTCCCTTCCCCACAGCACCTGTATATATGTATATATGGTTGTACATATTTATTACTCTATTTATTTTACCTGTACATATCTATTCTATTCATTTTATTTTGTTAGTATGTTTGGTTTTGTTCTCTGTCTCCCCCTTTTAGACTGTGAGCCCACTGTTGGGTAGGGACTGTCTCTATATGTTGCCAACTTGTACTTCCCAAGCGCTTAGTACGGTGCTCTGCACACAGTAAGTCCTCAATAAATACAATTGATTGATCTACCTCAGCACTTAGAATAGTGCTTGGAACACAGTAAGTAATAATACTATTAGTAATGTTTGTTAAGCGCTTACTATTTTCCAATCATTGTTCTAAGTGCTGGGGTAAGTACAAGGTTGTCAGATAAGACACAGTCCCTGTCTCACATGGGGCTCACAATAATAATAATAATAATGGCATTTATTAAGCACTTACTATGTGCAAAGCACTGTTCTAAGCACCGGGGAGGCTACAAGGTGACCAGGTTGTCCCACGGGGGGCTCACAGTCTTAATCCCCATTTTACAGATGAGATAACTGAGGTCCAGAGAAGTTAAGTGACTTGCCCAAAGCGACACAGCTGACAGGTGGCAGAGCTGTGATTTGAACCCCTGACCTCTGACTCCAAAGCCCGTGCTCTTTCCGCTGAGCCACGCTGCTTCACAACAATAATAATAATAATGATGGCATGTATTAAGCGCTTACTATGTGCAAAGCACTGTTCTAAGAGCCGGGGAGGTTTCAAGGTGACCAGGTTGTCCCACGTGGGGCTCACAGTCTTCATCCCCATTTTACAGATGAGGGAACTGAGGCCCAGAGAAGTGAAGTGATTTGCCCAAAGTCACCCAGCTGACAAGTGGCGGAGCCGGGATTTGAACCCACGACCTCTGACTCCAAAGCCCGGGCTCTTTTCCACTGAGCCACACTGCTTCTCTATGGTACAACAAGTACCATAATTACTATTATTATTAATTATTATCCACAGCCGGGGCATCCAGACCAGCCACGTCCAAGCCGGCACCATCCAGACCCAGGGCGACCAGACTGTCGGCGTCCAGACCAGTGGCGTCCAGCTCTGCGGCATCCAGACTGGGGCATCCCAGACTGGGAAGCTGCATGGCCTAGTGAGTAGAGGATGGGCCTGGGAGACAAAAGGATGCGCGTTCTAATCTCGGCTCCTCCACTTGTCTGCTGGGTGACCTTGGGCATGCCACTTCACTTCTCTGGACCTCAGTTCCCTCATCTGTAAAATGGGGATGAAGACTTTGAGCCCCACGTGGGACAGGGACTGTGTCCAACCTGATGACCTTTTAGACTGTGAGCCCACTGTTGGGTAGGGACTGTCTCTATATGTTGCCAGTTTGTACTTCCTAAGCGCTTAGTACAGTGCTCTGCACATAGTAAGTGCTCAATAAATACGATTGATGATGATGATGATGATGATGATAATATTGTATCTATCCTAGCCCTTAGAACAGTGCTTGACACATAGTCAGCGCTTAACAAATACTATTATTATTATTATCCATACCCTGCAGTGTCCAGACCAGTGGCATCCAGACTGGGGAATTCATTCATTCATTCATTCATTCAATCGTATTTATTGAGCACTTATTGTGTGCAGAGCACTGTACTAAGTGCTTGGGAAGTACAAGTTGGCAACATATAGAGACGGGCCCTACCCAACAACGGGCTTGCGGTCTAGAAATTCAGACACAGGCATCCAGGCCTGCATTGTCCAGACATCCAGATGCATGGCATTCAGACCTGCGGTCTGTATATATGTATATATGTTTGTACATATTTATTACTCGATTTATTTATTTATTTATTTTACTTGTACATATCTATTCTATTTATTTTATTTTGTTAGTATATTTGGTTTTGTTCTGTCTCCCCCTTTTAGACTGTGAGCCCACTGTTGGGTAGGGACTGTCTCTATATGTTGCCAACTTGTACTTCCCAAGCGCTTAGTCCAGTGCTCTGCACACAGTAAGCGCTCAATAAATACGATTGATTGATTGCGGTGTCCAGACCCGTGGCATCCAGACTTGGGCATCCAAACCTGTGGCATCCAGAGCCAGGGCATCCAGAACTGCAGTGCCCAGCCCTGCAGTGCCCAGACTGAGGGCATCCAGACTTACAGCATCCAGACCTGGGGTGTCCAATAATAATAATAATAATAATGATGGTATTTGTTAAGCGCTTACTATGTGCAAAGCACTGTTCTAATCGCTGGGGGGATACAAGGTGATCAGGTTGTCCCACGTGGGGCTCACAATCTTAATCCCTATTTTACAGATGAGGTAACTGAGGCCCAGAGAAGTGAAGTGACTTGCCCAAAGTCACCCACCTGACAGTTGGCGGAGCCGGGATTTGAACCCATGACCTCTGACTCCAAAGCCCGGGCTCTTTCCACTGAGCCACCCACAGTGTTGAGAACCAGGGCATCCAGGCTTGTGGTATCCAAATCCAGAGCATCCAGATGGATGGCAATCAGGCCTGTGATGTCCAGCCTGGGGCGTCCAGCCCTGCGGCATCCAAAACCAGGGCCTCCAGAGCTGCAGTGTCCAGCCCTGCAGTGCCCATTCTCCGGGCATCCAGACTCACAATCAATCAATCAATCAATCAATCAATCACCTCCTCCAGGAGGCCTTCACCTCCTCCAGGAGGCCTTCCCAGACTGAGCCCCTTCCTTCCTCTCCCCCTCGTCCCCCTCTCCATCCCCCCATCTTACCTCCTTCCCTTCCCCACAGCACCTGTATATATGTATATATGTTTGTACATATTTATTACTCTATTTATTTATTTATTTATTTTACTTGTACATATCTATTCTATTTATTTTATTTTGTTAGTATGTTTGGTTTTGTTCTCTGTCTCCCCCTTTTAGACTGTGAGCCCAATGTTGGGTAGGGACTGTCTCTATATGTTGCCAATTTGTACTTCCCAAGCGCTTAGTACAGTGCTCTGCACATAGTAAGTGCTCAACAAATACGATTGATGATGATGATGATGATTTATTGAGCGCTTACTGTGTGCAGAGCACTGTACTAAGCGCTTGGGAAGTACAAGTTGGCAGAATATAGAGACGGTCCCTACCCAACAGTGGGCTCACAGTCTAGAAGAAAATAAATGAGGCACAGAGAAGTGAAGTGACTTGCCCTAAGTCACACAGCTGACCATTGGCAGAGCTGGGATTTGAACCCATGACCTCCGACTCCAAAGCCCGTGCTCTTTCCACTGAGCTACGCTGCTTCTCACAGCATCTAGATATGTGGTGTCCAGACCCATAGCACCCAGACAGGGACATCCAGTACTGTACTCAAACTTTTAATTAATCAATCAATCAATAGTATTTATTGAGCCCTTACTATGTGCAGAGCACTGTACTAAGTGCTTGTGAGAGTATAATAGAAAAGCAGCATGGCTTAGTGGAAAGAGCACAGGCCTGGGATTCAGAGGTCATGGGTTGTAATCCCGGCTCCTCCGCTTCTCAGCTGTGTGAACTTGGGCAAGTCACTTAACTTCTCTGTGCGTCAGTTACCTCATCTGTAAAATGGGGATGAAGACTGTGAGCCCCAGGTGGGACAACCTGATCACCTTGTATCTATCCCAGTGCTTAGAACAGTGCTTTCATTCATTCAATTGTATTGAGTGCTTACTGTGTGCAGAGCACTGTACTAAGCGCTTGGGAAGCACAAGTCGGCAACATATAGAGATGGTCCCTACCCAACAATGGGCTCACAGTCTAAAACATGTAGACAGGTGACAAAATTGTCAGAACAAATACTTAACAAATACCAACATTATTATTATTATTATTAGTATTATTATTATTATATAACAGATTTGGTAGACATGTTCCCTCCCCACAAGGAGCTTAGTATTTTTATATCCACCCCTCGCCGAGCCCCCCAACTCTTCTAGACTGTGAGCCCACTGTTGGGTAGGGACTGTCTCTATTTGTTGCCAACTTGTACTTCCCAAGTGCTTAGTACAGTGCTCTGCACACAGTAAGCGCTCAGTAAATATGATTGATTGATTGATTGATAATTTATATATCCATCTCTAATTTATTTCAATGTCAGTCTCCCCCTCTAGACTGTAAGGTCCTTGCGGGCAGAGAATTCATTCATTCAGTCAGTCAGTCTTATTTATTGAATGCTTACTGTGTGCAGGACTCTGTACTAAGCGTTTGGAAAGTATAATTCCGCAGCGCGTTCTCACAGATATTAATCGGTCATATTTATTGAGGGTTTACTGTGTGCAGAGCACTGTACTAAACTCTGAAGGCTAAGAGCTTAGTACAGTGTTCTGCACACTGTAAGCGCTGTGTTTGTGACTGTTTGATTGATGGCCCCGTTCAGCAGTTCAGGGATTCAATCCTATTTGAATGTGATAAGGGATAAGGATTAGGGATAAAGGATTAGGGATAAAATCTGGGAACAAGGAACCAAGATTAGGAAGCGGAACCGTGAACCAGGAACATGGAACCAGGATTGAGGTGATGCTCACCTGAACTCAGCTATGCTCGGTGGGACTCAAGAAGTGAATGAGACTCAAACAGCTCTTTGGGGGAGAGCTGCCATTGGGAAATTGAAATACTAATATTAATAATAATAAATAATAATATTTGTTAAGCCATTCATATGTGCCAAGCACTGTAATAACAATAATAATAATGATGGCATTTGTTAAGCGCTTACTATGTGCAGAGCACTGTCCTGCACTGTCCTAAGCGCTGGGGGAAGAATAACAGGTGATCAGGTGGGGATCACACGTGGGGATCACAGTCTTAATCCCCATTTTACAGATGAGGGAACTGAGGCTCAGAGAAGTTAAATGATTTGCCCAAAGTCACACAGCTGACAAGTGGCAGAGCTGGGATTCGAACCCACGAACTCTGACTCCAAAGCCTGCTAGCTGCCTTTTTCCTCTCCTTCTCCCCATCCCCCCCGCCCTACCTCCTTCCCCTCCCTACAGCACTTGTATATATATATATTTCTACAGATTTATTACTCTATTTATTTTACTTGTGCATATTTACTATTTATTTTCTTAATGATGTACATATAGCTATAATTCAATTTGTTCTGACGATTTTGACACCTGTCTCCACGTTTTGTTTTGTTGTTCGTCTTCCCCTTCTAGACTGTGAGCCCGTTGTTGGGTAGGGACCGCCTCTATCTGTTGCTGACCTGTACTTCCCAAGCGCTTAGTACAGTGCTCTGCACACAGTAAGCGCTCAATAAATACGATTGAATGAATGAATGAATACAAGATCAGCAGATACGCACAGTCCCTGTCCCACACAGTGTTCACAGTATGAGAGGGAGGGAGAGCAGAGATCTTATCCCCAGTTTGCAGGTGAGGAAACCGAAGCCCAGAGAAGTGAAGTGACTGGTCCAAGGTCACACAGCAGGGAGGTTTAGGAGAGGGATTTTGAACTCAGGTCCCTGCTCTTTTCACAGTGCAACAAGGGCAGAGGGAGCATTGTCAGGACATGGTAGAACAGAGCTTCGGACAATTCTGCACCCCAGTTGAAGTACGAACTTGCTTCACTAGTCCGCCACTGTTAATTGATCAATTAATGATATTTATTGCATGCTTAGCACGTGCAGAGCACTGCACTAAGTGCTTGGGAGAGTATAATACTATAGAGTTTGTAGACACATTCCCTGCCCACCAGAAGCTTATCTTACACATCTTATCCCATAATCTTCAACTCATGTGTGTACCTCTTTTCCTTCTGGCCCGATTTGTCATTTATTTTAGTGTCATTTTTTCCCTGACAGACTGTAAGCTCCTGGAGGGCGGGAATTACATCTAGTAAATCTTTTGGACTCCCCCAAGCCCTTAGTTCCCCTCTCAGGAAGGCACCTGTAGAGTTTCCAGTCCTCTACCAGGGTGAAGCAGAGGCCTGGCCATTCCTTTCCTAGCTTGGCCAGTGGCTAGCAAGTGGCAGGCATTGGCTACAAGGCAAAACTCCCCCGACATGGGCAGCAGCGGCACGGGAGACAGTCGAGGGCGGAGACTCAGGTTTACTGGGATGAAGAGGGCAACGGTCAACCGCTTCCGGATTTTTCCCAGGAAAACTCTGCGGCTCCACTCCCGGAACAATTGCCGATGGAGAGCAGGGCCTTCTGAGAAGAGTCATGTCCATGGCGTCACGATGGGTCGGAAATGACTGGACGGCATAAGACAACCCCGTAGTAAGCTGCTCTGCAATCAATCAATCAATCAATCAATCGTATTTATTGAGCGCTTACTGTGTGCAGAGCACTGTACTAAGTGCTTGGGAAGTTCAAGTTGGCAACATAGAGAGACGGTCCCTACCCAACGGTGGGCTCACAGTCTAGAAGGGGGAGACAGACAACAGAGCATTGCTCACGTACAGAGCATTGAACTAAGCTTACGGGAGAGTGCAAAACTAGGGAGACAAAATTTCTGAACACAAGGAGCTCGCAGGCTAGGATGTTCTATGAATCAGTGGTATTTATTGAGCGCTTTCTGTGTGTAGAGCACTGTACTAAGTGCTTGATTAGCAGCATGGCTTAGTGGATAGAGCCCGGGCTTGGGAGTCGGAAGGAAGTGGGTTCTAATCCCGGCTCTGTCATTTCATCATCATCAGTCGTATTTATTGAGCGCTTACTATGTGCAGAGCACTGTACTAAGCGCTTGGGAATTACAAATTGGCAACATATAGAGACAGTCCCTACCCAACAGTGGGCTCACAGTCTAGAAGGGGGAGACAGAGAACAAAACCAAACATACTAACAAAATAAAATAAATAGAATAGCTATGTACAAGTAAAATAAATAAATAAATAAATAAATAAATAAATAAATAAATAAATAAATAGAGTAATAAATATGTACAAACATATATACATATATACAGGTGCTGTAAATTGTCTGTTGCATCCTGTTTGTCTGTTGTGTGACCTTGGGCAAGTCACCTCACCTTTCTGGGCCTCAGTTAGCTCACCTGTGAAATGGGGATTAAGACCGTGAGCCCAATGTGGGACAGGCACTGTGTCCAACCTGATTACCTGATATTTATGCCAGTGCTTAGGGCAGTGCTTGGCACAAAGTAAGGGCTTAACAAAAATGATAATAATACTCATAAAAGACCATATTGATTGTTTCAAAAAATATATTTGGAAGGCAGTGTGACACAGAGGAAAATCCCCAGGCCTGGGAGTCAGGAGATCTGGGTTCCAGTCAATCAATCAATCAATCAATCGTATTTATTGAGCGCTTACTGTGTGCAGAGCACTGTACTAAGCGCTTGGGAAGTACAAGTTGGCAACATATAGAGACAGTCCCTACCCAATAGTGGGCTCACAGTCTAGAAGGGGGAGACAGGCAAGGGGGCAGTGGAGAAGTAGCGTGGCTCAGTGGAAAGAGCCCGGGCTTTGGAGTCAGAGGTCATGGGTTCAAATCCCGGCTCTGCCGCTTGCCAGCCATGTGACTTTGGGCAAGTCACTTCACTTCTCTGTGCCTCAGTTCCCTCATCTGTAAAATGGAGATGAAGACTGTGAGCCCCCCGTGGGACAACCTGATCACCTTGTAACCTTCCCAGTGCTTAGAACAGTGCTTTGCTCATAGTCAGCACTTAATAAATGCCATTATAAGGGGCAGTCCTGACGCTGCCCCTTGCCTGCTGTGAGACCTTGGACAAGTCCCTTCCCTTCTTTGAATCTCAATTTCCTCATTTGTGAAAAGAGGATAAAATATGAGTTTCCCCTGCCCTTTGGACTCTGAGTCCCAGTTGGGACAGGGACTGTGTCCAACCTGATTAACGTGTATCAACGTTGGAGAAGCAGCGTGGCTCAGTAGGAAAGAGCCCGGGCTTTGGAGTCAGAGGTTAGGGGTTCAAATCCCAGCTCTGCCAATTGCCAGCTGTGTGACTTTGGGCAAGTCACTTCACTTCTCTGTGCCTCAGTTCCCTCATGTGTAAAATGGGGATTAAGACTGTGAGCCCCCCACGGGACAAACTGATCACCTTGTAACCTCCCCAGCGCTTAGAACAGTGCTTTGCACATAGTAAGAGCTTAATAAATGCTATTATTATTATTATTATCAACCCCAGTGCATAGAACAGTGCTCGGCACATACTAAGTTCTTGACAAGTACCATAATATGTTGTTTTTGTGGGTGGGGGGGGGGAGGTGGGGGAGAGTCCAATAGGGCAGAGTTGTTGGACACATTCCCTGCCCATGATGAGCTCACGGTCATTTATTATGACCATGCGATTTGTTTCTGGGGACTTTGACCTCACAATCTCCATGGTGAGGAGATCCCTCGGTGCTAGATTACACTTTTCAGGTCGTTTGATGTGCTGCGGTTGTCAGTAAGCACTGCCATGGATGTGCTGAGCACTGTACTAAGTGCTGGGGGTAGATTCAGTGTCATCAGGCCAATCCCAGACCAGATTTCACATAAAAGGGAGTTTCTCAAGACTCCAGAGGGCTGGAATTGGACTCCACGAACAGGTAATACATTCATTCATTCATTCAATTGTATTTATTGAGCGCTTACTGTGTGCAGAGCACTGTACGAAGCGCTTGGGAAGTCGGCAACATCTAGAGACGGTCCCTACCCAACAACGGGCTCACGGTCTAGAAGGGGGAGACAGGCAACAAAACAAAGCATGGAGACAGGTTTCAAAATCGTCAGAACAAACAGAATGAAAGCTATATGCACATCATTAACAAAATTAATAGAATAGTAAATAGGTACAAGTAAAATAAATAATAATAATAATAATAATGGCATTTGTTAAGCGCTTACTATGTGCAGAGCACTGTTCTAAGCGCTGGGGGGGATACAGGGTGATTAAGTTGTCCCACGTTGGGCTCACAGTCTTAATCCCCATTTTTCAGATGAGGTAACTGAGGCTCAGAGAAGTGAAGTGACTTGCCTAAGGTCACACAGCAGACTTGTGGCGGACCCGGGATTCGAACCCATGACCTCTGACTCCAAATCCCAGGCTCTTTTCCACTGAGCCACGCTGCTTCTCTAGATGAAATAGAGGAATCTGTACAAATATATATACAAGTACTGTGTGGAGGGGAAGGAGGTAGGGCGGGGGGGATGGGGAAGAGGAGAGGGAAACTTTGCTGTATCATACTCTACCAAGCGCTTAGCACAGTGCTTCTCACACTAAGAGCTCAATAAATGTCACCGATCGATTGATATTTTCCTTGAAGTCTACATGCGATAAGCCTTATTACCCAATCTCAAATTCACACATGTCTAGGCCTTGAAATGAGTACATAGTACGTGTCTTGTTGTGAAAATACGAGTCCAGTGCTGAGGGAAAGGTGACTGAATTTCTGTTGCTGAAATGTGAGGCCTTCTCTAATAGCGTCTAACAAAGTGGTCAGGTGTTTGGCGTTGAAGTGTTTATGGAGATTTTCTAGAGGCGGCTTATTATATTCAATAACATCTCTGCTAGATGGTAAAGGCTCCACGAGGGTTGGGATCACGTCTGCCGACTCTACAGTACTTTCCCAGATGCTCATCTACTAACTTTATTGTACTCTCCCAAGCGCTCAGTACAGTGCTCTACACACAGAAGACTGTCAGCTCCTTAAAGGCAGGGATCGAGTCTGCTAACTTTATGGTAATAATAATAATAGTAATAACAATGATGATGGTATTTGTTAAGTGCTTACTATATGCCGAGCACTGTTCTAAGCACTGGGGGAGATACAGGGCAATCAGGTTGTCCCACGTGAGGCTCACAGTCTTAATCGCCATTTGAAAGATCATCATCAATCATATTTATTGAGCGCTTACTGTGTGCAGAGCACTGTACTAAGCGCTTGGGAAGTACAAATTGGCAACATATAGAGACAGTCCCTACCCAACAGTGGGCTCACAGTCTAAAAGAAAGATGAGGGAACTGAGGCACAGAGAAGTGGAGTGACTTGCCCAAAGTCACACAGCTGACAAGTGTGTGTCAGAGAAGCAGCATGGCTCAGTAGGAAAGAGCCCGGGCTTTGGAGTCAGAGGTCATGGGTTCAAATCCCTACTCCGCCAATTGTCAGCTGTGTGAATTTGGGCAAGTCACTTCACTTCTCTGGGCCTCAGTTGCCTCATCTGTAAAATGGGGATTAAGACTGTGAGCCCCCCCGTGGGACAAGCTGATCACCATGTAACCTCCCCAGCGGTTAGAACAGTGCTTGGCACATAGTAAGCGCTTAATAAATGCCATCAAAAAAAAAAAAAGTGGTGAAGCCGGGATTAGAATCCACATCCTATGATTCCCAAATTGGGAGATTGAAGACTCTTTAAGGGTAGGAATCACATCCACTAACTTTATTGTACTCTCCCAAGCGCTCAGTACAGTGTTCTGCACACAGTAAGTACTCAATCAATGCCATTGATTGATTAATTGATTCAGGAGAGCTTTGAAATTGGGGATGTCCTCTATATAAATTATATTGGGACAAAATTTCTTAGCTAGCATACTGAGAAATCATGCAGGGCTTGAGTTCCGGACGTAAGCTGTGTTAGAGAGAAAGACCTTATGTTTCCGAATGGGTTGGTCAGAATTCTCTGGTCCAAAATAGAACCGTCCATTTCTAAATGCTCTACAGATGGAAGTGCAGAACACCAATCCATCGATCAATTAATTAATGGCATTTATTATTGAGCATTTACTACTTGCAGAGCACTATACAAAGTATGACAGAGGTGGTAGACCTGTTTCCTCTCCACAAGTCTAGGGGATAATAATAATAATAATGGCATTTATTAAGCGCTTACTATGTGTAAAGCACTGTTCTATGTGCTGGGGAGGATGCAATGTGATCAGAGTGTCCCACGTGGGGCTCACAGTCTTCATCCCCATTTTACAGATGAGATAACTGAGGCACAGAGAAGTGAAGTGACTTGTCCAAAGTCACACAGCTGACAATTGGCGGAGCCAGGATTTGAACCCATGACCTCTGACTCCAAAGCCCGGGCTCTTTCCTACTGAGCCACGCTGCTTCTCTTACACACACTTGTCAGCTGTGTGACTTTGGGCAAGTCACTCCACTTCTCTGTGCCTCAGTTCCCTCATCTTTCTTTTTTTATACACTTCATAAAAAAATAGAGTAATAATTATGCACAAATAAAATAGTCATAAATATGTAGAAATATAGACAAGTGCTGTGGGAGGGGAAGGGGGAAGGGTAGAGGGAGGGGGACGATGGGGAGGGGAGGAGGAGGAGGAGAGGAAAAAGGGGGGCTCAATCTGGGAAGGCCTCCAGGAGGAGGTGAGCTCTCAAAGGGCAGCTTGCTCCAGTCAGGTACTTTTATTCCCACTCCTTCTCGGGAGGTCTCAGCTCAGTGGAAAGAGCCCGGGTTTTGCAGTCAGAGGTCGTGGGTTCAAATCCCGGCTCCGCCACTTAGCTGTGTGACTTTGGGCAAGTCACTTCACTTCTCTGGGCCTCAGTTGCCTCATCTGGAAAATGGGGATTAAGACTGTGAGCCCCACGTGGGACAGCCTGATCACCTTGTATTCCCTGCCCCCCCTTAGAACAGTGGTTTGCACATAGTAAGCGCTTAGTAAATGCCATTGTTATTATTATTATTATTAGGAACTGAACGTGGGCCACTTGAACAGGTGGGGTTTTAAGCCATCCACCCATTCGCTCAATAAATACGATTGAATGAATGAATTCACCTAAGTATGCTCCAAAATGAGTTCTGCGTAACTCTAAAACCCATATACATTTTGTTTAAATCCTTGGAAATCTAAAGGGAAATGATAGTTCCATCCCGGCCACCCACATCTAGCTTCCCCGCGCTGGGTCAGAGCCTCTAGAAAACCTGGTGAATTTTGACTCTCCCCCTTTTAGACTGTGAGCCCACTGTTGGGTAGGGACTGTCTCTATATGTTGCCAATTTGTACTTCCCAAGCGCTTAGTACAGTGCTCTGCACATAGTAAGCGCTCAATAAATACGATTGATGGTGATGATGATGACTGTTTTAGGGGAACCTCATCAGGATGGGTTTAGAAAATGAAGAGTGGTTGTGGGCAAACCCTTAAACTAATAATCTCAAAATAGAAAAGTTTTCAAGCTCGAGATCACCGCTCTCCTCACCTTCAAAGCCTCTCAGAGCCCCACTTCCTCCAGGAGGCCCTCCCTGATTCATCCCTCTTCTCCCCAGTGCGTCAGCCCTCTGGGGCCTTCAGCTTCCCCTAGCCTTCCAGGTCATGGGTTCAAATCCCGGCTCCACCAATTGTCAGCTGTGTGACTTTGGGTTAGTCACTTAACTTCTCTGTGCCTCAGTGACCTCAACTGTAAAATGGGGATTAAGACTGTGAGCCCCCCGTGGGACAACCTGATCGCCTTGTAACCTCCCCAGTGCTTAGAACACTGCTTTGCATTCATTCATTCATTCAATCGTATTTATTGAGCGCTTACTGTGTGCAGAGCACTGTACTAAGAGCTTGGGAAGTACAAGTTGGCAACATATAGAGATGGTCCCTACCCAACAGCGGGCTCACAGTCTGGAAGGGGGAGACAGACAACAAAACAAAACATATTAACAAGATAAAATAAATGGAATAAATATGTACTAATAAAATAAATAGAGTAATAAATACGTACAAACATATATACATATATACAGGTGCTGTGGGGAGGGGAAGGAGGTAAGGTGGGGGGATGGGGAGGAGGGGAATGAATCCTCCCTTCAAGCTCTTCCTCCCTTCAAGGCTCTGCTGAGAGCTCACCTCCTCCAGGAGGCCTTCCCAGACTGAGCCCCTTCCTTCTTCTCTCCCTCGTCCCCCTCTCCATCCCCCCATCTTACCTCCTTCCCTTCCCCACAGCACCTGTATATATGTATATATGTTTGTACATATTTATTACTCTATTTATCTATTTATTTATTTTATTTGTACATATCTATTCTATTTATTTTATTTTGTTAGTATGTTTGGTTTTTTTCTCTGTCTCCCCCTTTTAGCCTGTGAGCCCACTGTTGGGTAGGGACTGTCTCTATATGTTGCCAATTTGTACTTCCCAAGCGCTTAGTACAGTGCTCTGCACATAGTAAGCGCTCAATAAATACAATTGATGATGATGATGATGATGAGAAAGGATGGGGCTCAGTCTAGGAAGGTCTCCTGGAGGAGGTGAGCTCTCAGTAGAATTGACTATGCGGGTTGAATGAAAGTGATGAGAGAAGCACACAGTAAGGGCTTATAATAATATATAACATTAATGATAATTATAAGAATATTCATCAATATATAAATATCAATTTATTGTTATTAATTATTATAATTAATGTACAAATAATAATTATTAAGTCTAATAATATATAATAAATGCCATTATTATTATTATTATTATCTCTGCTGCTGTGGAAATATTTATTTGTTCCCATGCCATCTTTCTCATCTTCTTCCTCCCATCTGAACGTCCTTTGGGGTTCCGTCTCTGGTCAGATTGCAAGTTCCTTGAGGAACGTCTAACGGACTCTATCGTGCTCACCCAAAGCACTGGCTCTTTGTGAGCAGGGAAGGTGTCTGTTTATTGCTCTATTGTCGCCTCCCAAATGCTTAGTACAGTGCTCTGCACACGGTAAGTGCTCAATAAATACGGTGACTGACCGACGTTTAGTCCAGTGCTCTGCACACAGTAGACTAGAAGCTCCTTGAGGACGGGGATCGCGTCTTCTAACCCTGTTCTATTCTCCCAAGTGCTTGGTTCACTGTTCTGCACACGGTGGTCTGTAACCTCACTGAGGGCAGGGTTTGCGTCTACTAACTCCTGTGCTCTCCCAAGTGCTCAGCACAGTGCTTGGCACACACAGTAGTCTGGGATAATCTTGAGGACAGGGAGTCTGTCTTACTAACTCTGTTGTACTCTCCAAAACTCTCAGTGCAGTCATTTCCACAGGGTAGACCGTAAGGAGGGAAGGAATCCTATCTACTATCTCTACTTTATTCTAATAATAATAATAATCGTAATGATGGTATCTGTTAAGTTTGTTAAGTTTTAGACTGTGAGCCCACTGTTGGGTAGGGACTGTCTCTATATGTTGCCAACTTGTACTTCCCAAGCGCTTAGTACAGTGCTCTGCACACAGTAAGCACTCAATAAATACAATTGATTGATTAAGTGCTTACTACGCACAAAGCACTGTTCTAAGCACTGGGGGAGAGACAAGGTGATCAGGTTGTCCCACGTGGGGCTCACAATCTTAATCCCCATCTTACAGATGAGGTAACTGAGGCACAGAGAAGTGAAGTGACTCTCCCAAAGTCACACAGCTGACAAGTGGTGGAGCAGGATTCGAACTCATGACCTCTGACTCCCAAGCCCGTGCTCTTTCCCCTGAGCAACGCTGCTTCTCCCAAGTGCTCAGTACAGCGTTCTGCACATAGCGGACTGTAAGCTGCTAGAGGGCACGAATCACGACTACTATCGTTCTCTCCCAGGTACCAAGCTTTGCACACAGTAAGCGCTCAGTCAATACGATTGAATGAATGAATGAACAATAGACCATAAGCCCTTGAGGGCAGGGATGGGTCTACTATATTTTTCTCTCCGAAGTGCTCAGTCCAGTGCTCTGCACGTGGGAAGCGCTCAGTAAAGCGCTCATCCCCCGGGCCTGGAATGCCCTCCCTCTGCCCATCCGCCAAGCTAGCTCTCTTCCTCCCTTCAAGGCCCTGCTGAGAGCTCACCTCCTCCAGGAGGCCTTCCCACACTGAGCCCCTTTCTCTCCCCCTCGTCCCCCTCTCCATCCCCCCATCTTACCTCCTTCCCTTCCCCACAGCACCTGTATATATGTATATATGTTTGTACATATTTATTACTCTATTTATTTATTTATTATTTATTTGTACACATCTAATCTATTTATTTTATTTTGTTAGTATGTTTGGATTTGTTCTCTGTCTCCCCCTTTTAGACTGTGAGCCCACTGTTGGGTAGGGACTGTCTCTACATGTTGCCAATTTGTACTTCCCAAGCGCTTAGTACAGTGCTCTGCACATAGTAAGCGCTCAATAAATGCGATTGATGATGATGATGATAAAGACCTTTATTTGCCAGATTAACCTTCTAACTGGGCCTTGATCTCGCCCGTCTCATCGCTGACCCCCGGCCCACATCCTGCTTCTGGCCTGGAATGTCCTCCCTCCTCAAATCCCCCAGAAAATTTCTCTCCCACCCTTCAAAGCCCTACTGAGCACTCACCTCCTCCAGGAGGCCTTCCCACACTGAGCCCCCTCCTTCCTCTCCCCTCCCCATCCCCCCGCCCTACCTCCTTCCCCTCCCCACAGCACCTGTATATACGTTTGTACAGATTTATGACTCTATTTATTTTACTCGTCCGTATTTGCTATTCTATTTATTTTGTTAATGCTGTGCATCTAGCTTTACTTCTATTTATTCTGATGACTTGACACCTGACCACCTGTTTTGTTTTGTTGTCTGTCTCCCCCTTCTAGACCGTGAACCCGCTGTTGGGTAGGGACCGTCTCTATATGTTGCTGACTTGTACTTCCCAAGTGCTTAGTACAGTGCTCTGCATGCAGTAAGTGCTCAATAAATACGATTGAATGAATGAATAAATGAATGAATATTGAAGGTACATCATCTCCTCCAAGAGGCCTTCCCTGACTAAGTCCCACTTCTCCTCATCTCCCATCCCCTTCCACATCGCCCTGAGTCTGTTGAAAGGCTCCTTGCGAGACACCCCATCAGGAAGAGGAAATGCGTCATTCTTGAGGGACCAATTTCCAGCCCGGGAACTGGACCTCCATGTTCTCGAGGGTCAAATTTCCAGCTCGGAAACTGGGACTCCATGTTCTTGAGGGACAAACTTCCAGCCCGGGAACTGGGCCTACAGGGATGGTATACCTCAGCCCAGCCTTGCCCTCAGAGAACCGATGGACTGATGTCTGGACGGCCAAGAAAGGAAGGAGACCATTTGGGTCTCTTCTTCCCCTTCTCCTTCCTCTCAGCCTGCTGTTTCTTAAATGCTATTTGTTCTTAAATGGTATTTGTTAAGCACTTACTTTGTACCAGGCACTGTACTGAGCTCTGGGGTAGATACAAGCTTATAATAATGATAACAATAATGATGGTATTTATTAAGCGCTTACTATGTGTAAAGCGCTAAGCGCTGGGGGGATACAAGGTGATCAGATTGTCCCATGGGGGGCTCACAGTCTTCATCCCCATTTTACAGATGAGGGAACTGAGGCCCAGCAAAGTGAAGTGACTTGCACAAAGTCACACAGCTGACAAGTGGTGGAGTCGGGATTTGAACCCATGACCTCTGACTCCAAAGCCCGGACTCTTTCCACTGAGCCAAGCTGCTGCTTATCAGGTTGGACACAGTCTATGACCCACTCGGGGCTCACAGCTTTAATCTCCGTTTGGCAAATGAAGTAACTGAGGCCCAGAGAAGTGAAGTGACTTGCCCAGCAGACAAGTGGCGGGGCTGGGATTCGAACCCAGGTCCTTCTGTCTCCCAGGCCCGGGCTCTATTCACTAGGCCACGATGTTGCTGACTTTTCTGCAGGTTTCAGCCCTCCGGATTGCTCCCTCCGAGGTCGTCCTGCTCAGTCCTGGTGACATCTGACGTTGGCAAAGTGTAAAAGCTTTCAAAGCCTTAGTGAAGGCACATCTCCTCCGGGAGGTCTTCCCTGATTAAACCCTCATTTCCTCTTCTCTCCCTTCTGCATCACCCTTGAGCATGGAGAAGCAGCGTGGCTCAGTGGAAAGAGCCCGGGCTTGGGAGCCAGAGGTCGTGGGTTCTAATCCCAGCTCTGCCACTTGTCAGCTGGGTGACTTTGGGTAAGTCACTTCACTTCTCTGGGCCTCAGTTACCTCATCTGTAAAATGGGGATTAAGACTGTGAGCCCCACATGGGACAATCTTTTCACCTTGTATCTTCCCCCAGTGATTAGAACGGTGCTTCGCACATAGTAAGCGCTTAACAAATGCCATTGTTATTATTATTATATGCTCCCCTTATTTACCTCACCCTCAGCCCTTATGTACATGTCCCTTCAAATAATAATAATAATAATAATAATAATAATAATAATAATAATAATAATAATAATAATGATGATGACATTTGTTAAGCACTTACTATGTGGAAAGCACTGTTCTAAGCCCTGGTGGGGATACAAGGTGATCAGGTTGTCCCACGTGGGGCTCACAGTCTTAATCCCCATTTTACAGATGAGGGAACTGAGGCCCAGAGAAGTTAAGTGATTTGTCCAAAGTCACCCAGCTGACAAGTTGCAGGGCCAGGATTAGAACCCGCAACCTCTGATTCCCAAGCCCGAGCTCTTTCTACTGAGCCACACTACTTCTAAACTGTGAGCCCGTTGTTGGGTAGGGACCGTCTCTATATGTTGCCAACTTGTACTTCCCAAGCGCTTAGTATAGTGCTCTGCACACAGTAAGCGCTCAATAAATACGATTGATTGAATGAATGAATGAATGAATGTGTTGCCGACCTTAGTACAGTGCTCTGCACACAGTAAGCGCTCAATAAATACGATTGGATGACAGTCTTTTAGACTGTGAGCCCACTGTTGGGTAGGGACCGTCTCTATATGTTGCCAACTTGTACTTCCCAAGCACTTAGTATAGTGCTCTGCACACAGTAAGCACTCAATAAATACGATTGATTGAATGAATGAATGAATGAATGTGTTGCCAACTCTTAGTACAGTGCTCTGCACACAGTAAGCGCTCAATAAATACGATTGGATGACAGTCTTTTAGACTGTTAGCCCACTGTTGGGTAGGGACTGTCTCTATATGTTGCCAACTTGTACTTCCCAAGCGCTTAGTATAGTGCTCTGCACACAGTAAGCACTCAATAAATACGATTGATTGAATGAATGAATGAATGAATGAATGTGTTGCCAACTCTTAGTACAGTGCTCTGCACACAGTAAGCGCTCAATAAATACGATTGGATGACAGTCTTTTAGACTGTGAGCCCACTGTTGGGTAGGGACTGTCTCTATATGTTGCCAATTTGTACTTCCCAAGCGCTTAGTACAGTGCTCTGCACATAGTAAGCGCTCAATAAATATGATTGATGATGACTGGATGAATGACTGAATGAATGTCCATAATGTATTTACTTATATTCATATTGGTCTCCCCCTCTAGACTGTAAGTTTGCCGTGGCCGGGGAATGTGTCTGCCAACTCTGTTGTACTGTACTCTCCCAAGCACTTAGTACGGTGTTCTGCACATAGTAAGTGCTCAATAAATACAATTAAAATACAATGGAAATAGTAGCAGAACAATTCAATTTCAATTCAATTCAATCGTGTTTATTGAGCGCTTACTGTGTGCAGAGCACTGTACTAAGTGCTTGGGAGGTACAAATCAGCAACATATAGAGACGGTCCCTACCCAACAACGGGCTCACAGTCTAGAAGGGGGAGTAGCAGTAGTAGTTAATAATAATAGTAATAATAAAATGGCATTTATTAAGCGCTTACTATGTGCAAAGCACTGTTCTAAGCGCTGGGGAGGTTACAAGGTGATCAGGTTGTCCCGGGGGGGCTTACGCATAGCATGGTAGAAGAAGTCACATAATAGAAGTCAGAGTAGCAGTAGCAGTAAAAATAGCAGTAAAAGTAACAGTAGTGACAGTAATGGTCATAGTAGCAGCTGTAATGGCAGTAATAATAATAATGATAATGATGGTATTTGTTAAATGCTTACTATGTGCCAAGCACTGTTCTAAGCACTAGTTGATACAAGGTAATCAGGTTGTCCCACGTGGGGCTCACAGTCTTAATCCCCATTTTACAGATGGGGTCACTGCGGCCCAGAGAAGTGAAGTGACTTGTCCAAAGTCACACAGCAGACAAGTGGCAGAGCCAGGATTAGAACCCTCGACCTCTGACTCCCAAGCCCGGGCTCTTTCTACTAACAACGCTGCTTCTCTCATAATAATAGTGTAGCAGTAGCAGTAATAATAATAATAATAATAATGGCATGTGTTAAGCGCTTACTATGTGCCAAGCACTGTTCTAAGTGCTGGTGGGGGATACAAGGTAATCAGGTTGTCCCACGTGGGGCTCACAGCCCCATTTTACAGATGAGGTCACTGAGGCCTAGAGAAGTGAAGTGTCTTGCATGGCTCAGTGGAAAGAGCACGGGCTTTGGAGTCAGAGGTCATGGGTTCAAATCCCAGCTCCGCCAACTGTCAGCTGTGTGACTTTGGGCAAGTGACTTCACTTCTCTGGGCCTCAGTGACCTCATCTGTAAAATGGGGATTAAGACCGTGAGCCCCCCGTGGGACAACCTGATCACCTTGTAACCTCCCCAGAGCTTAGAACAGTGCTTTGCACATAGTAAGCGCTTAACAAATGCCATTATTATTATTATTACTTGTCCAAAGTCACACAGCTGGCAAGTGGCGGAGCTGGGATTAGAATCCATGACCTCTGACTCCCAAACCCTGGCTAGTAGCAGTAGAGAAGCAGCGTGGCTCAGTGGAAAAGAGCCCGGCTTTGGAGTCAGAGGTCATGGGTTCAAATCCCGGCTCCACCTATTGTCAGCTGTGTGACTTTGGGCAAGTCACTTCACTTCTCTGGGCCTCAGTTCCCTCATCTGTAAAATGGGGATTAAGACTGTGAGCCCCACGTGGGACAACCTGATCACCTTGTAACCTCCCCAGTGCTTAGAACACTGCTTTGCACATAGTAAGCGCTTAACAAATGCCGTCATTATTATTATTACTTGTCCAAAGTCACACAGCTGACAAGTGGCGGAGCTGGGATTAGAACCCATGACCTCTGACTCCCAAGCCCAGGCTAGTAGTAGTAGCAGAAGCAGTATCCCGCCTGAATTGCTGTAACAGCCTCCTTGCTGACCTCCCTGCTTCCTGCCTCTCCCCACTCCAGCCCACACTTCACTCTGCTGCCCTGCTGAGAGCTCACCTCCTCCAGGAGGCCTTCCTAGGCTGAGCCCCTTCCTTTCTCTCCCCCTCGTCCCCCTCTCCATCCTCCCAACTTACCTCCTTCCCTTCCCCACAGCACCTGCATATATGTATATATGTTTGTACATATTTATTACTCTATTTATTTATTTATTTATTTTACTTCTACATACCTGTTCTATTTATTTTACTTTGTTAGTATGTTTGGTTTTGTTCTCTGTCTCCCCCTTTTAGACTGTGAGCCCACTGTTGGGTAGGGACTGTCTCTATATGTTGCCAATTTGTACTTCCCAAGCGCTTAGTACAGTGCTGTGCACACAGTAAGCGCTCAATAAATACGATTGATTGATTGATTGATTGCTGCCCGGATCATTTTTGGACAAAAACGCTCAGGCCACGTTTCCCCACTCCTCAATAACCGCGAGCGGTTGCCCATCGACCACCGCGTCCAACGGAAACCCCTCACCATTGGCTTTAAATGGCTTAGTACCGTGCTCTGCACACAGTAAGCGCTCAATAAATGCGATTGATTGATTGATTAATTGATTTAAAGCCGTGCACCACCTAGCCCCCCTCCTATCTCACCTCACCGCCCTCCTACTGCAACCCAACTCGTAAACTTGGCTCCTTTCTTGCCAACTCGATCTCTCCTATTTCTCCGCCGTCCCCTCCCCTGCATCCTGCCTCTGGCCTGGAATGCCCACCCTCTTCATATTCATTCATTCATTCATTCAATCGTATTTATTGAGCGCTTACTGTGTGCGGAGCACTGTACTGAGCGCTTGAGAAGTACAAGTTGGCAACATATAGAGACGGTCCCTATCCAACAGTGGGCTCACAGTCTAGAAGACTGACTTCATATCTGACTGACAATGACTCTCCCCCCCATTCAAAGCCTTAACTTAACTTCTCTAGGACTCAGTTACCTCATCTGTAAAATGGGGATTAAGACTGTGAGCCCCACGTGGGTCAACCTGATCAGCCGGTATCCTCCCCAGCGCTTAGAACAGTGCTTTGCACATAGTAAGCGCTTAACAAATGCCAATAATAATAATAATAATAATAATAATAATAATTATTATTATTATTATTATTACTATTGAAAGCCCACCTCCTCCAAGAGGCCTTCCCTGACTAAGCCCCCCTTTCCTCTTCTCCTATTCCCTTCTGCATCCCCCTTTCTCCCTTTGCTTATCCCCCCTCCCAACCCCACAGCACTGAGGTCCACATCCGTCATTTATTTATTTCTATTAACGTCTGTCTCCCCCCTTCTAGACTGTTGTGGACTGGGAATGTGTCTGTTCATTGTTATAGTGTACCCACCCAAGCGCTTAGTACAGAGCTCTGCACACAGCTAATGCTCAATAAATACGATTGAATGAATGAATGAATGCTCCGCACATGGCTAATGCCCGATAAATAAAGGATTGAATGAACAAATGAATAGCAGTAGTAGCAGCAAGTTCGTTAAGGGGCAGGGAATGTGCCCGCTAATTCTGTTGTATTGCACTTTCCCGAGCACTTAGTACAGTGTTCTGCATATAGTAAGCGATCAATATATACCATTGATTGATTAATGGGTTGATAGTGCCAGTGGTAGTAGTAGTAATTGTAATAATAATAATAATAATGACATTTATTAAGTGCTTACTATATGCAAAGCACTCTTCTAAGTGCTGGGGAGGTTGCAAGGTGATCAGGTTGTCCCACGGGGGGGCTCACAATCTTCATCCCCATTTTACAGATGAGGTAACTGAGGCCCAGAGAACTTACGTGACTTGCCCAAAGTCACACAGTTGACAGTTGGTGGAGCCAGGATTTGAACCCATGACCTCTGACTCCAAAGCCTGGGCCCTTTCCACTGAACCACGCACTTGTCTTATGCCGTCGAGTTGCCTCCGACCTATAGCGACGCCACGGACACACAATGGTGGTATTTGTTAAGCGCTTACTGTGTGCAAAGCACTGTTCTAAGTGCTGGGGGGGATACAAGGTGATCAGGTTGTCCCACGGGGGGCTCACAGTCTTAATCCCCATTTTACAGAAGAGGGAACTGAGGCCCAGAGAACTTAAGTGACTTGCCCAAAGTCACACAGCTGACAGTTGGT
Organism: Tachyglossus aculeatus; assembly: GCF_015852505.1. Classification (NCBI taxonomy): domain Eukaryota; kingdom Metazoa; phylum Chordata; class Mammalia; order Monotremata; family Tachyglossidae; genus Tachyglossus; species Tachyglossus aculeatus. The sequence continues at coordinate 2,654,055 of NC_052068.1, forward strand.
GGAGCCGGGATTTGAACCCATAACCTCTGACTCCAAAGCCCGGGCTCTTTCCACTGAGTCACGCACTTGTCTTATGCCGTCGAGTTGCCTCCGACCTATAGCGACGCCACGGACACATAATGGTGGTATTTGTTAAGCGCTTACTATGTGCAAAGCACTGTTCAAAGCGCTGGGGGGGATACAAGGTGATCAGGTTGTCCCACGGGGGGCTCACAGTCTTAATCCCCATTTTACATCATCATCATCATCATCAATCGTATTTATTGAGCGCTTACTATGTGCAGAGCACTGTACTAAGCGCTTGGGAAGTACAAATTGGCAACATATAGAGACAGTCCCTACCCAACAGTGGGCTCACAGTCTAAAAGGGGGAGACAGAGAACAAAACCAAACATACTAATAAAATAAAATAAATAGAAAAGATATGTACAAGTAAAATAAATAAATAAATAGAGTAATAAATCGGTACAAACATCTATACAGGTGCTGTGGGGAAGGGAAGGAGGTAAGATGGGGGGGATGGAGAGGGGGACGAGAGGGAGATGAGATGAGGGAACTGAGGCCCAGGGAAGTCAAGCCCAAAGTCACACAACTGACAAGCGGCGGGGCCGGGATTCGAACTCATGACCTTTGACTCCCAAGCCCGCACTCTTTCCACTGAGTCACGCTGCTTCTCATCTCTTCCAGAAGGCTCCGCTCTCCATCTACCATGGTTCTGGTGGTGGAGCCACAGAGTTTTCTTGGGAAAAATCCAGAAGCGTTTGACCATCGCCTCCATCCGCGTGGTACACTTGAGTCTCTGCCCTCGACGGTCTCCCATGCCGCTGCTGCCCAACATGGGGGAATTTTGCCTTGTAGCCAATACCTGCCACTCGCTAGCCACTAGCCAAGCTAGGAATGGAATGGCCAGGCCTCTGCTTCACTCTCCCTCCCATAGCCGAGACTGATAGAGGCCTGGAAACTCTCCGGGGCGGCCCTGAGAAGGAGCACTATCAATCAATCAACTGTATTTATTGAGCGCTTACTGTGTGCAGAGCACTGTACTAAGTGCTTGGGAAGTACAAGTTGGCAACATATAGAGACAGTCCCTACCCAACAGTGGGCTCACAGTCTAAAAGGGGGAGACAGACAACAAAACCAAACATATTAACAAAATAAAATAAGTAGAATAGATATGTACAAGTAAAATAAATAAATAGAGTAATAAATATGTACACACATACATACATATATACAGGTCCTGTGGGGAAGGGAAGGAGGTAAGATGGGGGGATGGAGAGGGGGACGAGGGGGAGAGGAAGGCGGGGGCTTAGTCTGGGAAGGCCTCCTGGAGGAGGTGAGCTCTCAGTAGGGCCTTGAGGGGAGGAAGAGAGTGAGCTTGATGGATGTTGGGAGGGAGGGCATTCCGGGCCAGGGGGATGACATGGGCTGGGGGTCAACGGCGGGACAGGAAAGAACGAGGCCCGGTGCGGGCTGGGCTGGAGAAGGAGAGAAGGGAGGTGAGGTAGGAGGGGGCCAGGGGATGGACAGCCTGGAAGCCCAGGGTGAGGAGTTTCTGCCTGATGCGCAGATTGATTGGTAGCCACTGGAGATTTTTGAGGAGGGGAGTAACATGCCGAGAGCGTTTCTGGACAAAGACAGTCCGGGCAGCAGCATGAAGTATGGACTGAAGTGGGGAGAGACAGGAGGATGGGAGATCAGAGAGGAGGCTCAAACAGTAGTCCAGACGGGATAGGATGAGAGCTTGAACGAGCAGTTTGGATGGAGAGGAAAGTGCGGATCTTGGCAATGTTGCGGAGCTGAGATCGGCAGGTTTTGGTGGTGGCTTGGATGTGACATTGTAGCAGTAGTAGTTAGAGTAGTAGTAGCAGTAGCAATTCATTCATTCGTTCGTATTTATTGAGCGCTTACTGTGTGCAGAGCACTGTACTAAGCACTTGGAAAGCACAGTTCGGCAACAGATAGAGACAATCCCTACCCAACAACGGGCTCACATTCATTCATTCATTCAATCATATTTATTGAGTGCTTACTGTGTGCAGAGCACTGTACTAATCCCTTGGAAAGTACAGTTCGGCAACAGAGACAATCCCTACCCAACAACGGGCTCACATTCATTCATTCATTCATTCAATCATATTTATTGAGCACTTACTGTGTGCAGAGCACTGTACTAAGCGCTTGGGAAGTACAGTTCAGCAACAGATAGAGACAATCCCTACCCAACAACGGGCTCACATTCATTCATTCATTCAATCATATTTATTGAGTGCTTACTGTGTGCAGAGCACTGTACTAATCCCTTGGAAAGTACAGTTCGGCAACAGAGACAATCCCTACCCAACAACGGGCTCACATTCATTCATTCATTCATTCAATCATATTTATTGAGCACTTACTGTGTGCAGAGCACTGTACTAAGCGCTTGGGAAGTACAGTTCGGCAACATATAGAGACAATCCCTACCCAACAGTGGGATGCACATAGTAAGCACTTAATAAATGCCATTATTATTATTATTACTACCCAACAATGGGCTCAGAGTCTAGAAGGGGGAGCAATAGTCGAAGTAGCGTGACTCAGTGGAAAGTGCCGGGGCTTTGGAGTCAGAGGCCATGGGTTCAAATCCCAGCTCCGCCAATTGTCAGCTGTGTGACTTTGGGCAAGTCACTTCACTTCTCGGGGCCTCAGTTACCTCATCTGTAAAATGGGGATTAAGACCGTGAGGCCCTGTGGGACAACCTGATCACCTTGTAACCTCCCCAGTGCTCAGAACAGTGCTTTGCATGTAGTAAGTGCTTAATAAATGCCATCATTATTATTATTCCTTCATTCATTCATTCAATCGTATTTATTGAGTGCTTACTGTGTGCAGAGCACTGTACTAAGCGCTTGGGAAGTACAAGTTGGCAACATATAGAGACAGTCCCTACCCAACAGCGGGCTCACAGTCTAGAAGAATTATTATTTACCAAAGGCCCTCTTGATGAGGTGGACTGTACAAGGTGCTTGGGAACTACGGATAACAAAGCGATGCATTCCCTGCCCACAAGGAGCTTACATTCTAATAGGGGAGACAAATGAAAAATTATTTACAACTCGTGCCGTCAAAATTAATAAATTGAGCAGACACAGATGCATGGGCGCTGGAGGGTATAAATTACATCTATAAGAGCCAGAGTTGATCGAAGCTAGTGTGGCTCAGGGATTGGGAGATTTTTTTTAATGGCGTTTATTAAGCGCTTACTATGTGCAAAGCACTGTTCCAAGCGCTGGGGAGATTTCAAGGTGATCAGGTTGTCCCACATGTGGCTCACAGTCTTCATCCCCATTTTACAGATGAAGTAACCGAGGCCCAGAGAAGTGAAGTGACTTGCCCAAAGTCACACAGCCGACAAGTGGGACAACCTGATCACCTTGTATCCCCCCAGTGCTTAGAACAGTGCTTTGCACATAGTAAGTGCTTAACAAATGCCATCATTATTATTATTATTATTAAGTGGCGAAGAGGGATTTGAACCCATGGTCTCTGACTTTAAAGCCCGTGCTTTTTCCACTGCAATCAGGGAAGGCTCGTTGGAGGAGGTGGGATTGGAGGAGAGGTTTGGAGGAGGGTAGAGCTGGGATCTGATGAGGGGAGAGAAGGAGGGAATTCCAGGCCAGTGGAGAGCGAGGGGATTGAGGCAGGAGAGGGGATAGCGTGGGACTGCTAGGATGAGGAGCCTGGAATAATAATAATAATAATAATAATAATAATAATAATGGCATTTGTTAATCGCTTACTATGTGCAAAGCACTGTTCTAAGAGCTGGGGGGATACAAGATGATCAAGTTGTCCCACCTAGGGCTCACAGTCTTAATCCCCGTTTTACAGATGAGGTAACTGAGGCTCAGAGAAGTTAAGTGACTTGCCCAAGGTCACACAGCAGACATGTGGCAGAGCCGGGTTTTGAACCCATGACCTCTGACTCCAAAGCCTGTGTTTTTTCCACTGAGCCACGCTGGAAGGAGCCAAGTCGGTGGCTCCGATGGAAGAGGAGAACAGAGAGAGAGACAGTGGTGAGAGTTGGTAGGGAGCCTGGAAACCGACAGTGAGAAGATCGTATTTGATGTGGAGATACCCGGGGAGACCGGGGAGGATTTTAGAGGAGACGAGAGAGGTGGCCACTGTTCCATTTAAATTTGGGCGCAGATTATTTATTAGAGAAGAGATTATTAGAGAAGCAGCGTGGCTCGGTGGAAAGAGCCCGGGCTTTGGAGTCAGAGATCATGGGTTCAAATCCCAGCTCCGCCGATTGTCAGCTGTGTGACTTTGGGCAAATCACTTCACTTCTCTGGGCCTCAGTTATCTCATATGCGGATGAAGACTGGGAGCCCCCCGTGGGACAAGCTGATCACCTTGTAACCTCCCCAGTGCTTAGAATAGTGCTTGGCACATAGTAAGTGCTTAATATAATGCCATTATTATTATTATTATTTCACTTCCTGGAAAGCCGGGAGGAAAGGAGTCAAAGAACCTTCCCTGCTCATCAAATGGTCAAGACAGCTATCACTGCCTCGGGCCCGGGTTTCTCTTTTTTTTTTCTTTCTCTGAGGAAGAAAGTTTCTTTTTCTCTGAAGGAGGAAGTTTCTCTTTCACCGAGGAAGGCGAGACGGCCGGGAATGGGGTGCCGGTTGGGCCACCTTGGTGCGAGCACCCCGTCGCCCCCCAGTCCCCAGTCCCGGGCCGCCCTCCCTCAGGGCCACCCACGGCAGCAGCCGTTACCTTCGAAGGACCGGTCGGAGAAGGTGAAGCCGGCTTCTGTTTCCTGAGAGCCCACGGCCGTGAGCAGGCCGTAGGTGAGGATGGTGGTGCCGTTGCTGGCTATGTCAGTCATGGCGATCCGGCTGGTGACCCAGGCCTGGGTTCCGAGCACGGAGCAGGCCACGATGAAGGCGGCCAAGCTGGTGAAAAAGGCCGACGAGAACAACAGCTTCTTCTCCGTCGACGGCATCGTGCCCCGTCAGGGACGCGGGTCGGATGCCCGACGCCTCCGCTTCTTGATCTCGGGCCTATGGTGTCGCCTCAGGCCTCAGGCCTTGGGCCTCCGGAGAGACACCGCGTCCTCCGACCCGGCGGGCTGGTGGCCGCCCTGAACCCTGAACCCCCCGGCCTGGCCCTGAAGGCGGGGAGAATCCGGACTTTGGTCCGGCGGACGGCCGTTGCTATGGTCACGGGCAGAGGAGGGATGGACCAGGCCCTACTTCCCGCCAAGTGGGCGGGTGAGGTGACATTCCCGGGCCGGCCTGGGGAATCACCTGCTCAGAGACCATTCCGAGCTCCCAGCTGGAAAGGGCCGGGCCTTTTCATTCATTCAATCATTCAATCGTATTTATTGAGCGCTTACTGCGTGCAGAGCACTGTACTAAGCGCTTGGCAACATAGAGAGAGGGTCCCTACCCAACAGTGAGCTCACACTCTAGAAGGGGGAGACAGAGAACAAAACAAAACATATTAACAAAATAAAATAGAATATGTACAGATAAAATAAATGAGTAAATACAGCACTAAATACCTACAAACATATAGACATATATACAGGTATATATACGTTCATTCGTATTTACTGAGCGCTTACTGTGTGCAGCGCACTGTACTAGGCGCTAGGGAAGCACAAGTTGGCAACGTATAGAGACGGCCCCTACCCAACAGTGGGCTCACAGTCTAGAAGGGGGAGACAGAGAACAAAACCAAACATATTAACAAAATAAAATAAATAGAATATGTACAGAAAAAATAAATAAGTAAATAGAGTAATAGATACCTACAAAAATCATCATCATCATCAGTCGTATTTATTGAGCGCTTACTATGTGCAGAGCACTGTCCTAAGCGCTTGGGAAGTACAAATTGGCAACATATAGAGACAGTCCCTACCCAACAGTGGGCTCACAGTCTAAAAGGGGGAGACAGAGAACAAAACCAAACATGCTAACAAAATAAAATAGAATAGATATGTACAAGTAAAATAAATAAATAAATAGAGTAATAACTATGTACAAACATATATACATATATACAGGTACATATAAATATATACATTCAATCGTATTTTTTAGCAGTGTACCCCTTTAGTATTCTGAACCTGCCTCCAGCCCCACAGCGCTTACATAAATATCCTTACACTCTATTTTCCTTATTATAATGTCCACCTCTCACTGTAGGCTCTAGGCTCCTTGTGAGCAAGGATCACATCTACCAAATCTCCTGTCCTGTACTTTCCCAAGTGTTTAGTATCCATCCGTCAATAGTAGTATTTATTGAGCGCCAAGTTGGTACGATGCTTGGCACACAGTAAGCACTCGGTAAATATCACCGCTTCATTGATCGATACACTGCTTCAGAGGTGGTTCTGCGTACATGAGATTATGGTGGATGACTTCTTCCTCTTGAGAGGAAGCCGCCAAGGCCAAGCCACCAGGGCCAACATTAACCATCCACTGCTTTGCACACAGTAAAGGCTCAGTAAGTGCGATGGGATGAATGAATATTATTATTATTTGTCTCCTAATTGCATAGTAGAGTGCTCTGTGAGCCCCCCGTGGGGCAACCTGCTCACCTTGTAACCTCCCCAGAACTTAGAACAGTGCTTTGCACATAGTAAGCGCTTAATAAATGCCATTATTATTATTATCATTATTATTACTGAAAGCTCACCTCCTCCAGGAGGCCTTCCCAGCCAGAGCCCCCCTTTTCTTCTGCTCCTCCTCCCCTCCCCACAGCACTTGTTGTACATATTTATTCTATTTAGTACATATCTATTCTATTTATTTTCTTTTGTTAGTATGTTTGGTTTTGTTCTCTGTCTCCCCATTTTAGACTGTGAGCCCACTGTTGGGTAGGGACTGTCTCTATATGTTGCCAACTTGTACTTCCCAAGCGCTTAGTACAGTGCTCTGCACACAGTAAGCGCTCAATAAATACGATTGATGATGATGATGATGATATTTATACATATTTATTATTCTATTTATTTCATTCATGATGTGTAGATAGTTATAATTCTATTTATATATATTGATGTTATAATAATAATAATAATAATGACATTTATTAAGCACTTACTATGTGCAAAGCACTGTTTTAAGCGCTGGGGAGGTTACAAGGTGATCAGGTTGTCCCACGTGGGGCTCACAGTCTTCACCCCCATTTTACAGATGAGGGAACTGAGGCACAGAGAAGTGAAGTGACTTGCCTAAGGTCACACAGCTGACTAGTGGCGGAGTCAGGATTTGAACTCATGACCTCTGACTCCAAAGCCCGGGCTCTTTCCACTGAGCCACACTGCTGCTCTTATTTGATGCCTGTCTACTTCATCATCATCATCAATTGTATTTATTGAGCACTTACTGTGTGCAGAGCACTGTACTAAGCGCTTGGGAAGTACAAGTTGGCAACATATAGAGAGAGTCCCTACCCAACAGCGGGCTCACAGTCTAAAAGGGGGAGACAGAGAACAAAACCAAACATACTAACAAAATGAAATAAATAGAATAGATATGTACAAGTAAAATAAATAAATAAATAAATAGAGTAACAAATATGCACAAACATATATACATATATACAGGTGCTGTGGGGAAGGGAAAGAGGTAAGATGGGGGGGATGGAGGGGGGACGAGGGGGAGAGGAAGGAAGGGGCTCAGTCTGGGAAGGCCTCCTGGAGGAGGTGAGCTCTCCGTAGGGCCTTGAAGCTCTCAGTAGGGCCTTGAGCTCTCAGTAGGGCCTTGTTCTTATTACTTATTCTTATTCTTAGTTCTCATTTCTTGTTCTGTTTTGCTGTCAGTCTCCCCGCTTCTAGACAGTGAGCCCGTTGTTGGGTAGGGATTGTCTCTATCTGTTGCCAAGTTGTTCTTTTCAAGTGCTTAGTACAGTGCTCAATAAATACAACAATGAATGAATGAATGCTCTGCACACAGTAAGTGCTCAATAAATACTACTGAATGAATGAATAAATCTGCTCTCAAAACTGAAGCGGCCTAATGGATAAGACTCAGTGGAAAGAGCCCGGGCTTGGGAGTCAGAGGACGTGGGTTCTAATCCTGGCTCCGCCACTTATCAGCTGTGTGACTTTGGGCAAGTCACTTAACTTCTCTGTTTCTCAGTTACCTGATCTGTAAAATGGGGATTCATTCATTCATTCATTCATTCAATCGCATTTATTGTGCACTTACTGTGAGCAGAGCACTGTACTAAGCGTTTGGGAAGTACAAGTTGGCAACATATAGAGATGGTCCCTACCGAACAGTGGGCTCACAGCCTAGAAATAAGATTGAGATTGTTAGCCCCACGTGGGACAACCTGATTACCTTGTATCCCCCTCACCTCAGCGCTTAGAATGGTGCTTTGCACATAGTAAGCGCTTAACAAATACCATTATTATTATTATTATTATTATGAATAATAATTGTGGTACTTGTCAAGTGCTTACTGTGTGCCAAGCACTATTCTACACGCTGGAGTAAATACAAGGTAATCAGTTTGGACATAAGCCCCTGTCCCACATGGGGGTTCACAGTCTTAATCCCCATTTTACAGATGAGGTAACTGAGGCCCAGAAAAGTGAAGTGACTTGCCCAAGGTCACACAACAGACAAGTTGTGGAGCCGGGATTAGAACCCACGTCCTCTGACTCTTAAATCTGTGCTCTTGCCATTAGGCTTGTATATATTTCTTCTATTTTATTTTGTTAATATGTTTTGTTTTGTCGTCTGTCTCCCCCTTCTAGACTGTGAACCCGCTGTTGGGTAGGGACCGTCTCTATATGTTTCCAACTTGTACTTCCCAAGCGCTTAGTACAGTGCTCTGCACACGGTAAGCGCTCAATAAATACAATTAAATGAATTAGGCCAAGGGACTGAGAATCCGAAGGATCTGGGTTTTAAATCCCAGCTCCGCTACTTACCTGCTGAGTGACCTTGGGTGAGTCACTTTACTTCTGTATTCCTCAGGTACCTCATCTGGAAAACCTAGTACCATACAGCATTGAAAAATACAGAATAATCCAGTCCAGTGGAGTGTAGTAAAATATCAGTAGTAACAGCATGTATTGAGTGACCCTGTATGCAGTGAGTGACCCTGGATGCAAGTGACACATTTCCTGACCACGAGGAGTTTCCACTCTGAAGGAAACATTTCTGGTATTTATTTATCAATCAATCAATGGTATTTATAGAGCACTTACTGTGCGCAAAGCACTGTACTAAGCTCTTAGGAGAGGACAACAGAAGTACTTACTAACTGCCAAGTGGTAACGGAGAGCCCTGGGGTGGAGCTGAGATAGTTGGAGTGGACACAGCTCAAGTCCTTGCAATTCGACCTTTCAGTCTAAGAGAGAGGGAGGACCTCTCTCTTATCTCCATTTTACAGATTATTATTATTATTATTACTACTACTACTAATAATAATAATAATAACAATAATTGTGGTATTAGACTGTGAGCCCACTGTTGGGTAGGGACTGTCTCTATATGTTGCCAACTTGTACTTCCCAAGTGCTTAGTACAGTGCTCTGCACACAGTAAGTGCTCAATAAATACGATTGTTTGATTGATTGATTGGCATTTAAGTGCTTATGTGCCAGGCACTGTTCTAAGCACTGGGTAATAATAATAATAATAATGATGGCATTTATTAAGCACTTGCTATGTGCAAAGCACTGTTCAAAGTGCTGAGCACTGTTCTAGGCATACATACAAGGTAATCAGGTTGGATACAGTCCCTGTCCCACGTGGGCTCGCAGTCTTAATCCCCATTTTCCAGATGAGGTAATGGAGGCCCAGAGAAGTGACTTGCCCAAGGTCACACAACAGACAAGTGGTGGAATTAGAACCCAGGTCATTCTGCTCTAACCATTCGACCACACTGCTGAGGCCCAGAGAGATTTCCCGTCCTGCCCAGGGTCCACCAGCAGGCCAGAGACAGAGCCGGGCCCGGTTGTCCGACTTCCCCGTCATCATCATCATCAATCGTATTTATTGAGCGCTTACTATGTGCATAGCACTGTACTAAGCACTTAGCACTGTACTAACCACTTCCTTCCGTGCCGCATCCACGAGGCCGGTCTTCAGGGAAAAGCAGGAAGAGCCCGCTGCCCACTGGGGAAAAGTCAGGGCTTTAAATTAATAATGATGGTATTTGTTAAGCACTTACTATGTGCCGAGCGCCGTTCTGAGCGCCATGTGAGACAGGGACTGCGGCCAACAGTATTAACAGGTAACTACCCCAGCACTTAATACAGTGCCTGGCACGTAGTCATCCCTTAATCAATACCATTTAAAAAAATAAGGCTGTCCCCGTTATGTACAGTAATAATAATAATGATGTTGGTATTTCTAAAGCGCTTACTATGTGCTGAGCACTGTTCTAAGCGCCAGGATAGATACAAGCTAATCAGGTTGCCCCACGTGGGGCTCACAGTCTTCATCCCCATTTGACAGATGAGGTAGCTGAGGCCCAGAGAAGTGAAGTGTCTTGCCCAAAGTCACACAGCAGACAAATGGCGGAGCAGGGATTAGAACCCACGACCTCTGACACCCAAGCCCGGGCGCCTTCCACTAGGCCACACTGCTTCTCAGGCTACCCCGTAGATGGCTGATGTTCTTAACTTGGTGTCGACGGGAAGAGCATTTAGATGAGCCCACTGTTGGGTAGGGACTGTCTCTATATGTTGCCAACCTGTACTTCCCAAGCGCTTAGTACAGTGCTCTGCACACAGTAAGCGCTCAATAAATACGATTGATTGATTGATTGACTGATTGATTGATAATCCCCTGTGCCGCCACCCACCCAATCTCACACCCCCACCCCCACGCTCACACTCGCATAAACGCACACATCTGTGCAGGTCTTGTTCATCTCCCAGAGTTATTAAGTGCTCAATAAAAACGATTGAATGAATGAATGAATGAATGAATGAATGAATGAATGAATGAATGAATGAAGGGGGCCTGCTACGGATGGCTTTAATATTAATTAATCCCCAGGGCAGGCAACACTGCTATTTGGGTCACAGGAGGAGACCATATGTCTTGCACGTGAGATGGGCAGAAAGGTGGGTCCCAGAATAATAATAATAATAATGCTGGCATTTGTTAAGCACTTACTATGTGCCAAGCACTGTTCATTCATTCATTTATTCAATCGTATTTATTGGTGCTTACTGTGTCCAGAGCACTGTACTAAGCGCTTGGGAAGTACAAGTTGGCAACATCTAGAGACGGTCCCTACCCAACAACGGGCTCACAGTCTAGAAGGGGGAGACAGAAAACAAAACACGTGGAGAGGTGTCAAAACCGTCAGAATAAATAGAATTATATTTGTTCTGTTAACTGTTAGCTATTCTAAGCGCTGGGGTAATAATAATAATGATGATGATGGCATTTATTAAGCAGTTACTATGTGCAAAGCACTGTGCTAAAGCTCTGGGGAGGTTACAAGGTGATGAGGTTGTCCCATATGGGGCTCGCAGTCTTAATCCCCATTTTACAGATGAGGTAACTGAGGCATGGAGAAGTTAAGTGACTTGTCCAAAGTCACACAGCTGACAAGTGGCGGAGTTGGGATTTGAACCCATGACCTCTGACTCCAAAGCCCGTGCCGTTTCCACTGAGCCACGCCGCTTCTGGTAATCAGGTTGTCCCACATGGGGCTCGCAGTCTTAATCCCCATTTTACAGATGAGGTCACTGAGGCACAGAGACGTTAAGTGACGCGAAATCCTCATGGACGCGTCCCTACGGCCTGGAAAACAGGTCCACGGTCTCCACAGCAACCTCGGGGATGGCTTCTCTTTTCCCGGTCCCTGAACCTTTTATCTAATGCAAACCTATCAATCAACAGTATTGATCGAGCCCTACAATGTGCAGAGCGCTGTACTGAGCGCTTGAGAGATTCCAATGGAGTTAATAGATGTGATTCCTGCCCTTGAGCCCCTTACAGTCAAACTGAATGCAGAGCGTAGTACTGAGCGCTTGGGAGAGCGCAGTAGAATTGGTGGACACAATCCCTGTCCTCGAGGAGCTTCCAATCTACTTAGCACAGAGCACTGTACTGAACGCTTGGAGGAGGGCAATTTAAGTTGGTAGACACGATCCCTGCCCTCCAGGAGTTTACAGTCTGGCAGGGGAGACAGGCACAAAATAAATTACTAAACTGGAAAGAAGGAACAGGGACAGGATGTGAGTTAGTGCTTAAAAGATTGGGCGGCTAAGGTGTGCTGCACAAGGCTCCTGGAGGAGGTGACTACAGCAGTATATAATAATGACGGTATTTGTTAAGCGCTTACTACGTGCCAAGCACTGTTCTAAGCTCTGGAGAAGATACAAGGTCATCAGGTTGTCCCCCGTGAGGCTCACAGTCTTCATCCCCATTTTCCAGATGAGGTAAATGAGGCCCAGACTAGTGAAGTGACTTGCCCAAAGTCACCCAGCTGACAAGCGGCAGAGTCGGGATTAGAACCCACCACCCTTGATTCCAAACCCCGGGCTCTTTCTTTCTTTCTCTGTAGATGTACTGCTTCTCAGAATATAGTTGGCGTGGAAATGCTGAAGACCACTAATAACAATAATAATAGTAATAATGATGATTGTGGTATTTGTTAAGAGCTTATTGTGTGCCAAACACTGTACTAAACACTTTGATAGATTATTATTGTTATTGTTATGTGCAAGAATATCAGGTGGCATACAGTCCTTGTGTCACATTGGGCTGAAAGGGGCAACAGGTATTAAATCCCCATTTTACCTACAAAGTCAAGTGACCTGGACAAGGTCACCTAGCAGGCAAGAGAATGCAGTGTGGCCTACTAGAAAGACTACGGGCTCTGCCACTTTGTTGTAAGACCTTGGGCAAGTCACTTCATTTCTTGGGGTGCCTCAGTGTCTTGCTCTGTAAAATGGGGATCAAATGAATCCTGTTCTCCCTCCTACGTAGGGGCTGGGAAGCTCCTCCACTTGTCTGCTGTGTGACCTTGGGCAAGTCGCTTCACTTCTTCTAGACTGTGAGCCCACTGTTGGGTAGGGACTGTCTCTATATGTTGCCAACTTGGACTTCCCAAGCGCTTAGTACAGTGCTGTGCACACAGTAAGCGCTGAATAAATACAATTGATTGATAGATTAATTGATTGGGCCTCATTTACCTCATCTGCACAGTGAGGATTGAGACTGTGAGTCCCATGTTGGGCAGAACCCACGTCCTCTGGCTCCCGGGCCGGAGCTCTTTCCACTAAGTCACACTACTCCTCATTCATTCAATTGTATTTATTGAGCACTTACTGTGTGCAGAGCACTGTACTAAGCGCTTGGGAAGTACAAGTCGGCAACATATAGAGACGGTCCCTACCCAACAGTGGGCTCACAGTCTAGTCATTGCTAGGCACTGTACAAAGTGCCAGGGTGGATACAAACAAATTGGGTTGAACACTGTTGTATCTCAGGGAGCCCCGTGATTTCCATGGTTTATGTCCTCTCTGAGCCTCCCATCTTAATCAATTAATCAATTAGGATGACAGAGGGACACCGTGGCTCAGTGGAAAGAGCCTGGGCTTGGGAGTCAGAGGTCATGGGTTCTAATTCCGGCTCTGCCACTCGTCAGCTGTGTGACTTTGGGCAAGTCACTTCAATCAATCAATCAGTTGTATTTATTGAGTGCTTACTGTGTACAGATCACTGTACTAAGTGCTTGGGAAGTACAAGTTGGCAACATAACTTCACTGCTCTGCGCCTCAGTTCCCTCATCTGTAAAATGGGGATGAAGATTGTGAGCCCCACGTGGGACAACCTGATCACCTTGTGTCCCCCCCAAGTGCTTAGAACAGTGCTTTGCACATAGTAAGTGCTTAACAAATACCATTATTATTATTATTAATTTATGGCTTTTACTGAGCATTTACTCTGTGCAGAGCAATGCACTAAGTGCTTGGGAGAGGGCAATAAGGCAGATAGTTTCCCAGTCCAGCACAAGCTTGCCACCTAGTCTCCCTGTTTCTCATCCTGGGTTCTGGTTGTCTCCCCCTTCTAGACTGTGAGCCCGTTGTTGGGTAGGGACCATCTCTGTACGTTGCCAACTTGTACTTCCCAAGCACTTAGCACAGTGCTCTGCACACAGTAAGCGCTCAATATAAGCAATTGAATGAATGAATGGTTTTGTGTGTACTGCTGACTCAGGTTTGCGCACACAATTTCTCGGAGTTGTGTGGCCACAGGTGTGTCAGTTGCCAACCCCTTCTCCTTTGCCTTCTCTCCCTGGAGCAAGTGGAAGGTGCCGCCCCAATTCCCAGATGGGGATGATTGAGCTCGTTAGGCTAATTCTCATTAAAGAGCAATGACTAAGAAACGGCTCTGCTCCTTTTATCCCAGAGGAATTCATCAGATCCCAGAGGAATTCATCAGATCCCAGGAACTGGTTTGCTTTTGGGAAGGCCAACGAGGGATGAATACACGTGTTTTAAATACATTTCACGGTAAGCTACTGGAGGGCAGGGACGATGCTTTTAATCTATGGAACTCTCCTCTAGGTTTATTACAGCGTGGCTTAGTGGAAAGAGCCCAGGCTTGGGAGTCAGAGGTTGTGGGTTCTAATCCGGCTCTGCTACGTATCTGTTGTGTGACCTTGGGCAAGTCACTTAACTTCTCTGTCCCTCACTTACCTCATCTGTAAAATGGGGATGAAGACTGTGAGCCTCACGGGGGACAACCTGATTATCTTATATCTACTCTAGCACTTAGAACAGTGCGTGGCACATACTAAGCGCTTTACAAATACCAACATTATTATTATTATTACTGTAAATAACGGGGACAGCCTTATTTTTTATGGTATTGATTAAGGGCTGACTATGTGCCATCATCATCATCAATCGTATTTATTGAGCGCGTACTGTGTGCAGAGCACTGTACTAAGCACTTGGGAAGTACAAATTGGCAACATATAGAGACAGTCCCTACCCAAAAGTGGGCTTACAGTCTAAAAGGGGGAGACAAAACCAAACATACTAACAAAATAAAATAAATAGAATAGATATGTACACGTAAAATAAATAAATAAATAGAGTAATAAATATGTACAAACATATATACATATATACAGGTGCTGTGGGGAAGGGAAGGAGGTAAGATGGGGGGATGGAGGGGGGACGAGGGGGAGAGGAAGGAAGGGACTCAGTCTGGGAAGGCCTCCTGGAGGAGGTGAGCTCTCAGCAGGGCCTTGAAGGGAGGAAGAGAGCGAGCTTGGCAGATGGGCAGAGGGAGGGCATTCCGGGCCAGGGGGAGGACGTGGGCCGGGGGTCGATGGCGGGACAGGCGAGAACGAGGTACGGTGAGGAGATTAGTGGCGGAGGAGTGGAGGGTGCGGGCTGGGCTGGAGAAGGAGAGAAGGGAGGTGAGGTAGGAGGGGGTGAGGGGATGGAGTGCCTTGAAGCCCAGGGTGAGGAGTTTCTGCCTGATGCACAGATTGATTGGTAACCACTGGAGATTTTTGAGGAGGGGAGTAATATGCCCAGAGCGTTTCTGGACAAAGATAATCCGGGTAGCAGCATGAAGTATGGATTGAAGTGGGGAGAGACACGTGGATGGGAGATCAGAGAGAAGGCTGATGCAGTAGTCCAGACGGGATAGGATGAGAGCTTGAACGAGCAGGGTAGCGGTATGGTTGGAGAGGAAAGGGCGGATCTTGGCAATGTTGCGGAGCTGAGACCGGCAGGTTTTGGTGGCGGCTTGGATGTGAGGGGTGAATGAGAGAGCAGAGTCGAGGATGACACCAAGTTTGCGGCCTTGTGAGACGGGAAGGATGGTAGTGCCGTCAACAGAGATGGGAAAGTCAGGGAGAGGGCAAGGTTTGAGAGGGAAGACAAGGAGTTCAGTCCTCGACGTGTTGAGCTTTAGGTGGCGGGCAGACATCCAGATGGAGATGTCCTGAAGGCAGGAGGAGATGCGAGCCTGGAGAGAGGGGGAGAGAGCAGGGGCAGAGA
Organism: Tachyglossus aculeatus; assembly: GCF_015852505.1. Lineage (NCBI taxonomy): Eukaryota > Metazoa > Chordata > Mammalia > Monotremata > Tachyglossidae > Tachyglossus > Tachyglossus aculeatus. Next base: position 2,670,062 of record NC_052068.1, read on the forward strand.
TGGAGATTTGGGTGTCATCAGCGTACAGTGCCAGGCACTGTATTAAGTGCTGGGGTAGTTATCCGCTAATCCTGTTGGCCGCAGTCCCTGTCTCACGTGGGGTTCACTGTCTTCATCCCCATTTGACAGATGAGGGAACCGTCTCCCCCTTCTAGACTGTGAGCCCGCTGTTGGGTAGGGACCATTTCTATATGTTGCCAACTTGTACTTCCCAAGCGCTTAGTACAGTGCTCTGTACATAGTAAGTGCCCAATAAATATGACTGAAGGAATGAATGAATGAACTGAGGCCCAGAGAAGTGAAGTGACTCACCCAGGGTCCCGCAGCAGACAAGCGGCGGAGCCGGGATTAGAACCCAGGTCTTCTGACTCCCAAGCTTGAGCTCTTTCCACTAGGCCACCTGTTAGACGTTCAACACAGCTGTCTACACGTAGAAGACTCCCCATCCAGGGCTCTGCATACAGTAGACATCCAGTTCAGCTCTCCTCACCCACTAGATGCCCAGTTCAGTGCCCAGCACCAAGTAAGTGCCCAGCCCAATGCTTTGTACCTAGTAGACACCCAGTTCAGCTCTCTCTGCACTCAGCAGATAGCAGAGCGTTAGATCTTTGTGGACTGGGACCATGTTCTGAGCGTCTGTTGTATTTCCCAAGCGATCAGTACAGTGCACTGTACTTCCCATTCATTCATTCAATCGTATTTATTTATTGAGCGCTTACTGTGTGCAGAGTACTGTACTAAGCGCTTGGGAAGTACAAGTTGGCAACATCTAGAGATGGTCCCTACCCAACCACAGGCTCACAGTCTAGAAGTGGGAGACAGACAACAAAACAAAACGTGTGGACAGGTTTCAAGTCATCAGAATAAATAGATCCCCCCGGTCCCTTTGAAGCACTGATTCTGACTCTGCTCAGCATACATAAGCTGTGCTCTAGTGCTCGGCACACAGTAGGCGCTCAATAAATATGATTGAATTAATTTTCCACAGGAGACCCTGGAGAGAAAAGGAGGGGATGGATACAACCACCGTCTGAAATCAAACAATCCTTTTTGCCAGGCCGCGATGCTCTTTTTTGTCATCATCATCATCAATCATATTTATTGAGCGCTTACTATGTGCGGAGCACTGTACTAAGCGCTTGGGAAGTACAAGTTTCCCCCATCCCTGCCCCTAAGATCAGAAACTGTTCCACCAAGAGGGACCGGTGTCTAGACTGTGAGCCTAGATTGTGCGCCCGTTGTTGGGTAGGGACCGTCTCTATATGTTGCCGACTTGTAATAGTCATAATAATGGCATTTATTAAGCGCTTACTATGTGCAAAGCACTGTTCTAGGTGCTGGGGAGGTTAAAAGGTGATTAGGTTGTCCCAAAGGGGGCTCACGGTCTTAATCCTCATTTTACAGATGAGGTAACTGAGGCACAGAGAAGTTAAGTGACAATAATAATGATCGTATTTGTTAAGCGCTTACTATGTGCAAGTGCTGGAACTTGCCCAAAGTCACACAGCTGACAATTGGCAGAGTCAGAATTTGAACCCATGACCGCTGACTCCAAAGCCCGGGCTCTTTCCACTGAGCCACGCTGCTTAGTACAGTGCTCTGCACACAGTAAACACTTAATGTGATTGAATGAATGAAGAGGGCAGGTTGCCCCCTCCCCAAATTAGAAAAGGTTTCATTACTCTATTTGATTAATGATGTGTCTATATCTATAATTCTATTTATTCTGGCGGTATTGATGCCTGTCTACTTCGTTTTGTTGTCTGTCTCCCCTTTGTAGACTGTGAGCCCGTTGATGGGTAGGGACTGTCTCTATCTGTTGCCGAAGTGTACTTTCAAAGGGCTCTTAGTACAGTGCTCTGCACACAGTAGGCGCTCAATAAATAGGATTGAAAGAATAAATGAGGAGCTCTCACTCCCGGCTGACCCTGCCTCACTGTTGTTACTGATGGGACGTGGTCAGTTTTAATCTGATGTTTGTGTTTTGTGAAAGTTTGGGGACTTCTCCATTAACCACACAGGTGTCCTTGAATCGTAGCCACTGCTGTTGTAGTTGATTGAGACCCCCACAACCCATTAACACACAGCAAGCGACAAAATGGGCAAAACTGCTATTTTAATTGAAGTTATAGTAAAAATACATATGCACCTATAATAATAATAATTGTGGTATTTGTTAAGTGCTTACTATATGCCAAGCACTGTTCTAAGCACTGGGGGAGATACAAAGTAATCAGGTTGTCCCACGGGGGGCTCACAGTCTTAATCCCCATTTTACAGATGAGGGAACTGAGGCACAGAGAAGTGACAGCTGTCACACAGCTGACAAGTTCCCAGACTGAGCCCCCTCCTTCCTCTCTCCCTTCCCCCGCCTTACCTCCTTCCCCTCCCCACAGCACCTGTATATTTGTATATATGTTGCCAACTTGTACTTCCCAAGTGCTTAGCACAGTGCTCTGCACACAGTAAGTGCTCAATAAATACGATTGATTGGTTGTATGTATTTATTACTCTATTTTATTTGTATACATTTTTTCTATTTATTTTATTTTGTTAATATGTTTTGTTTTGTTCTCTGTCTCCCCCGTCTAGACTGTGAGCCCACTGTTGGGTAGGGACCGTCTCTACATGTTGCCAACTTGTACTTCCCAAGCGCTTAGTACAGTGCTCTGCATGCAGTAAGCGCTCAATAAATACAATTGAATGAATGAATGGAAGTGGCTAAGTCAGGATTAGAACCCATGACCTCTGACTCCAAAGCCCGGGCTCTTTCCACTAAGCCACTCTGTCTCTCTCTCTCTCTCTCTCTGTCTCTCTCTGTCTTGTTCTCTCCAACTAAATAAATATATATTCATTCATTCAATCGAGTATGATTATTATTATTATTACTACTCTATTTTACTTGTGCATATCTATTCTATTTATTTTATTTTGTTAATATGTTTGGTTTTGTTCTCTGTCTCCCCCTTCTAGACTGTGAGCCCACTGTTGGGAGGGACTGTCTCTATATATTGCCAACTTATACTTCCCAAGCGCTTAGTACAGTGCTCTGCACACAGTAAGCGCTCAATAAATATGATTGAGAAGCAGCATGGCTCAATGGAAAGATCACGGGTTTTCTAGTCAGAGGTCATGGGTTCAAATCCTGACTCTGCCACTTGTCAGCTGTGTGGCTTTGGGCAAGTCACTTAACTTTTCTGGGCCTCAGTTCCCTCATCTGTAAAATGGAGATGAAGACTGTGAGCCTCCCGTGGGACATCCTGATCACCTTGTAACCTCCCCCGCACTTAGAATAGTGCTTTGCACATAGTAAGCACTTAATAAATGCCATTATTATTATTATTATTTATTGAGCACTTACTGTGTGTAGAGCACTATACTAAGCGCTTGGGAAGTACAAGTTGGCAACATATAGAGATGGTCCCTACCCAACAGAGGGCTCACAGTCTAGAATCATGCCTCTTCACTGACGGGTAGTTTTCTAAGTGCTTTGGTATCCTTTGGCAGGAAGATTAGCCTGAATTTATCAGGGTTTTCCTACAGACGCTATTTTTCTTAAAGCCTTTATCAGTCAATCAGTTGTCTTTATTGAGTGCTTACTGTGTGCAGGGAACTGTACTAAGCGCTTGGGAAAGTACAATGCAACAGAGTTAGCGGACACATTCCCCAACCAAGCTGAGCTTATCTTTATATTAATGTCTGCCCCACCTGTAGACTTGTAAAATGTGTGACTTTGGACAAGTCACTTCCCTTCTCTGTGCCTCAGTCACCTCATCTGTAAAATGGGGGTGATGACTGTGAGCCCCCCGTGGGACAACCTGATTACCTTGTATCTACCCCAGCGCTTAGAACAGTGCTTGGCACCTAGTAAGCGCTTCACAAATATCACCATTATTATTATTATTATTAATAAACTCGTTGCGGGCAAGGAACTTGTCTACCAACTCTGTTGAGAAGAAGCGTGGCCTACTGGATACAGCACAGGCCCGGAAGTCAGAAGGATGTGGGTTCCAATCCTGACACCCCATTTGTCAGGTGATCTTGGGCAAGTCACTTCACTTCTCTGTGCCTCAGTTACTTCATCTGTAAACTGGGGATTAAGACTTTGAGCCAGGAGCAGCATGGCTTAGTGGATAAAGCACAAAACTGGGAGTCAGAAGGTCATGGGTTCTAATCCCGGCTCTGCCACTTGTTCACTATGTGGCCTTGGGCAAGTCACTTCACTTCTTTTTTCCTCAGTTCCCTCCTCTGTAAAATGGGAATTGAGATTGTGAGCCTCACTTGAGACAGGGATTGGGTCCAACCTGATTTGCTTGTATCCACTCCAGCGCTTAGTACAGTGCCTGGTACATAGTAAGGGCTTAATAAATACCACAATTATTATTATTATTATTATCTTCAATAGGTGGGACAGGGACTGTGTCCAACTTCATTAGGGTATATCTACTCCAGTACTTAGCACAATGCCTGGCACACAATAATCACTAAACAAAGACCATAAATAAATTCAATTCTAGGTGTCTTTCGGTGACGGGAAATTCCAAGCTATATTTTCATGCTATTGTTTAAGCGCTGTCTGATATAATAATAATAATAATAATAATAATAATAATGGCATTTATTAAGGGCTTACGATGTGCAAAGCACTGTTCTAAGCTCTGGGGAGGTTACAAGGTGATCAGGTTGTCCCATGGGGGGCTCACAGTCTTCACCCCCATTTTACAGATGAGGTGACTGAGGCACAGAGAAGTTAAGTGACTTGCCCAAAGTCACACAGCTGACAGTTGGCGGAGTCGGAATTTGAACCCATGACCTCACTAGCAGAGAGAGCCTCCCTTCCCTGTGTCTTCTTGAACAGAGTTCTAATCTTAGCTCTTCCACTTGTCGGCTGTGTGACCTTGGCCAAGTCACTTCACTTCGCCGGGCCTCGGTCACCTCGCCTGTAAAATTGGGGATTAAGACAGTGAAGTCCCATGGGGTACAGGGACTGTGTCCAACCTGATTAGCTTTTGTCCACTCCAGCACTTTGTACAGTAATAATAATAATAATGATGGTATTTGTTCATTCATTCATTCAATCATATTTATTGTGCACTTACTGTGTGCAGAGCACTGTACTAAACGCTTGGGAAGTACAAGTCGGCAACATATAGAGACGGTCCCTACCTAACAGTGGGCTCACAGTCTAGAAGGGGGAGACAGAGAACAAAACATATTAACAAAATAAAATAGAATAAATATGTACAAATAAAATAAATAAAAGTGCTTACTCTGCGCAAAGCACTGTTCTAAGCACTGGGGAGATACAAGGTGATCAGATTGTCCCATGTGGGGCTCACATTCTTAATCCCCATTTTACAGATGAGGGAACTGAGGCACAGAGAAGTTAAGTGACTTGCCCAAAGTCACACAGCTGACAATTGATGGAGCCAGGATTTGAACCCGTGACCTCTGACTCCAAAGCCCGGGCTCTTTCCATTGAGCCACGCTGCTTCCCTACCTGGAACAGAGTAAACCTTTGACAAATGCCATTTAAAAACAAAAACACAAAAAAGTGTGCTCCCAGGCCCAGATTAAGCATGGAAGAAATCACTGCCTTATAATAATGATGGCATTTATTAAGTGCTTACTATGTGCAAAGCACTGTACTAAGTGCTGAGCACTGTATGTTTGGTTTTGTTCTCTGTCTCCCCCTTTTAGACTGTGAGCCCACTGTTGGGTAGGGACTGTCTCTATACGTTGCCAACTTGTACTTCCCAAGCGCTTAGTACAGTACTCTGCACACAGTAAGCGCTCAATAAATACGATTGATTGATGGATTGGCTCCATGAGGAACCTCCCCTCTGCCCATTAATAATGTTGGTATTTGTTTTAAGCATTTTTAAGGGCTGGGGGGATAGAAGGTGATCACATTGTCCCACGTGGGGCTCACAGTCTTCATCCCCATTTTACAGATGAGGGAACTGAGGCCCAGAGAAGTGAAGTGACTTGCTCAAGGTCACACAGCTGACAATTGGCGGAGCCGGGTTCTTTCCACTAAACCACGCCGCCCGTTACCGAAGAGACAGTAAGTCCCTGGCAAAAAGTATCTGAAATTCAGCTTTTAATTCCTGCCAGCAATCAGGCATGTCCACAGGCGCAGGGAAAAAAACATCAGCGTTGCCAGAGAGTTGACCTTTCTGCGAGGACAGGGCTCGGCACACAGTAAGCGCTCAGTAAATACGATTGATTAATTTACAATTGATTTCCCAGAGAGGAAGAGGACTCTGTGCCCCAGGCTTGAGGAAACGAATTTAGAGAGAAACTTTAGTGTGTTTGCTTGTCTGTTTCAACTTGTACTTCCCAAGCGCTTAGTACAGTGCTCTGCACACAGTAAGCGCTCAATAAATACGATTGATTGTTTCATGTTACTTGTTTGGCACTTCTGTTGTATCACCTTGTACTTCCCAGGCGCTTAGTAATTCCGTAGAGCTTAGTTCACCTGTATATATGTATATATGTTTGTATGTATTTATTACTCCATTTATTTACATATTTATTCTATTTTATTTTGTTAATATGTTTTGTTTTCTTGTCTGTCTCCCCCTTCTAGACTGTGAGCCCGCTGTTGGGTAGGGACTGTCTCTGTATGTTGCCAACATGGACTTCCCAAGCTCTTAGTACAGTGCTCTGCACACAGTAAGCGCTCAATAAATACGATTGATTGATTGTTTCATGTTACTTGTTTAGCACTTCTGTTGTATCACCTTGTACTCCCCAAGCGCTTAGTACTTCCCTAGAGCTTAGTTCACCTGTATATATGTATATATGTTTGTATGTATTTATTACTCCATTTATTTATTTATTTTATTTGTACATATTTATTCTATTTATTTTATTTTGTTAATATATTTTGTTTTGTTGTCTGTCTTCCCCTTCTAGACTGTGAGCCCGCTGTTGGGTAGGGACTGTCTCTGTATGTTGCCAACATGGACTTCCCAAGAGCTTAGTACAGTGCTCTGCACACACTAAGCGCTCCATAAATACGATTGATTGATTGATTAGTACAGTGCTCTGCACGCAGTAAGCGCTCAGTAAATACGATTGATTAATTTACAATTGATTTCCCAGAGAGGAAGAGGACTCTGTGCCCCAGGCTTGAGGAAACGAATTTAGAGAGACGCTTTAGTGTGTTTGCTTGTCTGTTTCAACTTGTACTTCCCAAGCGCTTAGTACAGTGCTCTGCACACAGTAAGCGCTCAATAAATACGATTGATCGTTTCAAGTTACTTGTTTAGCACTTCTGTTGTATCACCGTGTACTTCCCAAGCGCTTAGTACTTCCCTAGAGCTTAGTTCACCTGTATATATGTATATATGTTTGTATGTATTTATTACTCCATTTATTTATTTATTTTATTTGTACATATTTATTCTATTTATTTTATTTTGTTAATATGTTTTGTTTTGTTGTCTGTCTCCCCCTTCTAGATTGTGAGCCCGCTGTTGGGTAGGGACCGTCTCTGTATGTTGCCAACATGGACTTCCCAAGCTCTTAGTACAGTGCTCTGCACACAGTAAGCGCTCAATAAATACGATTGATTGATTGATTGTTTCATGTTACTTGTTTAGCACTTCTGTTGTATCACCTTGTACTCCCCAAGCGCTTAGTACTTCCCTAGAGCTTAGTTCACCTGTATATATGTATATATGTTTGTATGTATTTTTTACTCCATTTATTTATATATTTTATTTGTACAAATTTATTCTATTTATTTTATTTTGTTACTATGTTTTGTTTTGTTCTCTGTCTCCCCCTTCTAGACTGTGAGCTCGCTGTTGGGTAGGGACTGTCTCTTTATGCTGCCAACATGGACTTCCCAAGAGCTTAGTACAGTGCTCTGCACACAGTAAGCGCTCAATAAATACGATTGATTGATCAGTACAGTGCTCTGCACACAGTAAGTGCTCAGTAATTACGATTGATTAATTTACAATTGATTTCCCAGAGAGGAAGAGGACTGTGTGCCCCAGGCTTGAGGAAACGAATTTAGAGAGAAGCTTTCGTTTGTTTGCTTGTCTGTTTCCTGTTACTTGTTCGGCACTTCTGTTGTATCACCTTGTACTTCCCAAGCGCTTAGTACTTCCCAAGCACTTAGTTCACCTGTATATATGTATATATGTTTGTATGTATTTATTACTCCATTTATTTATTTATTTTATTTGTACATATTTATTCTATTATTTTATCTTGTTAATATCTTTTGTTTTGTTTGTCTCCCGCTTCTAGACTGTGAGCCCACTGTTGGGTAGGGACTGTCTCTGTATGTTGCCAACATGGACTTCCCAAGCGCTTAGTACAGTGCTCTGCACACAGTAAGCGCTCAGTAATTACGATTGATTAATTTACAATTGATTTTCCAGAGAGGAAGAGGACTCTGTGCCCCATGCTTGAGGAAATGAATTTAGAGAGAAGCTTTAGTTTGTTTGCTTGTCTGTTTCATGTTACTTGTTTAGCACTTCTGTTGTATCACCTTGTACTTCCCAAGCGCTTAGTTCACCTGCATATATGCATATATGTTTGTATGTTTTTATTACTCCATTTATTTATATATTTTGTTTGTACATATTTATTCTATTTATTATGTTAATATGTTTTGTTCTCTGTCTCCCCCTTCTAGACTGTGAGCCCACCGTTGGGTAGGGACCATTGCTAGATGTTGCCAACTTGTACTTCCCAAGCGCTTAGAACAGTGCTCTGCACACAGTAAGCGCTCAATAAATACGATTGATTGCCTGTCTATTTCATGTTACTTGTTTAGTACTTCTGTTGTACCACCTTGTACTTCCCAAGCGCTTAGTACTTCCCAAGAGCTTAGTTCACCTGTATATTTGTATATATGTTTTTATGTATTTATTACTCCATTTATTTATTTATTTATTTTTACATATTTATTCTATTTTATTTTGTTAATAGGTTTGGTTTTGTTCTCTGTCTCCCCCTTCTAGACTGTGAGCCCGCTGTTGGGTAGGGACCGTCTCTGTGTGTTGCCAACTTGTACTTCCCAAGCGCTTAGTACAGTGCTCTGCACACAGTAAGCGCTCAATAAATACGATTGAATGAATGAATGAATACAGTGCTCTGCACACTAAGTGCTCAACAAATACGATTGAATGAATGAATGAATCAATCAAACACTGCTCTAAACTCTTGGGTAGCTTGTCAGCTGGATGACTTTGGGCAAGTCACTTAACTTCTCTGTGCCTCAGTTACCTCATCTGTAAAATGGGGTTGAAGACTGTGAGCCCCACGTGGGACAACCTGATTGGCCTTGTATCCTCCCCAGTGCTTAGAACGGTGCTTTGCACATAGTAAGCGCTTAACAAATGCCATTATTATTATTATTATTATTACAAGTTAATTAAGTTGGACACTGTTCCTGTCCCGCCTAGGTGTTCACAGTCTAAGTAGGAGGGAGGGCAGGTATTGAATCCCCATTTTACAGCTGAGGAAACTGAGGCACAGAGAAGTTTGTAAGAAGCCCTTACTATGAGCCAGTCGCTGTCCTAAGCGCTGGGGTGGGTACGAGCAAATTGGGTTGGACACAAGCCCTGTCATACATGGGGCTCACAATCTTAATCCCTATTTTACAAATGAGGAAACCGAGGCGCAGAGAAGTTAATAAGCGCTTACTATGTGCCAGTCATTGTCCTAAGTGCTAGGGTGGATACGAGCAACTTGGGTATCATCATCATCATCAATCGTATTTATTGAGCGCTTACTATGTGCAGAGCACTGTACTAAGTGCTTGGGAAGTACACATTGGCAACACATATAGACAGTCCCTACCCAACAGGGCTCACAGTCTAAAAGGGGGAGACAGAGAACAAAACCAAACATACCAAAAAAAAAAAATAAATAGGATAGATATGTACAAGTAAAATAAATAAATAGAGTAATAAATATGTACAACCATATATACATATATACAGGTGCTGTGGGGAAGGGAAGGAGGTAAGATGGGGGGATGGAGAGAGGGACGAGAGGGAGAGGAAGGAAGGGGCTCAGTGTGGGAAGGCCTCCTGGAGGAGGTGAGCTCTCAGCAGGGCCTTGAAGGGAGGAAGAGAGCTAGCTTGGCGGATGGGCAGAGGGAGGGCATTCCAGGCCCGGGGGTCGTAATAATAATGGTATTTGTTAAGCGCTTACTATGTGCCAAGCACTGTTTTAAGCGCTGGGAGAGATACAAGGTGATCAGGTTGTCCCACGTGGGGCTCACAGTTTTAATCCCCATTTTACAGATGTGGGAATTGAGGCGCAGAGAAGTGAAGTGACTTGCCCAAAGTCACACAGCTTAATAATAATAATGGCATTTATTAAGCGCTATGTGCAAAGAACTGTTCTAAGCACTGGGGAGGTTACAAGGTGATTAGGTTGTCCCAAGGGGGCTCTCAGTCTTAATCCCCATTTGACAGATGAGGTAACTGAGGCACAGAGAAGTGAAGTGACTTGCCCAAAGTCACACAGCTTATAAAAATAATAATAATGGCATTTATTAAGTGCTTACTATGTGCAGAGCACTGTTCTAAGCGCTGGGGAGGTTACAAGGTGATCAGGTTGTCCCATGTGGGGCTCTCAGTCTTAATCCGCACTTGACAGATGAGGTAACTGGTGCACAGGGAAGTATATTGCCAACTTGTACTTCCCAAGTGCTTAGTACAGTGCTCTGCACACAGTAAGCGCTCAAAAAATACGATTGAATGAAGTGATTGCCCAAAGTCACACAGCTGACAAGTGGCGGAGCTGGGATTTGAACCCATGCCCTCTGACTCCAAAGCCCGGGCTCTTTCCATTAAGCCACGCTGCTTCTCTACACAGGGCTCCCAATCTTAATCCCCATTTTAAAGATGAGGAAACCGAGGCACAGAGAAGGGAAGCGACTGGCCCGAGGTCACAGAACGGGCAGATGGAGGAGCGGGGATTTGAACCCAGGTCCTCTGATGCCAAGGCCCTGGATCTTTCTGCCAGGCCATGCTGCTTCTCCCATCGGTCTTCCAGGGGCACCAATCTAAACTCAGACTTTAGTTTTGCATTCTGCAGCTCTTCACCACCACAGAGTAAAAATAACCTTACATTGTAAGGTTTATGAAGGCGGGGTTACAGATTTTTACGTCTACTACACTCCCCAGCCATCTGGCAGGGAGTTTCGCCCGCAGAAAGTGTCCAAAATAGTAGTTTGTAGACCACAGGTGCTCTGTAAGCTATCCCTCTGCATCCAGAACAGTACTTTGCACATAGTAGGCACCGCTACAGAGTTGTGTCCCAAAATGCATCCAGAACAGTACTTTGCACATAGTAGGTGCCGTTACAGAGTTCATTCATTCATTCAGTCGTATTTATTGAGCGCTTACTGTGTGCAGAGCACTGTACTAAGCATCAGGAAGTACAAGTTGGCAACATATAGAGACGGTCCCTACGTTCTTGCCTGTCCCGCCGCCGACCCCCGGCCCACATCCTACCTCTGGCCTGGAATGGCCCCCTCCACACATCTGCCCAACTAGCTCTCTTCCTCCCTTCAAAGCCCTACTGAGAGCTCACCTCCTCCAGGAGGCCTTCCCACATTCAGCCCCCTCCTTCCTCCCCCCACCCCCCCAGCACTACCTCCTTCCCCTCCCCACAGCCCCTGTATATATGTCTGTACAGACTTATTGCTCTATTTCACTTGTATATATTTACTCTATTTTATTGATGATGTGTATATAGCTATAATTTGATGCATTCTGATGGTATTGACACCTGTCTCCACGTTTAGTTTTGTTGCCTGTCTCCCCCTTCTAGCCTGTGAGCCCGCTGTTGGGGAGGGACCGTCTCTAGCTGTTGCAGACTTGGACTTCCTAAGCGCTTAGTCCAGTGCTCCGCACACAGTAAGCGCTCAGTAAATACGATTGAATGAATGAATGCCCCCCTCCCCCCCTCTCCCCGCCTGTCTCTGTGAGTATCTCTGTCTGTCTCTGTGTGGTGTGTGTGTGTCTCTGGAGCTCTGTGAGTGAGTGAGTGAGCGAGCGAGCGAGCCCCGGCAGGGGCAGGGCTGCCCGCACCGCCCCGAGGAGGCCGCCAGGGGGCGCCCCCGCACCGCCCACCGGGGGACCGCAGCGGGGAGGAGGGGGGAGGGGGGAAGAGGGGGAAGAGGGGAGGAGGGGGAGGAGGAGGAGGGAGGAGGAGGAGGGAGAGGGGAGGGGGTAAAGGAGAAAGAGGGAGGAGGGAGGGGAGGAAAGGGGGAGGAGGGAGAGGGGAGGGGGAAAGGGGGAGGGAGGGGGGAAGAGGAGGGGGGGAGGGAGGAGGGGGAATGGGAAGAGGGAGGAGGAGGAATGGGAGGAGGGAGGAGGAGGGAGAAGGGGGAAAGAGGAGAGGGAAGGAGGGGGAGGAAGAGGAGGGGGGAGGAGGGGAAGGAAAGAGGAGGGAGGAGGGAGGAGGTGAAGGAAAGAGGAGGGAGGAGGAAGGAGGAGGGGAGAGAGGAGGAGGGAGGAGGGGGAGAGAGAAGGAGGAAAGGGGGAGGAGGGAGAGAGAGAAGGAGGAAAGGGGGAGGAGGAAAGGGGGAGGAGGGAGGAGGGGGAGAGAAGGAGGAAAGGGGGAGGAGGGGGAGAAGGGGGAGAGAGAAGGAGGAAAGGGGGAGGAGGGAGGAGGGGAAGGAAAGAGGAGAGAGGAGGAGAGAGGAGGAGGGAGGAGGGGAGGAGGGAGGAGGGGGAATGGGGGAGGAGGGGGAGAGAGAAGGAGGAAAGGGGGAGGAGGGGGAGAGAGAAGGAGGAAAGGGGGAGGAGGGGGAGAGAGAAGGAGGACAGGGGAGGAGGGAGGAGGAGGAAAGGGGGAGAGGGGGAGGAGGAGAGGGGGAGAGAGGAGGGGGAGAGAGAAGGAGGAAAGGGGGAGGAGGGGGAGAGAGAAGGAGGAAAGGGGGAGGAGGGGGAGAGGGGAGGAGGGAGGAGGGGAAGGAAAGAGGAGGGAGGAGGAAGGAGGAGAGAGGAGGAGGGAGGAGGGGGAGAGAGGAGGAGGGAGGAGGGAGAGAGAGAAGGAGGAAAGGGGAGGAGGGGGGAGGAGGAAAGGGGAGGAGGGGGGAGGAGGAAGGGGGAGGAGGGAGGAGCGATGAGTGCAGGGGGCGGGGGGAGGAGGAGGGAGGTTTGGTGTCTGGGGCCGGGAAATTTCCTGGCGGGTCCGGGAGGCGGGGACAGGCCGGACCCTCCTCCTCCTCCTCCTCCTCCTCCTCCTCCTCCCCCGCCCATCTCCTGCCGCCGGACACACCAGACCCCCCGGTCAGGCGGACGGACAGCCAGAGCCAGCCAGCCCCCCGCCCCGCCCCGCCCCGAGCCCGGGCTCCCCCAGGTAAGGCCCGGAGGGGACGGGGGGGCGGGGGGGCCCCCGGTGCGGAGCAGGGCGGGGGGTGGGTGGGGGCCGCAGCGGCTGAGCGAACGGGCCCGGGGACAGCGGGGCCCAAAGCCAAGGACAAACCCCCCGTCCCCAAACCTGGCTCCCACCCTGCGGCCCCCTCCTCCTCACCCTCCACCTCCCAGCTCACCGCCCAGCTGACCCTCCATCTTCCCCCCCAGCTGGTCCTGACTCCCCAGCTGACCCCCTAGCTGACCCCACCTAGGCCCCCCCCTCCCCCAGCTGGCCCTCGCCCTGCCCCCCCCAGCTGACCCCCCTGCCACCCCCCCAGCTCCTCCCCCAGCTGGTCCTGACCCCCCAGCTGACCTCCCAGCTGACCCCACCTAGGCCTCCCCCCCCAGCTGGCCCCCCAGCCACCCCCCAGCTGCCCCCCCATCCTACCCCCCCCAGGCCTCCCCCTTCCCCCCCCCCCCCAGCTGGTCCTCACCTGCCCCTCCCAGCTGAACCTCCCAGCTGACCCCCCCATCTTACCCCCCCAGCCCCTCCCCCCCCCCCGGCCCCCCATAACCTTGACACTGAGCGACTCCCATCCCCGGCTGGGGCAGGGGCTTCGAGGGTCTCCGGGGGAGGGGGCGACTGTCCAGTGCAGGGCAAGGCTGGGCAGGGCCCGTGCTTGGGCCCCCCCGCAGGTCCAGGAGTCAGCAGGGACAGACTCTTCCCCCGAGGGGCAGCCGGCTCCCCCTGACCTGCACACCAGATGCCAGGGGGTCTGGGGGAGGTAGGGGAAGGGACAGAGGGGTGAGCGAGTAAGTGCATGAGAAGCAGTGTGGCTCAGTGGAAAGAGTCCGGGTTTTGGAGTCAGAGGTCATGGGTTCAAATCCCAGCTCCACCAATCATCAGCTGTGTGACTTTGGACAAGTCACTTCACTTCTCCGGGCCTCAGTTCCCTCCTCTGGAAAATGGGGATGAAGATCGTGAGCCCCCGCCGTGGGACAACCTGATCATCTTGTAACCTCCCCAGCGCTTAGAACGGTGCTTTGCACATAGTAAGCGCTTAATAAATGCCATCGTTATTATTATTACCTGTGTTTGACCCCTGACCCCGCACGGTGGAGGGCTGTCCTGGGGCCAGGGGAGTGTGTGTCCGTCCTTCTGTCCCGAGCCTGGGCTGGATGTTCGTGGTCCCGCACGGCAGTGGGCTCCCATTCCCGTCCAGTGCCTGGAATATGCGTCTGTCTGCCCATCCGTCAGTCCGTCCATCCATCACCCCTGGCCCCATATGGCGGTGGGCGCCCGGGCCCGTCTGCCACCATGGATGTGAAGCAGCGTGGCTCAGTGGAAAGATCGCAGGCTTGGGAGTCAGAGGTCATGGGTTCAAATTCTGGCTCAGCCACTTGTCAGCTGTGTGACATTGAGTAAGCCAGTTAACTTCTCTGTGCCTCAGTTACCTCGTCTGTAAAATGGGGATTGACTGTCAGCCCCCCCCGTGGGACAACCTGATCACCTTGTATCCCCCCCCCCCAGCGCTTAGAACAGTGCTTCTCACATAGTAAGCGCTTAACAAATATCGTTATTATTATTATTATGTCCGTCTGTCCCTCCGTCCTCCCCGAGCGCGACCCTTGTGGTCCCTGGCCCTGCATGGTGGAGGTCTCATCCGGTGCTGAGGGGGTGTGTCCATCAGCTTGTCCATCTGTCCATCTGTCCCGAGCCCAGCCCTGGTGGTTCCCGGCCCCACAGGGCAGTGGACCCCCGGGTCTGTCCGGTGCCGGGGTCTGGGGGGAGGTTGTGCCCATCCATCGGTCCGTCCGTCTGTCCCGAGTGCGGGCCTAATCGTTCCCGGCCCCACAGGGCAGTGGGCTCCTGAGTCTGTCCGGTGCTTGGGTTCATCTGTCTGTCCATCCCGAGTCCGGCCCTGGTGTTCCCAAGTCCTGCATGGCAGTGGACTCTTGGGTCTGTCCGGTGCTTGGGATGTGTGTGTGTCCATCCATCTGTCTGTCCATCCCGAGTCCCGCCTTGGTGTTCCAGTGCTGAATGTGAGTGTGTGTCCGTTCTTCTGTCTGTCCATCCCGAGCCCAGCCCTGCTGTTCCCTAGTCCTGCATGGCATTGGGCTCCTGTTTCTGTCCGGTGCTTGGGATGTGTGTGTGTCCGTCCATCTGTCTGTCCATCCCGAGCCCATCCCTGGTGTTCCCTAGTCCTGCATGGCGTTGGGCTCCTGGTTCTGTCCGGTGCTTGGGATGTGTGTGTGTCCGTCCATCTGTCTGTCCATCCCGAGTCCGGCCTTGGTGTTCCGGTGCTTGGGATGTGTGTGTGTCCATCCATCTGTCTGTCCATCCCGAGCCCAGCCCTGCTGTTCCCTAGTCCTGCATGGCGTTGGGCTCCTGGTTCTGTCCGGTGCTTGGGATGTGTGTGTGTCCGTCCATCTGTCTGTCCATCCCGAGTCCGGCCTTGGTGTTCCGGTGCTTGGGATGTGTGTGTGTCCATCCATCTGTCTGTCCATCCCGAGCCCAGCCCTGCTGTTCCCTAGTCCTGCATGGCGTTGGGCTCCTGGTTCTGTCCGGTGCTTGGGATGTGTGTGTGTCCGTCCATCTGTCTGTCCATCCCGAGCCCAGCCCTGGTGTTCCCTAGTCCTGCATGGCGTTGGGCTCCTGGTTCTGTCCGGTGCTTGGGATGTGTGTGTGTCCGTCCACCTGTCTGTCCATCCCAAGTCCGGCCCTGGTGTTCCCTAGTCCTGCATGGCGTTGGGCTCCTGGCTGTGTCTGGTGCTTGGGATGTGTGTGTGTCTGTCCATCTGTCTGTCCATCCCGAGCCCAGCCCTGGTGTTCCTTAGTCCTGCATGGCGGTGGGCTCCTGAGTCTGCCCCGTGCTTGGGATGTGTGTGTGTGTCCGTTCATCTGTCTGTCCATCCCGAGCCCAGCCCTGGTGTTCCCTTGCATGGCGTTGGGCTCCTGGGTCTGTCCAGTGCTTGGGATGTGTGTGTGTCTGTCCATCTGTCTGTCCATCCCAAGCCCGGCCCTGGTGTTCCCTAGTCCTGCATGGCGATGGGCTCCCGGGTCTGTCCGGTACCCGGGTGTCTCTGGGCAAGCTATTCTGGCTGGCGCTGCCCCAGGATGCCACCAGACCCTATCCGGTGCTGGAAAGTCTCTCCCTGACTTTCCCATCACTGTAGACGGCACTACCATCCTTCCCGTCTCACAAGCCCGCAACCCTGGTATCATCCTCGACTCCGCTCTCTCGTTCACCCCTCACAACCAAGCCATCACCAAAACCTGCCGGTCTCACCTCTGCAACATTGCCAAGATCCGCCCTTTCCTCTCCATCCAAACTGCTACCCTGCTTGTTCAAGCTCTCATCCTATCCCGTCTGGACTACTGTATCAGCCTCCTCTCTGATCTCCCATCCGCCTGTCTCTCCCCACTTCAATCCATACTTCACACCGCTGCCCATATTGTCTTTGTCCAGAAATGCTCTGGGCATGTTACTCCCCTCCTCAAAAATCTCCAGTGGCTGCCTGTCAACCTATGCATCAAGCAAAAACTCCTCACTCTCAGCTTCAAGGCTGTCCATCCCCTCGCCCCCCTCCTACCTCACCTCCCTTCTCTCCTTCTCCAGCCCAGCCCGCACCCTCCGCTCCTCCACCGCTAATCTCCTCACCGTACCTCGTTCTCGCCTGTCCCGCCGTCGACCCCCGGCCCACGTCCTCCCCCAGGCCCGGAATGCCCTCCCTCTGCCCATCCGCCAAACAAGCTCTCTTCCTCCCTTCAAGGCCCTACTGAGAGCTCACCTCCTCCAGGAGGCCTTCCCACACTGAGCCCCCTCCTTCCTCTCCCCCTCTTCCCGCTCTCCATCCCCCCGCCTTACCTCTTTCCCTCCCGCACAGCACCTGTATAGATGTATATATGTTTGTACGTATTTATTACTCTATTTTACTTGTACATATTCTATTTATTTTGTTAATATGTTTTGTTCTCTGTCTCCCCCTTCTAGACTGTGAGCCCGTTGTTGGGTAGGGACCGTCTCTATATGTTGCCAACTTGTACTTCCCAACCGCTTAGTACAGTTCTCTGCACACAGTAAGCGCTCAATAAATACGATTGAAAGAATGAATGGAAATGAATTCGGGGTTGGGGGCCGGGATGGGGAGCGTCCATCTCGCCCCTCGACCCTCTCAGCCATGGCTCCCATGGTGGGGGCGGGTCTCCCCTCCTCCTCCATCTCAGCGGCCACCTCGCTTACCGAGACACTTAGCACAGAGGCACAGAGAAGCAGCTTGGCTTAGTGGAAAGAGCCCGGGCTTGGGAGTCAGACGTAGTGGATTCTAATCCCAGCTCCGCTGCTTTGTCAGCTGTGAGACCTTGGGCATGTCACTTCACCTCTCTGGGCCTCAGTTGCCTCATCTGTGAAATGGTGATTGAAGCTGAGCTCCCCATGGGACAACCTGATGACCTTGTATCTACCCCAGCACTTAGAACAGTGCTTGGCACTTAGTGAGCACTTAACAAATACCAATATTATTATTATTAGTAGTAGTAGTTTTTGCCTTAGAACAGTGCTTGGCACATAGTAAGCGCTTAACAAATACCAATATTATTAGTAGTGGTAGTAGTTTTTGCCCTGACTCCTGTATGGACCTCCTTGCTGACCTCCCTGCCTCCTGTCTCTTCCCACTCCAGTCCATACTTCATTCATTCATTCATTCATTCATTCATTCATTCATTCATTATTTATTTATTTATTTATTTTACTTGTACATATCTATTCTATTTATTGTATTTTGTTAGTATGTTTGGTTTTGTTCTCTGTCTCCCCCTTATAGACTGTGAGCCCACTGTTGGGTAGGGACTGTCTCTATATGTTGCCCACTTGTACTTCCCAAGCGCTTAGTACAGTGCTCTGCACACAGTAAGTGCTCAATAAATATGATTGATTGATTCATTTATTCAGTCGAATTGAGCGCTTACTGTGTGCAGAGCACTGTACTAAGCACTTGGGAAGTACAAGTCAGCAACATACAGAGACGGTCCCTACCCAACAATGGGCTCACATTCAGAAGGGGGAGACAGCAAAACAAAACAAGTAGACAGGTGTCAGTAGTAGTAGTATTAAAGATATGACCCCAGCCTTCAAGGAACATACAATTTGCTGTGTGCGGACCACTGTACTAAGCGCTTGGGAGGGTATGATAGGCTCCCAGTCCTCAAGGAGCTCACAGCCTCCTGGGGGAGACAGGCATTAAGTCAATTATAGGTAGGAAAAGCAAGAGTGAAAAGGTTTGGACATAAAATCTGGTGGGGGTCTGGGAGGGATGAGGACTGAAATGTGTCTTTTAGACTGTGAGCCCACTGTTGGGTGGGGACTGTCTCTATATGTTGCCAATTTGTACTTCCCAAGTGCTTAGTACAGTGCTCTGCACACAGTAAGCGCTCAATAAATACGATTGATGATGATGATGATGGAAAGTCTAAAGCTGGGGTAATAGAAGCAGCGTGACTTTAGCGGAAAGAGCCCGGGCTTTGGAGTCAGAAGTCGTGGGTTCTAATCCCACCCCCGCCGCCTGTCAGCTGTGTGACTGTGGGCAAATCACTTCACTTCTCTGTTCCTCACCTGGAAAATGGGGATGGAGACTGCGAGCCCCACGTGGGACAACCTGAATTCCTTGCATCTCCCCCAGCGCTTAGAACCGTGCTTGGAACAAAGTAAGCGCTTAAGAAATACCATCGTCATTATTATTATTATTAAAGGGGATGAGAAGTTAGGGAAGGCCTTGTGGAGGAAATGTGATGTTAGGGTGGCTTTGAAGAAGTGGGGAAAAGTCACCCCTCCCCACAGCACCTGTATATGTGTATATATGTTCGTATGTATCTATTACTCTATTTTATTTGTACATATTCTATTTTATTTTGTTAATATGTTTTGGTTTGTTCTCTGTCTCCCCTTCTATAATAATAATGGCATTTATTAAGTGCTTACTATGTGCAAAGCACTGTTCTAAGCGCTGAGCACTGTTCTAAGTGCTGAACAGTGACTAGACTGTGAGCCTGCTGTTGGGTAGGGACCATCTCTGTATGTTGCCAACTTGTACTTCCCAAGCGCTTAGTACAGTGCTCTGCACACAGTAAGCACTCAATAAGTACGATTGAATGAATGAATGAACCCCTCAGTTACCCCCATTCTAGACTGTGAGCTGAGCCCGTTGTTGGGTAGGGATTGCCTCTATCTGTTGCCGAAGTGTACTTTCCAAACGCTTAGTACAGTGCTTTGCACACAGTAAGCGCTCCATAAATACGATTGAATGAATGAATGAAGAGGGAGAGAGTTCCAAGCAGGAGGGAGGAACAAGAGGTTAATAGTAACAGTAATAATAATAATGATGGCATCTATTAAGCGCTTACTATGTGCAAAGCACTGTTCTAAGCACTGGGGAGGTTGCAAGGTGATCAGGTTGTCCCACGGGGGGCTCCCAGTCTTCACCCCCATTTTACAGATGAGGGAAATGAAGCCCAGAGAAGTGAAGTGACTTGCCCAAAGTCACACAGCTGACAATTGCTGGAGCCAGAATTTGAACCCATGACCTCTGACTCCAGAGCCTGCGCTCTTTCCACTGCACTTACTATGTGCAAAGCACTGTTCTAAGCGCTGGGGAGGTTACAAGTTGATCAGGTTGTCCCACGGGGGGGCTCCCAGTCTTCACCCCCATTTTCCAGATGAGGGAACTGAGGCCCAGAGAAGTGAAGTGACTGGTCCAAAGTCACACAGCTGACAATTGCTGGAGCCGGAATTTGAACCTGTAACCTCTGACTCCAAATCCTGTGCTCTTTCCACTGCACTTACTATGTGCAAAGCACTGTTCTAAGCGCTGGGGAGGTTACGAGGTGATCAGGTTGTCCCACGGGGGGGCTCACAGTCTTCACCCCCACTTTCCAGATGAGGGAACTGAGGCCCAGAGAAGTGAAGTGACTGGCCCAAGGTCACACAGCTGACAATTGCTGGAGCCGGGATTTGAACCCGTAACCTGTGACTCCAAAGCCTGGGCTCTTTCCACTGAGCCATGCAGGAAGAAAGATGAGAGGGAGGAGCAGTGAGCAGGATGGCGGTGGAGGAGCGAAGGTTGCGAGGTGGGTTGGAGAAGGAGAGGGGATCGGGGGCTTAAAAGCCCCCGGTGAGGACGTCCTGTTTTGATGCGGAGGTGGATGGGAAACCACTGGAGGGTCTTGAGGAGGGAGGAAACATGGGCTGAACAGCCCGCTGTTGGGTAGGGACCGTCTCTGTGTGTTGCCGACTTGTACTTCCCAAGTGCTTAGTACAGTGCTCTGCACACAGTAAGCGCTCAATAAATACGATTGATTGATTGATTGACCAGTGCTGGACAAAGATAATCCGGCCAGCAGGGTGAAGTATGAGAAGCAGCGTGTCTCAGTGGAAAGAGCCCCGGCTTGGCAGTCAGAGGTCATGGGTTCAAATCCCGGCTCCGCCAATTGTCAGCTGGGTGACTTTGGGCGAGTCGCTTCACTTCTCTGGGCCTCAGTTCCCTCATCTGGAAAATGGGGATTAAGACTGTGAGCCCCACGTGGGACAACCTGATCACCTTGTATCCTCCCCAGTGCTTTGCACAAAGCGCTTAACAGAAACTGTCATTAAGTCCACATGTTTTGTTTTGTTGTCTGTCTCCCTCAGACTGTGAGCCCGTTGTTGGGTAGGTTGCTGAATTCATTCATTCATTCAGTCGTATTTATTGAGCGGTTATTGTGGGCAGAGCATTCATTCAATCGTATTTCAATCGTATTTATTGAGCACTTACCATGTGCAGAGCACTGTACTAAGCGCTTGGGAAGTACAAGTTGGCAACGTATAGAGATGGCCTCTACCCAACAATGGGCTCACAGTCTAGAATTGTACTTTCCAAGCTCTTAGTACAGTACTCTGCACACGGTAAGCGCTCAATAAATACGATTGAAATATGATTGAATGAATCCTCTGCACAAAGTAAGCGCTCAATAAATACGATTGAATGAATG
Organism: Tachyglossus aculeatus; assembly: GCF_015852505.1. Taxonomy (NCBI): domain Eukaryota; kingdom Metazoa; phylum Chordata; class Mammalia; order Monotremata; family Tachyglossidae; genus Tachyglossus; species Tachyglossus aculeatus. The sequence continues at coordinate 2,691,431 of NC_052068.1, forward strand.
AATGAATACTAATGTTTTGTTGTCTGTCTCCCCCTTCTAGACTGTGAGCCCGTTGTTGGGTAGGGACTGTCTCTATCTGTTGCTGACTTGTAATAATAATAATAATATTAATAATAATGGCATTTATTAAGTGCTTACTATGTGCAAAGCACTGTTCAAAGTGCTGGGGCGGTTACAAGGTGATCAGGTTGTCCCACGGGGGGCTCACAGTCTTCATCCCCATTTTACAGATGAGGTAACTGAGGCACAGAGAAGTGAAGTGACTTGTCCAAAGTCACACAGCTGACAATTGGCAGAGCTGGGATTTGAACCCATGGCATCTGACTCCAAAGCCTGGGCTCTTTCCACTGAGCCACGCTGCTTCCGAAGCACTTAGTACAGTGCTCTGTACACAGTAAGGGCTCAATAAATACGATTGAATGAATGAATAATAATAACAGTGGTAGAAGCACCGTGGCTCAGTGGAAAGAGCCCGGGCTTTGGAGTCAGAGGTCATGGGTTTGAATCCCGGCTCCACCACAAGTCAGCTGTGTGACATTGGGCAAGTCACTTAACTTCTCTGTGCCCTCAGTTCCCTCATCTGTAAAATGGGGATTAAGACTGTGAGCCCCACATGGGACAACCTGATCACCGTGTAACCTCCCCAGCGCTTAGAACAGTGCTTTTCACATAGTAAGTGCTTAATAAATGCCATTATTATTATTATTATATTATTATTATTTTTTAAAGCACTTATTCTGCGCCAAGCACTGTTCTTAGCACTGGGGTAGATACAAAGTAATCAGATTGTCCTATGTGGGGGTCACAGTCTTAGTCTCCATTTTACAGATGAGGTAACAACTCTGGTTGGAGTCTCCCAAGTGCTTAGTACAGCGCTCTGTCGTCAGTGCACACTTGATAATAATAATAATAATGGCATTTGTTAAGCACTTACTATGTGCAAAGCGCGGTTCTAAGCGCTGGGGGGAATACAAGGTGATCAGGTTGTCCCACGTGGGGCTCGCAGTCTTAATCCCCATTTTCCAGATGAGGGAACTGAGGCCCAGAGAAGTTAAGTGACTTGCCCAAGGTCACACAGGAGACATGTGGCGGTGCCGGGTCTCGAACCCATGACCTCTGGCTCCAAAGCCTATGCTCTTTCCACTGAGCCACGCTGCTTCTTGGTGAATGTTATTGATTGACTGGTTGGTTCTGGGGATCTTCCAAGCACCGGGATGGAGGCAGCATAACCCGATCGAACGCCTAAGAGCTAGGGGGAGCAGGTACCTGAGCCCCTTTATCAATCAATCAATCGTATTTATTGAGCGCTTACTGTGTGCAGAGCATTGTACTAAGCGCTTGGGAAGTCCAAGTTGGCAACATATAGAGACAGTCCCTACCCAACAGTGGGCTCACAGTCTAAAACGGGGAGACAGACGGTCCCTACCCAACAGTGGGCTTTATGCCGATGAGGAAACTGGGGTTCAGAGAGGTTAAGTGACTTGCCTCAGATTGGAAGCAGAACACCAGCCTGGGAGTCAGAAGGACAAATGACCTGTACTCTGACCTGTATGTATGTATATATGTTTGTACGTATTTATTACTCTATTTATTTTATTTGTACATATTTATTCTATTTATTTTATTTTGTTAATATGTTTTGTTTTGCACATAGTAAGCACTTAACAGAAACCATTAAGTCCACATGTTTTGTTTTGTTGTCCGTCTCCCCACCTCTAGACTGTGAGCCCCTTGTTGGGTAGGTTGCTGAATTCATTCATTCAGCCGTATTTATTGAGCACTTACTGTGTGCAGAGCACTGTACTAAGCGCTTGGGAAGTCCAAGTTGGCAACATATAGAGATGATCCCTACCCAACAACGGGCTCACAGTCTAGAATTGTACTTTCCAAGCGCTTAGTACAGTACTCTGCACACGGTAAGCACTCAGTAAATACGATTGAAATATGATCTGTCTCCCCCTTCTAGACTGTGAGCCCACTGTTGGGTAGGGACCGTCCCTATAGGTTTCCAACTTGTACCTCCCAAGCACTTAGTCCAGTTCTCTGCACACAGTAAGCGCTCAATAAATACGATTGAATGAATGAATGAATGGGTTCAAATCCCGGTTCCACCAACTGTCAGCTGTGTGACGTTGGGCAAGTCACTTCAGTTCTCTGGGCCTCAGTTCCCTCATCTGGAAAATGGGGATTGAGACTGTGAGCCCCAAGTGGGACAGGGACAGTGTCCAACCCGATTATCTTGTGTCCACCCCAGCCGGGACTCCTGTCCATATGTCTAGTTAAGCACTTAGTACAGTGCTCTGCACACAGTATACTTTGCCTCCATCTTGCCTGTCTCGCCACTCTCACCTGGAACGCCTTCCCTCTTCAAATCCCACAGACATTTACTTTCCCCCGCCTTAAAAGCCTTATTGAAGGCCCGTCTCCTCCAAGAAGCCTTCCCCGACTAAGCCCCACTTTTCCTCATCTCCCCCTCCCTTCTGCGTCGCCCCAACTTTCTCCCTTTGTTCTTCCCCCCCTCCCAGCCCCACACCACTTATGTCCGTATCTGTCATTTATTTATTTGTAATTACATAGACTGTGAGCCCGTTGTTGTGTAGGGACCGTCTCTATACGTTGCCAGCTTGTACTTCCCAAGCGCTTAGTACAGTGCTCTGCACACAGTAAGCGCTCAATAAATACAGTTGAATGAACGAATGATGTCTGTCTCCCCCCACCAACAGACTGTAAGCTTGCGGTGGACAGGGAAGGTCACTGTTTATAGTTGTATTGTCCTCTCCCAAGCACTTAGTACAGTGCTCTGCACACAGCAAACATTCAATAAATACGATCAAACGAATGAGTGAACATAATTTAATAATAATAGTAATGATGATGGCATTTGTTAAGCGCTTGCTATGTGCCAAGCACTCTTCTAAGCACTGGGATAGATAAAAGATGATGAGATTGTCCCACTTGGGGCTCACAGTTTTGATCCCCTTTTTACAGATGAGTTACCGGAGGCCCAGAGACGCGAAGTCACTTGCCCAAAGTCACACAGCTGACAAGTGGCGGAGTCGGGATTAGAACCCATGACCTCCGACTCCCAAGCCTGGGCTCTTTCCAGTGAGCCACACAATGCTAAGCGCTTGGGAACTCAAGAATCACCCAATGACCCATTCCCTCTCCGCAAGCGCTTTCCATTCTAATGGGAGAGATGGATGTAAAGTGATTTAGACCCAAAGAGGTGAAAATGGAAATGGTGTGGATTGTACTGTGAGGGTGCTGTGGAGGAGTTGAATAAATTGAGACATTCTAAAAGTATTTGGTGGGTTGATAATAATGATAATAATAATAATGGTATTTGTTAAGCGCTTACTATGTGCAAAGCACTGTTCTAAGTGCTGGGGAGGCTGCAAGGTGATCAGGTTGTCCCACGTTGGGCTCACAGTCTTAATCCCCATTTTACAGATGAGGGAACTGAGGCACAGAGAAGTTAAGTGACTTGCCCAGAGTCACACAGCTGACAGTTGGCAGAGCTGGGATTTGAACCCATGACCTCTGACTCCGAAGCTCGTGCTCTTCCCACTGAGCCATGCTGCTTCTTATTATTATCATTATTATTATTATCATTACTATCACCTTGTCTCTAACCCTGCGCTTATATGAGTGCTTGGCATATAGTAAGCACTTAACAAATACCATTATTATTATCATTATTATCATTACTATTACCTTGTCTCTAATCCAGTGCTTAAAACAGTCCTTGGCATATAGTAAGCACTCAACAAATATCATTACCATTACTATTACCTTGTCTCTCACCCTGTGCTTAGGTGAGTGCTCGGCATATAGTAAGCACTTAACAAATGCCATTATTATTATTATTATCATTACTATTACTTTGTCTCTAACCCTGCACTTAGATGAGTGCTTGGCATATAGTAAGCACTTAACAAATACCATTATTATTATCATTACTATTACCTTGTCTCTCACCCTGCGCTTATATGAGTGCTTGGCATATAATAAGCACTTAACAAATACCATTATTATTATTATTATTATTGTTATTATTATTATTATTATCATTACTATTACCTTGTCTCTAATCCAGCACTTAAAACAGTGCTTGGCATATAGTAAGCACTCAACAAATACCATTATCATTACCATTACTATTACCTTGTCTCTCACCCTTTGCTTAGGTGAGTGCTTGGCCTTTAGTAAGCACTTAATAAATGCCATTATTATTATTATTATTATCATTACTATTACCTTGTCTCTAATCCAGCGCTTAAAACAGTGCTTGGCATATAGTAAGCACTCAACAAATACCATTATTATTACCATTACTATTACCTTGTCTCTCACCCTGGGCTTAGATGAGTGCTTGGCATATAGTAAGCACTTAACAAATACCATTATTATTACTATTATTATCATTACTATTACCTTGTCTCTAATCCAGTGCTTAAAACATTGCTTGGCATATAGTAAGCACTCAACAAATACCATTATCATTACCATTACTATTACCTTGTCTCTCACCCTGCGCTTAGATGAGTGCTTGACATATAGTAAGCACTTAACAAATTTATTATTATTATTATCATTACTGTTACCTTGTCTCTAACCCTGCACTTAGATGAGTGCTTGGCATATAGTAAACACTCAACAAATACCATTATTATTATCATTACTATTACCTTGTCTCTCACCCTGTGCTTAGGTGAGTGCTTGGCATATAGTAAGCACTTAACAAATACCATTATTATTATTATTATTATCATTACAGCGTGGCTCAGTGGAAAGAGCACGGGCTTTGGAGTCAGAGGTCAGGGGTTCAAATCCCGGCTCTGCCAATTGTCAGCTGTGTGACTTTGGGCAAGTCACTTAACTTCTCTGTGCCTCAGTTACCTCATCTGTAAAATGGAGATTAAGACTGTGAGCCCCCTGTGTAACAACCTGATTACCTTGTATCCCCCCAGTGCTTAGAACAGTGCTTTGCACATAGTAAGCGCTTAATAAATACCATCATTATTATTATTATTATTACCTTGTCTCTAACCCTGCACTTAGATGAGTGCTTGGCATATAGTAAGCACTTAACAAATACCATTATTATTATCATTATTATTACCTTGACTCTCAACCTGCGCTTAGATGAGTGCTTGGCATATAGTAAGCACTCAACAAATACCATTATTATTATCATTACTATTACCTTGTCTCTAACCCTGCGCTTAGATGAATGCTTGGCATATAGTAAGCACTCAACAAATACCATTATTATTATCATTATTATTACCTTGTCTCTCAACATGCGCTTAGATGAGTGCTTGGCATATAGTAAGCACTCAACAAATACCATTATTATTATCATTACTATTACCTTGTCTCTCACCCTGCGCTTAGGTGAGTGCTTGGCATATAGTAAGCACTCAACAAATACCATTATTATTACTATTATTATCATTACTATTACCTTGTCTCTTACCCTGCACTTAGATGAGTGCTTGGCATATAGTAAGCACTTAACAGATACCATTATTATTATCATTACTATTACCTTGTCTCTAACCCTGCACTTAGATGAATGCTTGGCATATAGTAAGCACTTAACAAATACCATTATTATTATCATTATTATTACCTTGTCTCTCAACCTGTGCTTAGGTGAGTGCTTGGCATATAGTAAGCACTTAACAAATGCCATTATTATTATTATTATCATTCCTATTACCTTGTCTCTAACCCTGCACTTAGGTGAGTGCTTGGCATATAGTAAGCCCTTAACTAATACCATAATAATAATAATAATAATAACAATGACAATAATAATAATGATAATAATAATTATTATTATTATTCCAGACTCCCTAGGCCAGAACACCAGCCTGGCACTGAGGTTCCTGAAGGAGCCGGTGGTCGAATCTTGCCAGGGAAGGCTGAATTGGCAGGGGTCAGAGGTCAGAGGTCACATCCCAGGGTCTGATGACCCCCGGACCCCAGGCTTCCAGAGATGCCCACAGGAAGTCACACCTCTGACTTCAGGCCTTCTCAGCAACAAAAAAAAGGAACATGACTCATTGTGGCAGCTCCTCAAGACAAAAAGCTTTTTGTCTGAACTTTTATTTTAAGACTTGAAGAAAGGTAATTCGGGTGCGAAGGTCGGGCTGGGATCCAGAAAGCTGAGAGAGAAGCAGCATGGCATAGTGGATAGAGCCCGGGCCTGGGAATCAGAAGGACCTGGGTTCTAATCTCGGCTCCGCCACAGCGTAGCTCAATGGAAAGAGCCCGGGCTTAGGAGCCAGAGGTCATGGGTTCTAATCCCGGCCTCGCCACTTGTCAGCTGTGTGACTTTAGGCAAGTCTCTTCACTTCTCTGTGCCTCAGTGACCTCATCTGTAAAATGGGGATGAAGACTGTGAGCCCCACATGGGACAACCTGATTACCTTGTATCTCCCCCAGCACTTAGAACAGTGCTTTACATATGTATTACTCTATTTATTTTACTTGTACATATTTATTCTATTTGTTTTATTTTGTTAATATGCTTTGTTGTCTCTCTCCCCCTTCTAGACTGTGAGCCTGCTGTTGGGTAGGGACCGTCTCTATATGTTGCCAACTTGGACTTCCCAAGCACTTACTACAGTGCTCTGCACACAGTAACCACTCAATAAATACGATTGAATGAATGAATGAATAGAGCCCAGGCCTGGGAATCAGAAGGACCTGGGTTCTAATCTCGGCTCCGCCACAGCGTAGCTCACTGGAAAGAGCCCGGGTTTAGGAGCCAGAGGTCATGGGTTCTAATCCCGGCCTCGCCACTTGTCAGCTGTGTGACTTTAGGCAAGTCACTTCACTTCTCTGGGCCTCAGTTCCCTCATCTGGAAAATGGGGATGAAGACTGTGAGCCCCACGAGGGACAACCTGATTACCTTGTATCTCCCCCAGCACTTAGAACAGTGCTTTACATATTTATTACTCTATTTATTTTACTTGTACATATTTATTCTATTTGTTTTTTGTTAATATGTTTTGTTGTCTGTCTCCCCCTTCTAGACTGTGAGCCTGCTGTTGGGTAGGGACCGTCTCTATATGTTGCCAACTTGGACTTCCCAAGCGCTTACTACAGTGCTCTGCACACAGTAACCACTCAATAAATACGATTGAATGAATGAATGAATAGAGCCCAGGCCTGGGAATCAGAAGGACCTGGATTCTAATCTCGGCTCCGCCACAGCGTAGCTCACTGGAAAGAGCCCGGGTTTAGGAGCCAGAGGTCATGGGTTCTAATCCCGGCCTCGCCACTTGTCAGCTGTGTGACTTTAGGCAAGTCACTTCACTTCTCTGGGCCTCAGTTCCCTCATCTGGAAAATGGGGATGAAGACTGTGAGCCCCACGAGGGACAACCTGATTACCTTGTATCTCCCCCAGCACTTAGAACAGTGCTTTACATATTTACTACTCTATTTATTTATTTTACTTGTACGTATTTATTCTATTTGTTTTATTTTGTTAATATGTTTTGTTGTCTGTCTCCCCCTTCTAGACTGTGAGCCCGCTGTTGGGTAGGGACCGTCTCTATATGTTGCCAACTTGTACTTCCCAAGCGCTTAGTGCAGTGTTCTGTACACAGTAGGCTCTCAATAAATACGATTGAATGAATGAATCCCAACCGGCTCCTTCCGCTCCAATGCCAGTAATCTCCTTGCTGGGCCTCGTTCTCGCCCGTCCAGCCATCGACCCCGGCCCACGTCCTCCCCCTGGCGCGGAATGCCCTCCCTCCTCAAATCCGCCAAGCTAGCTCTCTTCCTCCCTTCAAAGCCCTACTGAGAGCTCACCTCCTCCAGGAGGCCTTCCCACACTGAGCCCCCTTTTTCCTCTCCTCCTCCCCATCCCCCCCGCCCTACCCCCTTTCTCACCCCACAGCATTTGTGTATATTTGTACATATTTATTACTCAATTTTATTCATGATGTGTATATATCTAGACTTCATTTTATCTGTTTTGATTCTACTGATGCCTGCCTACTTATAATAATAATGATGATGGCATTTGTTAAGTGCTTACTATGTGTGAAGCATTCATTCATTCATTGTCGTATTTATTGAGCGCTTACTGTGTGCAAAGCACTGCACTAAGCTCTTGGGAAGTACAAGTTGGCAACATATAGAGACGATCCCTACCCAACAGTGGGCTCACAGTCTAGAAGCACTGTTCTAAGCGCTGCGGGGGTGGGGGGGGGGGATACAAGGTGATCAGGTTGTCCCACGTGGGGCTCAGAGTCTCAATCCCCATTATACAGATGAGGTCACTGAGGCCCAGAGAAGTGAAGTGACTTGCCCAAAGTCACTCAGCTGACAAGTGGCGGAGGCGGGATTAGAACCCATAACCTCTGGCTCCCAAGCCAGGCTCTTTCCACTGAACCACGCTGCACTTGTTTTGTTGTCTGTTTCCCCCTTCTAGACTGTGAACCCATTGTCGGGTAAGGATCGTCTCTATCTGTTACCAAATTGTACTTTCCAAGCGCTTAGTACAGTGCTCTGCACACGGTAAGTGCTCAATAAATACAATTGAATGAATGCCCCCAAAATTTATGGGTATTTTTGCTTTTTGTTTCCCTTGTTCCTACACTATTTTTTATTTTTTAGACTTTGGCTATGGCTTGGTCTGTATGTATTTTTCCTCCTGCTCCTTTTTTTATGAGTACAGTCTGCATCCGTCTGTCTCCCACCCGATTAGAAAGTAGCAGCCCTAAGAGCCGAAACTGGGCTTTCTACCTTAATTGTGTACTCCCGAGGCCCAGTACAGTGCGTAGCTCACAGCAGGAGTCCAGCTCAGTGCTCTGTGGTCAATCAATCAATTGGTGCTATGTACTGAGTGCTTACTGCATGCAGAGCCCTGCACTGAGCGCTTGGTAGAGGATTTAGCAGATGCTCCATAAATTCAAATGAATAAATTCCCACACCCCCTTCCCTACTTCCTTCCCCTCCCCAGAGCACTTGTATATATTTGTACAGATTTAATACTCTATTTTACTTGTACTATTTACTATTCTATTTATTTTATGTGCATATAGCTATAATTTGATTTATTCTAACGATTTTGACCCCTGTCCACGTGTTCTGTTTTGTTGTCCGTCTCCCCCTTCTAGACTGTGAGCCTGTTGTTGGGCAGGGGCCGTCTCTATCTGTTGCCGACTTGTACTTCCTAAGCACTTAGTACAGTGCTCTGCACACATTAAGCGCTCGATAAATACAATTGAATAAATGAATGAATTAGTTGTGTCCTGGATGACAACTAGGGCTTTAATCTCTTTAGTTGTGGACATTCCCTACTGGAATTGAACTAGCCAGATGTGGGACATAATTGGGTCTCTTTCTTTCATGGCTGAGCATCTGACAGTGAGCTGGTTTGTGTGTGTTTGTGTGAGAGACATTACTTCAGATAATAATAATAATAATAATAATTGCATTTATTAAGCACTTACTATGTGCAAAGCACTGTTCTAAGTGCTGGGGAGGTTACAAGGTGATCAAGTTGTCCCTTAGGGGGCTCACAGTCTTAATCCCCATTTTACCGATGAGGTAACTGAGGCACAGAGAAGTTAAGTGACTTGCCCCAAGTCACACAGCTGACAAGTGGCAGAGCCAGGATTTGAACCCATGACCTCTGACTCCAAAGCCCTTGCTCTTTCCACTGAGCCTCGCTGCTTCTCTAATAGTTTAACAAAAATGCAGAAGCAGGGTGGTCTAATGGCTAGAGCATGGGCCCAAGAGTCGGGAGGACCTGGGCTCTCATCCCGGCCCCGTCATTTGTCCGTTGGGTGACCTTGGGCAAGCCACTTCACTTCTCTGTGTCTTGGTTCCCTCATCCGTAAAATGGGGATGAAGCCTGTGAGCCCCATGTGGGAGATGGACTGCATCCAGCCTGATTAATTTGTATCCATCCTAGCACTTAGTACAGCGCCTGGCACATAGTAAGCGCTTAACAAATACCGTAAAAATAATGTAGAAAAGTTCTTTATGTAGGGGAAGCCCGGTCTGTATAGGAAGGGCCGGCGAGGCTGTCGGCATTTAATCACAAACTCTTTCCGCCATGTCAGCCCCCTGATTTCCCAAGCGCTTAGTACAGTGCTCTGCACACAGTAAGCGCTCAATAACTACGATTGATTGATTGATTGATTCTGGCCACTCTACAGCTGACCAGAGTGGCCAGACTCTCAGCTCATTGTGGGCAGGGAATATGTCTGCTTATTGTTATAGCGTACTCTCCCAAGCGCTTAGTACAGTGCCCTGCGCACAGTTGGAGCTCAATAAATTTGATTGAAAGAATGGATGAGTGTCCAGAGTAGGAGGTAGAAGGGGAATGGAGAGGGAGGAGGAGGAAGAGGAAGTGGGGGAGGAGGTGGGGGAAGAAAAAGAAGAAGAGAAGGAGGAGGAGGAAGTGTCATCATAAGAAGAGGAGGTGAAGGAAGGTGGCACAAGGAGGAAGTGTACCAATGAGAGGAGGAGGTAGACAATAATAATATGATAATATGATGGCATTTATTAAGCGCTTACTATGTGCAAAGCACTGTTCTAAGCACTGGGGAGGATATAAGGTGATCAGGTTGTCCCACGGGGGGCTTACAGTCTTAATCTCCATTAAGAGAAGGGCTTGAATTTGTGGTTCTGCCACATGTCTGCTGTGTGACTTTGGGCAAGCCACTTCATTTCTCTGGGCCTCAGTTCCCTCGTCTGTAAAAATGGGGATTAAGACTGTGAGTCCCAGGTGGGACATAGACTGCGGTCTACCCTTCATTCATTCATTCAGTCGTATTTATTGAACGCTTACTGTGTGCAGAGCACTGGACTAAGCGCTTGGGAAGTCCAAGTTGGCAACATCTAGAGACGGTCCCTACCCAACGGCGGGCTCACAGTCTAGAAGGGGGAGACAGACAACAAAACATATTAACAAAATAAAATAAATTGAATAAATATATACAAACAAAATGAATGGAGTAATAAATACATAGAAATATATGTACATCTATACAGGTGCTGTGGGGAGGGGAAGGCGGTAAGAGCACGGTACTAAGCGCTTGGAAAGTACAATTTGGTAACAGATAGAGACAAGGGGGAGATTAAGACAAGGGGGAGGAGGAAGAGCACTTCACTTCCCTTCTGTCCTTCTCCAGCCCAGCCCTCCCCCCCTGCTCCTCTGGTGCCGCTCACCTCCTCACTGGACCTCGTTCTCGCCCATCCCACCTCCCCCTCGTCCCCCTCTCCATCCCCCCCATCTTACCTCCTTCCCTTCCCCACAGCACCTTTATATATGTATATGTGTTTGTACATATTTATTACTCTATTTATTTATCTTGTACATATCTATTCTATTTATTTTATTTTGTTAGTATGTTTGGTTTTGTTCTCTGTCTCCCCCTTCTAGACTGTGAGCCCGCTGTTGGGTAGGGACCGTCTCTATGTGTTGCCGCCTTTTACTTCCCAAGCGCTTAGTCCAGTGCTCTGCACACAGTAAGCGCTCAATAAATATGATTGATCGATTGATTGATTGACCCCTGGCCTGGAATGCCCTCCCTCCCTCAAATCCCACAGACAATGACTCTCCCCCTCTTCAAAACCTCATTGAAGGCACATCATCTCCTCCAAGAGGCCTTCCCAGACCAAGCCCCACTTTTAATAATAATAATGATGGTACTTGTTAAGCACTTACTATGTGCAAAGCACTTTTCTAAGTGCTGGGGGGATACAAGGTGATCAGGTTGTCGCACATGGGGCTCACAATCTTAATCCCCATTTTACAGATGAGGGAACTGAGGCACAGAGAAATAAAGTGGCTTGCCCAAGGTCACACAGCTGACAAGTGGCGGAGGCTGGATTCAAACCCATGACCTCTGATTCCCAAGCCCACGCTCTTTCCACTGAGCCACGCTGCTCTCAATCCTCAGCTCCCCCTCTCTTCCACATCGCCCTGACTCGCTCCCTTTTCTCTTCCCCCATCCCAGCCCCACAACACTTATGTCTATATCTGTCATTTATTTATTTGTATTGATATCTGTCTCCCCACTTAAGACTGTGAGCTCATTGTGGGCAGGGAATGTGTTTTTTTATTGTTTTAGGGTCCTCTCCCAAGCGCTTAGTACAGTGCTCTGCACCCAGTAAGCGCTCAATTCATTCGACTGAATGAATGAGTGAATGAGATCAGGAGGCAGCTTACAGACAGACTAGCAGTAAAGTCAGAAGGCAAGGTTAATATTATTATTGTTATTATCAATCAATCAATCAATCGTATTTATTGAGTGCTTACTGTGTGCAGAGCACTGTACTAAGCGCTTGGGAAGTACAAGTTGGCAACCTATGGAGACAGTCCCTACCCAACAGTGGGCTCACAGTCTAAAAGACTAATATAAATATTATTATTACTACTACTAATAATAATTGTGGTATTTGTTAAGCACTTACTATGTGACAAGCACCGTTCTAAGCACTGGGGTTATAATAATTCATTCATTCATTCATTCAGTCGTATTTATTGAGTGGCTTCCTGTGTGCAGAGCACTGTACTAAGCGCTTGGGAAGTACAAGTTTGCAACATATAAAGACGGTCCCTACCCAACAGCAGGCTCACAGTCTAGAAGGGGGAGACAGACAACAAAACGAAACATATAAACCAAATAAAATAAATAGAATAAATATGTACAAGTAAAATAGAGTAATAAATATGTACAAACATATATACATATATACAGGTGCTGTGGGGAGGAGAAGGAGGTAAGGCGGAGGGGATGGGGAGAGGAAGGAGGGGGCTCGGTCTGGGAAGGACTGTGGGGCTCACAGTCTTAATCCCCATTTTACAGATGAGATAACTGAGGTTCAGAGAAATGAAGTGACTTGCTCAAAGTCACACAGCTGACAAGTGGCGAAGCCGAGATTAGAACCCAAGACCTCTGACTCCCAAGCCTGTGCTCTTTCCACTGAGTCACGCTGCTTCTCTATATCTGTTGCAATAATAATACTGATGGCATTTATTAAGCACTTCTATGTGCAAAGCACTATATAAAGTCATCGTGTTGTCCCATGTGGAGCTCACAGTCTTAACCTCCATTTTACAGATGAGTGATTGAGGCCCAGAGAAGTGAAGTGACTTGCCCAGGGTCACGCAGCAGACAAGTGGCGGAGCCGGGATTAGAACCCATGACCTCTCACTCCCGAGCCTGGGCTCTTGCCACCAAGCCATGCTGGGTTGATGGCTTGCCGCAGAGCTCCAGGGCTCCGGCGGAGAAAATAGATTGGCTTCCTTCTCCCTGAAATTTACTGAAATGTCTGTCTCCCCTGCTTGACTGTCAGCTTCTTGAGGGCAGGAATCATGTCTACTAACTGCCTTCATTCCTTCAATCGTGTTTATTGAGGGCTTACTGTGTGCAGAGCACTGTTCTAAGCGTTTGGGAGAGTAGAAAATAACAACAAGCAGACACAGTCCCTGCCCATGACGAGCTTACAGTCTAGAGGGGGAGACAGATATAGAGAAGCATTCATTCATTCAGTCATATTTATTGAGCGCTTACTGTGTGCAGAGCACTGGACTAAGTACTTGGGAAATACAAGTTGGCAACATATAGAGATGGTCCCTACCCAACCGCGGGCTCGGAATCAATCAATCGTATTTATTGAGTGCTTACTGTGTGCAGAGCACTGTACTAAGCGCTTGGGAAGTACAAGTTGGCAACAAACAGTCTAAAAGGGGAAGACAGACAACAAAACAAAACATATTAAAATAAAATAGAATAAATATATACAAATAAAATAGAGTAATAAATCCTTACAAACATATATACGTATATACAGGTGCTGTGGGGAGGGGAAGGAGGTAAGGCGGGGGGGATGGAGAGGGGGAGGAGGAGGAGAGGAAGGAGGGGGCTCAGTCTGGGAAGGCCTCCTGGGGGAGGTGAGCTCTCAGTAGGGCTTTGTAGTGTCACTTAAAGGGTGTTCAATGAAGGATTGATTTGTTGGTGAAGCTGAGAAGAGAGGGGAATGCTGTGAAATGGGTGGAAATGGGAATTGAGGGCTAGGGTCTGAGCTGGGGGGTGGTGGGAAAAGAGAGCGGCTAGCCCTATGGGAAAGAGACAGCTGCTGGAGAGCCTGGAAGCTCGGGAATGGGACGTGGGATCTTACTGGGTGAGAAATGGGGAGTCCTTGGAGAATTGAGAAGCAGCGTGGCCCAGTGGAAAGAAGCCCGGGCTTGGGAGTCAGAGGTCATGGGTTCGAATCCCCGCTCCACCACTTGTCAGCTGTGTGACCTTGGGCAAGCCACTTAACTTCCCTGGGCCTCAGTGACCTCAGTGTAAAATGGGGATGAAGACTGTGAGTCCCACGTGGGACAACCTGATAACCTTGTAACTGCCCTAGTGCTTAGAACAGTGCTTGGCACATAGCAAGCGCTTAATAAATGCCATCATCATCAGTGGAAAGAGCCTGGGCTTGGGAGTCAGAGGTCATGGGTTCAAATCCCCGCTCCACCACTTGTCAGCTGTGTGACCTTGGGCAAGCCACTTAACTTCTCTGGGCCTCAGTGACCTCAGTATAAAATGGGGATTAAGACTGTGAGCCCCACGTGGGACAACCTGATCACCTTGTATCCCCCCAGCGCTTAGAACAATGCTTTGCACATAGTAAGCGCTTAACAAATGCCATTATTATTATTATTATTGCCCAAAGTCACACTCTTGACAAGAGGCAGAATTAGAACCCATGACCTCTGATTCCCAAGCCCGGGCTTTTTCATCATCATCATCATCAATCGTATTTATTGAGCGCTTACTGTGTGCAGAGCACTGTACTAAGCGCTTGGGAAGTACAAATTGGCAACATATAGAGACAGTCCCTACCCAACAGTGGGCTCACAGTCTAAAAGGGGGAGACAAAACCGAACATACTAACAAAATAAAATAAATAGAATAGATATGTACAAGTAAAATAAATACATAAATCATCATCATCATCATCATCAATCGTATTTATTGAGCGCTTACTATGTGCAGAGCACTGTATTAAGCGCTTGGGAAGTACAAATTGGCAAAATATAGAGACAGTCCCTACCCAACAGTGGGCTCACAGTCTAAAAGGGGGAGACAGAGAACAAAACCAAACATACTAACAAAATAAAATAAATAGAATAGATATGTACAAGTAAAATCAATCAATCAATCAATCAATAGAGTAATAAATATGTACAAACATATATACATATATATAGGTGTTGTGGGGAAGGGAAGGAGGCAAGATGGGGGGATGGAGAGGGGGACGAGGGGGAGAGGAAGGAAGGGGCTCAGTGTGGGAAGGCCTCCTGGAGGAGGTGAGTTCTCAGCAGGGCCTTGAAGGGAGGAAGAGAGCTAGCTTGGAGGATGGGCAGAGGGAGGCCATTCCAGGCCCGGGGGATGACATGGGCCGGGGGTCGATGGCGGGACAGGCGAGAACGAGGTACGGTGAGGAGATTAGTGGCGGAGGAGTGATCAGATCACTATTCTCATGTGAACAACTTCATACTAAAGCAGAAGATAATGAATACCAATTTTCTCCCTGAAAATGTTTTTGAACTTTATTAGAAAAATCCATATTTATTTGAATAAGGTCAAATAGAGTAACAAATATGTACAAACATATATACATATATACAGGTGCTGTGGGGAAGGGAAGGAGGTAAGATGGGGGGATGGAGAGGGGGATGAGGGGGAGAGGAAGGAAGGGGCTCAGTCTGGGAAGGCCTCTTGGAGGAGGTGAGCTCTCAGTAGGTCCTTGAAGGGAGGAAGACAGCTAGCTTGGTGGATGGGCAGAGGGACGGCATTCCGGGCCCGGGGGAGGACGTGGGCCAGGGGTCGATGGCGGACAGGCGAGAACGAGGCACAGGGAGGAGATTAGCGGCAGAAGAGTGGAGGGTGCGGGCTGGGCTGGAGAAGGAAAGAAGGGAGGTGAGGTAGGAGGGGGCGAGGGGATGGACAGCCTTGAAGCCCAGGGTGAGGAGTTTCTGCCTGATGCGCAGATTGATTGGTAGCCACTGGAGATTTTTGAGGAGGGGAGTGATATGCCCAGAGCGTTTCTGGACAAAGACAATCCGGGCAGCAGCATGAACTATGGATTGAAGTGGGGATAGACACGAAGATGGGAGATCAGAGAGAAGGCTGATGCAGTAGTCCAGACGGGATAGGATGAGAGCTTGAACGGGAAGGGTAGCGGTGTGGATGGAGAGGAAAGGGCGGATCTTGGCAATGTTGCGGACCTGAGACCGGCAGGTTTTGGTGACGGCTTGGATGTGAAGATGCATCCAATGAAGCATAGATGAAGGGCATCCAATTTTGAGAGAAGGCTTCTTGAGATACTGCTGGGAAAGATGGGAGAATTGAAGAAGGGGATGGAGGAGGGAGGGACTGGAAAGGGGCAGGGGAGATTTTATGGGGATCACGCCTGATAGTTTCAATTTTCTCAATAAAATACGTGGTCAGATCATTAGGGGCTAAGGATGGGGGAGGTGGGTGGACAGGGGGTTTGAGGAGAGAGTTAAACAACTGGAGAGGGCAATGGGCAATGGGTGTCAATAAAGATGAGGAAATCATTTTTCCAGGCAGAGGAGAGGGCAGGGTTGAACCACGTAAGGATAAACCTGACGTCGGTGAAGTCGCTTTGTGCCCAAACTGCAGAGGTGATCCAGAGATGTGGGTTAGTGGTATGCGATCGACGAAGAGATAGGGGAGCAAGTGAGTTCAGTTCTTTAGAGAGGGTGATGATGAGCGCGTCATTTTGGTCACCCACAAAAAGTAGTTTGGGTATGGAGACTAAATGAGGTGTGATGACTTGAGAAAATTGGATCAATCAATCAATCGTATTTATTGAGCGCTTACTGTGTGCAGAGCACTGTACTGAGCGCTTGGGAAGTACAAGTTGGCAACATATAGAGACAGTCCCTACCCAACAGTGGGCTCACAGGCTAAAAGGGGGAGACAGAGAACAAAACCAAACATACTAGCAAAATAAAATAAATAGAATAGATATGTACAAGTAAAATAAAATAAAACAAGTAAAATAAATAAATAGAGATGGTTGTCAAAGGTTCGGAGGGCTCTGTGGGAGAACAGCACAGATTTACAGGGAGGAGGTTGTGGTCAAATAGAGGGACTTCAGAGTTGGTGAGGGTAGAGAAGCAGCGTGGCTCAGTGGAAAGAGCATGGGCTTTGGAGCCAGAGGTCATGGGTTCAAATCCCTGCTCCGCCAATCGTCGGCTGTGTGACTTCGGGCAAGTCACTTCACTTCTCTGGGCCTCAGTTCCCTCATCTGTAAAATGGGGATTAAGACTGTGAGCCCCCCGTGGGACAACCTGATCACCTTGTAACCTCCCCAGTGCTTAGAACAGTGCTTTGCACATAGTAAGCGCTTAATAAATGCCATTATTATTATTATAGTGATTATGCGGAAGGACGAGGGCTTAATTGGGGCTCACAGTCTAAGGGGGAGGGAGAACAGGAATCGAATCTCCATTTACAGAGGAGAAAACTGAGGAACAGAGAAGTAAAATAACTTGGCCGAGGCCATTCAGGAGACAAGCGATGGAGCCAAAATTAGAACCCAAATCCTTTGACTCCCAGGACTTCGCTCTTTCCACTAGGCTGGGCCGCTTCCATGCCCTGAAAGTATGGAAAAACCTACGGTGTAGCAGCAGGGACAGACACACAGAACGATTTGCAGATAAAAGAAGATAAAGGAAAACTGGCTGGGAAAATCAGGAAGGACTTAAGTAGGCCTCATGATATGGGATTTATTTCATTATTCTGAGAATTTTGGTTAGGAATCGCAAGCTATCGATAGTGTCTATCGAGCAATGCCCGTTTGTAGAGCACAGTGGTAAGTACTGGGGATAATCAGATGAGACACAATCCCCGGCCTTCAGGACGCTCACAATCTGAGAGGAAGAGCGTTTATTTCACCCTCACTTTTCAGGTGAGGAAACTGAGGCCCAGAGAGGTTAAGTCACGTGGCCAGAGCAGGGTTGAAATTAGAACTCAGGTCCTCTGACTCCCCATTCCCATACTCTTTACCAGAGGCCGTGCGTCCTCTTTTAAATATTTTTATTTACGTTTAATAGCATATTTTGCAAGAGTGGTCACGGGTTCCAGAGAACTGGGTGTGTCTATTTATTCATATTAGGCCTTATATTTACCCATCTCTTTTCCATTATTTAAACCTTCTCTCACAGCCTGGTCTTTTAACTCCTGTAATTTGTCCAATCTCTTCTTCCTTGTCTGAGACTAAAAGATTGTGAGACCCAACTAGATAATGATAATATTAATAATAATAATAATGATAATGGCATTTATTAGGCACTTACTACGTGCAAAGCACTGTTCTAAGCACAGGGGAGGTTACAAGGTGATCAGTTTGTCCCATGTGAGGCTCACAGTCTTAATCCCCATTTTACGGTAACTGAGGCACAGAGGATCTGGAGGACTGGGTGTATCTATTTATTCATATTAGGCCTTTTATTTATCCATCTCTTTTCCATTATTTAAACCTTCTTTCACAGCCTGGTCTTTTAACTCCTGTAATTTGTCCAATCTCTTCTTCCTTGTCTTAGACTAAAAGATTGTGAGATCCAACTAGATAATAATAATAATGATAATGTCATTTATTAGGCACTTACTACATGCAAAGCTCTGTTCTAAGCGCTGGGGAGGTTACAAGGTGATCAGGTTGTCCCATGTGAGGCTCACAGTCTTAATCCCCATTTTACAGATGAGGTAACTGAGGCACAGAGGTTCCGGAGAACTGGGTGTGTCTATTCATATTAGGCCTTTTATTTACCCATCTCTTTTCCATTATTTAATCCTTCTCTCACAGCCTGGTCTTTTAACCCCTGCAATTTGTCCAATTTCTTCTTCGTTGTCTTAGACTAAAAAATTGTGAGATCCAACTATATAATAATAATAATAATATTGATGACATTTATTAAGTGCTTACCAAGTGCAAAGCACTGTTCTAAGTGCTGAGGAGGTTACAAGGTGATCAGGTTGTCCCATGTGGGGCTCACGGTCTTCATCCCCATTTTACAGATGAGGCAACTGAGGCACAGAGAAGTTAAGTGACTTGCCCAAAGTCACACAGCTGACAAGTGGCGGAGCCGGAATTTGAGCCGGGATGAAAATATCCTGGAGAACTAGGATAGTGTCTATTCTACTGTACTCTTCCAAATGCTTAGAAATCAATCAGTCAATCAATCCATCATATTTATTGAGCGCTTACTATGTGCAGGACACTTTACCAAGCGCTTGGTAGAGGAAAAAATAAAAGTTGGTAGACCTTTTCCACAGCGCTTAGAACAGTGCTTTGCACATAGTAAGCGCTTAACAAATGCCATCATTATTATTTTATCCTCCCACAGCAAACTTATAGTCTAAAGGTGGGGACACCCTGTACTTGACTTGTACTTCCCAAGCGCTTAGTACAGTGCTCTGCACATAGTAAGTGCTCAATAAATACGATTGATTGATTGATTGATTGACAGGTATTAACAGAAATAAATACATTATGGATTAGTATTCATTCATTTATTCAGTTGTATTTATTAAGCGCTTACTGTGTGCAGAGCACTGTACTAAGAGTTTGGGAAAGGACAATGCAATAATAAACAGAGACATTCCCTGCCCACAATGAGCTCACAGTCTGAAAGGAGAGACAGGCATCAGTGCAAGTAAATAAAATGGCAGAAATGTACACAAGTGCTGAGGGGCTGGGGGGAAGTGACTTGCCCAAGGTCATACAGCAGACAAGGGAAGGAGCCAGGATTAGAACCCAGGTCCTCTTACTCCCAGGCCCGGGCCCTAGACAACACAACTTCTCTAGTGCTTTAATAATAATAATAATAATAATAATAATAATAATGGCATTTGTTAAGCATTTACTATGTATGAAGCACTGTTCTAAGTGCTGGGGGGCATACAAGGTGATCAGGTTGTCCCACATGGCGCTCACCATCTAACCCCCATTTTACAGATGAGGTAACTGAGGCTCAGAGAGGTTGTGACTTGCCCAAGGTCACACAGCAGACATTCATTCATTCATTCAGTCGTATTTATTGAGCGCTTACTGTGTGCAGAGCACTGTACTAAGCGCTTGGGAAGTCCAAGTTGGCAACATACAGAGATGGTCCCTACTCAAAGCGGGCTCACAGTCTAGAAGAGGGAGACAGACAACAAAACAAAACATATTAACAGAATAAAATGAATAGAATAAATATGTACAGGTAAAATAAATAAATAAAAGAGTAATAAATACATACAAACATATATACATTCATTCATTCAATAGTATTTATTGAGCGCTTACTGTGTGCAGAGCACTGTACTAAGCGCTTGGGAAGTACAAATTGGCACCATATAGAGACGGTCCCTACCCAACGACGGGCTCACAGTCTAGGAGGAGGAGACAGACAACAAAACAAAACATGTGGACAGGTGTCAAGTTGTCAGAACAAATAGAAATAAAGCTAGATGCACATCATTAACAAAATAAATAGAATAGTAAGTATGAACAAGTGAAATAGAGTAATAAATCTGTACAAACATATATACAGGTGCTGTGTGGAGGGGAAGGAGGTAGGGTGGGATGGATGGGGAGGAGGAGAGGAAAAAGAGGGCTCAGTCTGGGAAGGCCTCCTGGAGGAGGTGAGCTCTCAGTAGGGAAACAAAACATGTAGACAGGTGTCAAAATTGTCAGAATAAATTGAATTAAATAGAATTTAAATAAATAGAATTAAAGCTATGGGGAGGGGAAGGAGGTAAGGCGGGGGGGGGGCGGGGAGGGGGAGAGGAAGAAGGGGGCTCAGTCCGGCGGAGCTGGGATTAGAACCCATGACATCTGACTCCCAAGCCCGGGCTCTTTCCACTGAGCCACACTATACAGTTACCAAGTCAAGGCTGTTAGAGAAACTTCAGTCTCACTTCTCTTGTCCCAAGGATGTAATGTTGTCACATTGTTTTCTTTCTGTTTTGTTTTCCACTGTGCCTGGTCTTGGACCTTTAATAATTGTGATAATTTTGAAGTGCTTACTATGTACCAAGCACTGAAATATACACCGGGATAGATACAAGGTCATTGAGTCCCACATGGGGCTCAAAGTCTAAGTATTCATTCATTCATGTATTCAATCGTATTTATCGAGTGTTTACTGTGTGCAGGGCACTGTACTAAGCGCTTGGGAAGTACAAGTTGGCAACGTATAGAGACGGTCCTTAACCAACAACGGGCTCACAGTCTAGAAGGGGGAGACAGACAACAAAAGTAGGAGGAAGAACAGGTATTGATTTCCCATTTTATAGGTAGGGGAACTGAGGCCTGGAGAAGAGAAGTGACTTTCCCTAATGTCACCCAGCAGACAGGGGGGGAAGGTGGTGGGATTAGAACCCAGGTCCTCTGAGTCCCAGGCCCGGGCTCTCTCCATTAATCCACGAAGCTTCTTCCTGTCTGGCTATTTGACACTGATTCTGGCCCATCTTGGCAGAAAGCTCATTGTGGGCGGGAAATCTGTCTGTTATGTTGCTGTGCTGTACACTCTCAAGCGCTTAGTGTCATGGGTTCAAATCCCAGCTCCACCAACTGTCAGCTGTGAGACTTTGGGCAAGTCACTTCACTTCTCTGGGCCTCAGTTACCTCATCTGTACAATGGGGATTAAGACTGTGAGCCCCCCATGGGACAACCTGATCACCTTGTAACCTCCCCAGCGCTTAGAACAGTGCTTTGCACATAGTAAGCGCTTAATAAATGCCATCATTATCATTATTATTACAGCACTTTGCGCACAGTAAGTGCTCAATAGGCCCTGATCTCTTTCCCGCTCTGCAGTCTTGCATTTCCTCTTGCCTTCAAGACATCTGTACCTGAATGCCCTCCCATCACCTCAAGCTCAGCATATCCCAAACAGAGCTCCTTATCTTCCCACCCAAACCCTATCCTCCCCATGACTTCCCCATCACTTCAATCAATCGTATTTATTGAGCGCTTACTTAATACTGTAGACGGCACCACCATCCTTCCTGTCTCACAAGCCTGTAACCTTGGCATTATCCTTGACTCCTCTCTTTCACTCAACCCACATATTCAATCCATCACTAAACCCTGTCGGTCCCACCTTCGCAACGTCGCTGAAATCGGCCCTTTCCTCTCCATCCCAACTGCTACCAAATTAAAACAATCACTCAGCCTATTCCACCTGGATTACCCCGTCAGCCTCCTTGCTGACCTCCCTGCCTCCTGCCTCTCTCCACTCCAAACCATCCTTCCCCCTGCTGCCTGGGTCATTTTTCCACAAAAACCTTCAGGACGCGTCATTCCGCTCCTTAAAAAATTCCAGCGGTTGCCCGTGCGCCTCCGCATGAAACAAAAGCTCCTCACCGTTGGGTTTAGAGCACGAGAAGCGGCGTGGCTCTGTGGAAAGAGCCCGGGCTTTGGAGTCAGAGGTCACGGGTTCAAATCCCGGCTCCTTCAAATGTCAGCTGTGTGACTTCTTCACTTCTCTGTGACCCAGTTCCCTCATCTGTAAAATGGGGATTAAGACTGTGAGCCTCACGTGGGACAACCTGATCACCTTGTAACCTCCCCAGTGCTTAGAATAGTGCTTTGCACATAGTAAGCACTTAATAAATGCCATTATTATTATTATTATTACCTCGCCCCCTCACTTCTCTCCTTCTCCATCCCAGCCCGCACCCTCCGCTCCTCTGCCGCCTATTCCTCGCCCACGTCCTGCCTCTGGCCTGGAATGCCCTTCCTCCTCACATCCGACAGACAGGGAGTGTGTCTGTTTATTGTTGTATTGTACGCTCCCAAGGGCTTGGTACAGTACTCTACACACAGTAAGTGCTCGATAAATATGAATGAATGAATACGATTGACCGATTGATTGACTGGCTACTGGACGTGACCAGACGTGTCATCCCCGAGCTGCTGGAGAGGAGGCTGGAAACGCCTCAGTTCTGTGCCTTCAAGGCGGGTTTGTGCTCCCTGTAACCCCGGGGTGGGCCTGGAGCCTGTCATCATCATGTGATAATAATAATAATTATGTAATATATTACATATAATTATCAATGTTATTAATTATCATAATTATTAATCATATTATTAATAATCACTATTCTTATTAATTATATGATCATAATTATTATATAATATTATTCTTATTATATAATTAATAAGAATAGTGATTATTAATAATACGATTAATAATTATGATGGTTAATAATAATAATATAATATATTGCATGTAATTATCAATATTATTAATTGTCATGATTATTAATCATATTATTAATAATTGCTATTCTTATTAATGATATGATAATTATTATATAATATATAATTATATAATTAATAATAATAATAATAATAATAATAATGATGGTATTTGTTAAGCACTTACTATGTGCCAAGCACTCTTCTAAGCACTGGGGTAGATACAGGCTAATCAAGTTGTCCCACATGGGGCTTGCAGTCTTAATCCTCATTTTACAGAAGGGGGAACTGAGGCACAGAGAATCAATCAGTCAATCAATCGTATTTATTGAGCGCTTACTGTGTGCAGAGCACTGTACTAAGTGCTTGGGAAGTACAAGTTGGCAACATATAGAGACAGTCCCTACCCAACAGTGGGCTCACAGTCTAAAAGGGGGAGACAGAGAACAAAACCAAACATACTAACAGAATAAAATAAATAGAATTGATATGTACAGGTAAAATAAATAAATAGAGTAATAAATATGTACAAACATATGTACATATATACAAGTGAAGTGACTTGCCCAAGGTCACACAGCAGACAAGTGGCGGAGGCGGGATTAGAACCCATGACCTCCGACTCCCAAGCCCGGGCTCTTGCCACTAAGCCATGCTGCTTCTCTCTAATAATAATAATAATAATAATGATGGCATTTATTATTAATAATAATAATAATAGTATGAAGCGCGTACTATGTGCCAAGCACTGTTCTAAGCACTGGGGGAGATGCAGGATAATCAAGTTGTCCCACGAAGGGCTCATAGTCTTCACCCCCATTTTCCAGATGAGGGAACTGGGGCCTGGAGAAGTAAAGTGACTTGCCCAAGGTCACACAGCAGACAAGTGGTGGAGGCGGGATTAGAACCCAAGACCTCTGACTCCTAAGCTCTTGTCAGTAAGCCTCACTCGGCCCTCGAGGTGGTCTTGGGGTCTGCCATTCCCTGATAGTGGACCTGGAGCTCGCTCTGTCCTAGTATAGTGCTCTGCACACAGTAAGTGCTCAATAAATACGAATGAATGAATGCCATCGGCCTATAATAATAATGGCATTTATTAAGCGCTTACTATGTGCAAAGCACTGTTCTAAGCACTGGGGAGGTTACAGGGTGATCAGGTTGTCCCACATGGGGCTCACAGTCTTCATCCCCATTTTCCAGATGAGGTAACTGAGGCCCAGAGAAGTGAAGTGACTTGCCCAAAGTCACACAGCTGACAATTGGCAGAGCCGGGATTTGAACCCATGACCTTTGACTCCAAAGCCCGCACTCTTTTCCACTGAGCCACGCTGCTTCTCCGACAGCTGCTTAGTGGAAAGGCCTTGTAGGAGAGGTGATCAGCAGCAATAACCACTTAATCCAGCGATTCCCGGAGGAAATTGTTGAATCGTGTGCACATCCTTGCGTCATTGGAAATGAAGAGGTCTGGATTTAGGAGAAAATAGGTGCTGGGTTGAAGTGAAGGCAGGAGAAAATAGGGGCTGGATTGTAAACTCCCTTTTGGCAGGGAATGTATCTGTTTATGGTTGTCCCCAAGCGCTTAGTACAGTGCTCTGCCCACCAAGCATTTAGTACAGTGCCTGCACACAGGAAGCACTCAATAAATACGAGTGAATGAATTACGCACTCAGTAAATATGAATGAACGAATGGTGTCAAGGGAATCAGTCGTTCAGTCCACAGCTCAGCCCATAGTAGACTTTAAATTCCTTGAGAGCAGTGGTCATTTCTACTAACTCTCTTGTCCTCTCCCAGATGACTGTCTCTACATGTTGCCAACGTGTACTTCCCAAGCGCTTAGTACAGTGCTCTGCACACAGTAAGCGCTCAATAAATACGATTGATGATGCTCAATACAGAGCTCTGCACACAGTAATAGTAATAATTAAGCTGTTTGAGAGGTTACTATGTGCCAGGCACTGTACTAAGTGCTAGGATGGATGGAAGCAAATCCGGTTGGACAAAGTCCCTGTCCCACATGGGGCTCACAGTCCCAATCCCCATTTTACAGATGAGGTAACTGAGGCCCAGGGAAGTGAAGTGAATTTGCCGAGGTCACACAGGAGACAGGTGGCAGAGCCGGGATTAGAACCCCTTCTAGATTGTGAGCCCACTGTTGGGTAGGGACCGTCTCTATATGTTGCCAACTTGTACTTCCCAAGCGCTTAGTACAGTGCTCTGCATACAGTAAGCGCTCAATAAATACGATAGAATGAATGAATGAACCAATACCTAACCACTAGGCCATGCAGTAGACTGTCAGCTCCCTGAGGACAGGGATCATGTCTACTAACTCTATTGTCCTCTCCCTAACGCTCAGCAGAGTGTTCTTTACACAATAGACTGTAAGCTCCTTGAGGGAAGGAATCCTGTCTCCCAATTCTGTTGTCCTCTCCCAGATTCATTCATTCATTCAATTGTATTTATTGAGTGCTTACTGTGTGCAGAGCACTGTACTAAGCGCTTGGGAAGTCCAAGTTGGCAACATATAGAGATGGTCCCTATCCCTATCTCCCCCTTCTAGACTGTGAGCCCGTTGTTGGGTGGGGACCGTCTCTATTTGTTGCCAACTTGGACTTCCCAAGCGCTTAGTACAGTGCTCTGCACACAGTAAGTGCTCAATAAATGCGATTGAATGAATTGAATGAATGAATGAAAAGCAGTGTGGCTTAGTGGAAAGAGCAGGGGCTTGAGAGTCAGAAGTTGTGGGTGTTAATCCTGGCTCCACCACCTGTCAGCTGTGTGACTTTGGGCAAGTCACTTCACTTCTCTGTGCCTCAGTTACCTCATCTGTAACATGGGTATTAAGACTGTGAGCCCCACCAGGGGACAACCTGATCACCTTGTAACCTCCCCAGCGCTTAGTAGTGCTTTGCACGTCATCATCATCATCAATCGTATTTATTGAACGCTTACTATGTGCAGAGCACTGTACTAAGCGCTTGGGAAGTACAAATTGGCAACATATAGAGACAGTCCCTACCCAACAGTGGGCTCACAGTCTAAAAGGGGGAGACTGAGAATAAAACCAAACATACTAACAAAATAAAGTAAATAGAATAGATATGTACAAGTAAAATAAATAAATAAATAGAGTAATAAATATGTACAAAAATATATACATATATACAGGTGCTGTGGGGAAGGGAAGGAGGTAGGATGGGGGGATGGAGTAAGTGCTTAATAAATGCCATTATTATTATTATTATTATAACCTTGAATCTATCCCAGCCCTTTGAACAGCGCTCGGCTCATAGTAAGCGCTCAACAAATGCCATCGTTAATTAATGAATTAACTCTGAGCATGTCCACAGACTCTCCGTATGCTTTTGCCTGCTCAGCAGACATTCCGGCACATCTCTTTGTCCGTCTAACTTCCGTCCCTATTTTGAATTTACCGCATCTGGTCCCAGGCCAAAAATAGTTGATTTCCAATTGAGAAGTTTTATCAAAAACGTCTGTGGGAAGTGCTTTGGGAAGCAGTTTCTATCTCTCTGCCATTTCTGTGTTTGCTATTCTCAGAATCCCCCCAAACTCCTGGCTCCCTCCTCTTCTCCATCCCTGACTTTTCCCAGGGACCCAGCACGGATCTTTTAGACTGTGAGCCCACTGTTGGGTAGGGACTGTCTCTATATGTTGCCAATTTGTACTTCCTAAGCACTTAGTACAGTTCTCTGCACATAGTAAACGCTCAATAAATACGATTGATTGATTGATTGATCATCCAACCCCTCTGACTTTCCCCTGTCCATCCCTGACTCTCCCCAATGACCCAGATTATTAAAGTACTTACTTACTTCTAGACTGTGAGCCCGCTGTTGGGTAGGGACTGTCTCTATATGTTGCCAACTTGTACTTCCCAAGCGCTTAGTACAGTGCGCTGCACACAGAAAGCGCTCAATAAATACGATTGAATGAATGAATGAATGTTCAGAATCTGCAAATTATTCCTTTATATTAAGGTCTGTCTCCTGCTCTAGACTGTAAGCTTCTTGTGGTTAGGAAACTTGCCCACCAGCTCCTGGGTTCTCCCAAGCGCTTAGTACGAGAAGCAGCGTGGCTCAGTGGAAAGAGCCCGGGCTTGGGAGTCAGAGGTCATGGGTTCAAATCCCGGCTCCGCCGCTTGTCAGCTGTGTGACTTTGGTCAAGTCACTTCACTTCTCTGTGCCTCAGTTACCTCATCTGTCAAATGAGGATTAAGACTGTGAGCCATGTCAAATGAGGATTAAGACTGTGAGCCCCACATGGGACAACCTGATCACCTCGTATCCTCCCCAGCGCTTAGAACAGTGCTTTGCATGTAGTAAGTGCTTAACAAATACCAGAATTATTATTAGTAGTAGTAGTACAGTGCTCTACACATAGTAAGTGCTCAATAAATCCCATTGATGGATTGATTACTCCCTGAGTCTCCCTCAGTGAAATACCAGAATCATTATTAGTAGTAGTAGTAGTACAGTGCTCTCTACACATAGTAAGTGCTCAATAAATACCATTGATGGATTGATTACTCCCTGAGTCTCCTTCAGTGACCGAGGATGTTCCTTTTAATAATAGTAATACTAATAATTATTTTAATATAATAACTGGTTCTTCTTAAATGCTCACTATGTGCCAGGCGCTGTACTAAGCACTGGGGAGGATACATACAAATTGAGTTGAACACAGTCCCTGTCCCGCAAAGGGCTCACAGTCTTAATTCCCATTTTACATACATATTTGTACATATTTATTACTCTATTTATTTTACTTGTACATATCTATTCCATTTATTTTATTTTGTTAGTATGTTTGGTTTTGTTCTCTGTCTCCCCCTTTTAGACTGTGAGCCCACTATTGGGTAGGGACTGTCTCTATATGTTGCCAACTTGTACTTCCTAAGCGCTTAGTACAGTGCTCTGCACACAATAAGTGCTCAATAAATACGATGATGATTTTACAGATGAGGTAAGTGAGGCTTAGAGAAGTGAAGTGACTAGCCCAAGGTCACAAAGCAGACAAGTGGCGTAGGCGGGATTAGAACCCATGACCTTCTGACACCCAGGCCCGGGGTTCCATCCACTATATCACACTGCTTCCCACTCTGGTCTGCCCATCCATAATTTATCAGAACCCTGTTAATCCTGCCGACTTTTATTCTTTTGTTATTCATTCTTTCTCTGCATCGATTAGTTTTCTAAGGTTGCTGTTTTGCGTGTTGTTTGTAAATGTTCCAATCAGGCTAATAAACCAAAAATCTTCATGTCAAACTGAAACTAAAAATTGTTTGGCCAACCGTAGTTTTGCATCACGATCCATCATCATCAATCGTATTTATTGAGCGCTTACTATGTGCAGAGCACTGTACTAAGCGCTTGGGAAGTACAAATTGGCAACACATAGAGACAGTCCATCCATCAATCAATAGTATTTATTTGGGCATTCACTGTGTGCAGAGCACTGTACTAAGCACTTGGGAGAGTACAATGCAACAGATTTGGTAGACAGAGGGGGGTTGTCTCCCTCTCTAGACTCTAAGCTCACTGTGGGCAGGGAATGTGTCTGTTATATTGTACTCTCCCAAGTGTTTAATACAGTGCTCTGCTCAAGTAAGTGCTCAATAAATACAATTGACTGGATGACGGACATGTTCTCTACCACAGTGAGCTTATAATCTAATGGAGTATTTTATTCATTGGATCGTATTTATTCAGCACTTACTGTGTACAGAGCACTGTAATAATAATCATCATCATCATCATCATCATCATCATCAATCGTATTTATTGAATTCTTACTATGTGCAGAGCACTGTACTAAGCGCTTGGGAAGTACAAATTGGCAACATATAATGACATTTATTAAGCACTTACTATTTGCAAAGCACTGTTCTAAGCGCTGGGGAGGTTACAGGGTGATCAGGTTGTCCAACAGAGGGCTCACAGTCTTAATCCCCATTTTATAGATGAGGGAACAGGGGCACAGAGAAGTGAAGCGACTTGCCCAAAGTCACACAGCTGACAGTTGGCAGACCTGGGATTTGAACCCATGACCTCTGACTCCAAAGCCCTTGCTCTTGTCACTGGGCCACGCTGCTTCTCTTCACTGTACTAAGCGCTTGGAAGAATACAATAATAGACACATTCCCTGCCCACAGCGAGCTTACAGTGTAGAGATGGGGAGACAGACCTCAATGCTTTTGTTTTCTGTCTCCCCCTTCTAGACTGTGAGCCCGCTGTTGGGTAGGGACCGTCTCTATATGTTGCCAACTTGGACTTCCCAAGCGCTTAGTACAGTGCTCTGCACACAGTAAATGCTCAATAAATATGATTGATTGATTGATTCCAGGCCAGAGGTAGGATTTGGGCCAGGGGTTTGTGGCGAGATAGGTGAGATGGAGGCCCAGTGAGGAGTTTAGCGGAGTGTGCGGGCTGGGGTGGAGAAGGAGAGACGGGAGGTGAGGTAGGAGGAGGGCGAGGGGATGGAGAGCTTGAAAGCTAAGGGTGAGGAGTTTTTGTTTGATGCTGAGGTGGATTCATTCAATCGTATTTATTGAGCGCTTACTGTGTGCAGAGCACTGTACTAAGCACTGAGTACATCTGTAAAATGGGGCTGGGCTACCACTGGAGTTTTCCGAGGAGCGGGGCGATGTGTCCTCAACGTTTTTGTAGAAAAACAATCCAGAGGTTATAAAAAATTAGTGTTATTTACTGAGCACCTGCTATGTGGCAAGCGCCTGGGTTCGATACCAGATAATCAGGTCGGATACAGTCCCACACGGGGTTCACCATCTATCAGAGGAGGCCTTCCCAGACTGAGCCCCTTCCTTCCTCTCCCCCTCGCCCCCCTCTCCATCCCCCCATCTTACCTCCTTCTCTTCCCCACAGCACCTGTAT